>NC_068946.1:42252684-42559756 GCF_026419915.1 Harpia harpyja
TAGTCCAATTTGGAAAAAGAATAGCTTCAGCAATCTAAGTAGAGCCATGCCACCTTCTACCACCTGATATTCAGGCCAATGAGACAGAAATATGGTTCTGACTACTTCTCCAAATTGGATGAGTCTTTCACACAAATAAACATCTATGCTATTCCCCACACCTTGAATGACCTTCAAATTCAGCATGCTTGCAGCAGCACTGCTGCAAACTTCAGTGGAGCATCTCAACACCAACTGCCTATCACCATCACGCATGTGACCACAAACACATAAGCTCAGACCCTTAAATGAGGACTCCTTTTACCTTACTCTGCCTTTGTTGAGGCCCACAGTGTTAGCAGAGGTACCTTAGAGAACAAAAACAAGAATCCAATTCCCACGTTGGGTTTCCTTTTAAGGATTCATTCTTGACGCCGATTTCCATGAGTTCAGGCATGAATGTAAAAAGGGAAGTTAAGAATTAGCCCTTCATAAATTCTTGTCTCCTTCTGCTTCCCCAGCTCAATACTATGGTTCACATACTCTCAGCTTCTTTGCAGTACTACAGTTTCCCCGCACCTTGGAGCAAGACCTATGAGTATCTGCATCAGTGTGATGCCCCATTCCCATTCTCTCTCTTTTTAACCCAACCACTGTTTCAGAAGGGCAATGAAGTTGGGCAACCTCCATCTCGTGGGAAAGTCAATCAGGCCTCAGCCTTCTCCTTCTCAAATAAGATTTTTCTGCTCTGGTTTTCCTATGGACCTCTAATGGAAAAGGGCTCATTTATACAGGCAGTCATTGCAAAGACTTTCAGACAATGCCATATCTTTGGTAAGGTTATTTCATGCACATCTAAATTTGCAGTTGCTATCTCTAAGCAAACAGCAGAAGCAGCTAGAAAGGTGTGGAACGCTGATGAATTTCACAGGCATACCCAGCTAACAATTCACAGCAATTTAAAAGCCATCAATAACCAAGAGGTTGTCCCTCGAATTTTGAAATCAATCAGGGTCAAATGAATTCAATTTTTATTTTTCCTTTGAATCTTTGGTAAACTCATAGATAAAACTGATTAAAGGGGAAAAAAATACACAGCATGGGGTTCACTAAATATTTTCTGTTTGGAAGAGAACCTCTTCAAATTGTGTAACATACAGGATGGCATACTGAAAAGCAATTATAACTCTGAGAATTTTAGTACATCCCATAAGGCTGAGAGAATGCTCAATTTGCAGGCTGTGAGCAAGGATTAACAGAGATGAAGGTAGTAGTAAATGCCCATGTACCATTGCATTTAAATGTAATGTCATTTCAAGGGATGATAAGTAATCATTTCATGTCTCAATAACCTCCAACAAAAACCCCTTATTTAGCCCCAAAACACCAATTTTTAAGACTCTTCTATGCAAGTTAATGGTTTAGATGAGGGACTGGACTGAAAAAAGTTAAAAATTCCCATTCTTAAGCAAGGTGAATGCAGCTTTAATGTCAGTTTAGAGATGAAAATTTTCTGCCAGGCATTTCTTAGGGCAGCATGTTCTCTCTTCATCACTCACAGTGTCATTTTTAGTGCCACAGAAGAAAAGAAACGTATAGATCTCTTAGATGGAACATGTTGTCAAATAAGCAAGAGAGTTTTTACACAAATTTTGATTTTTCTCTCTAACTAACCATGATTATTTTAGGAATCAGTATTGAGATCCTTATGCTATAGTCTTTGCTACAATCTTATGCTACATTAGGCTCCAATCGCATGCTCTGAACAAGATCCATGGCACTAAATGATCATGGTCCTCAGCCTTCACATCACTACAGCTCTGGCCCATGACTTTAGACTCACATCAGCATCTCTGTCACTGAATTTTCTTGTAAGTGGGAGGTATCTCCTCACCTTCTGAGAAACTTTCACCACCCACTGACATTACACAAGTATACTAGAAGATGTTAGCACACGCAAGGACAGAGGACTCCCCAGCAAGCAGTCAGAAGACTGGGGTGCACCGTGAGGGTGATGGCAGCATCACCTTTCCCAGTGATGCCCTATTCATCAACCTCAAATACAATCCTAGAGCTGTTCGGAAGGATGGGCTTGTGGTCCACATACTGAACTGGTAAAGATATTTTTAATTACCAGTTCAGTCACAGACCCATTGAGGATTTGAGCCTTGCTGACATCAGTTTTTCAAATATATTATTTCCTGCCTTCATTGGCCAGGACAGCAACAGTTTGAGGAACAGGTGTTTCTCACTCTCATAGCAAGCAAGGGTGAGAGCTATGCAGCCACTTGAGGGTACAGAGGACAAGCTGAGGACTGTGGATAAAAATGCAGAGCTACTCAGGACCCACAGGGACTACCAAAACCTGAACTTTATTTGCATGCAGAAACAGTATCCTTCTCAGTCAATACAGAAGATGCTTTAGAGAACAGATATGCCCAAAAAGATCCATGAAGAATGGATAATCTTTATATTATCTATTATTAACAGATTCAGTATACATGTTCCCTTCATCTACATTGGTGATGCTTTTTAATTCACTATCCAGGAAAACTGGTATGAACCCTACAATACCTTTGACAATCCCAAAGAATGAGATATTTTCCTTAGTGGAAATCTCAGAAGTCAGCTAGAGTGGTAGTGTCAAGGCCGCACTTGTCACACCTGGTTAGTGGCTCACTTCCCAGTCTTGTTCAAAATCAACTACAAGTTTTACATGGAAAGATACAGACTTGATACAAACATATCTGCTAATTATCATGATAATTTGAACCCACCTAGTGTTTCTGCATCAAAGATTTTCAAAGAGACAGATCGCCAGTAGCTCTCCTGGTTTTAACACAGAATACAGGAGGACTGGAGGGTGCATGAAAAAGTTCTCATAACCTATGCAAGTGCAGTATAATAGAAAAAGAAGGGAAAAGGACATAAACAGAACATAGCAGGACTATTCACACTAGGGTTTTGCAAAGTTTTTTCTGCAACAAGCTTACAAACATTAATAACAGAATTAAGAGTTAAAACACACTAAGGATTGCAGTGCAGTATTTCTTTCACACGGGATTAAATAAAACCAGGCGTTCTTCATTTTAAAAAACCCAGTGAAAATTCAAGCAACTAAAAAACCAAAAATGGGAAATTCAACAACATGGCAACTTCAATTTAAAGTATTGATTAGTGTATCAGTTTAAAAGCCAGCAGAACTCTAGCAGTCAGCTACCTTTTATTTTGTCTAAAGAGGCCATTTTTCATGCAACAAGGAAAAAAGTTCACCTTCTATCAGTAGTCCTCCTTGTGATGAAATTTGCATATGGAAAATAAAAACCCCCAAACCTATATTCCACTGCCCCCTGTCAAAAACAATATACAAAACAGGGCCATCTTTGCAAAGTTACTGTAAGAAGCCTTTGTAAATACAACTGTCAGACATGAAACAATTTGGGTAATAATAACTTTATTTTCAGATATGACAAACAGATAACTCCCCCTAATTGCTTGTCACTTTATTTAGACAGATCCTACTCCTTCAATGCTGAACGACTAGCTCAAATGCTTTCACATATAATTATGGCTCAATCCAGGCATGCTTCCTTAAAAACAAAGAAACTGTATATATTAGGGTAATAATCTTTTAAACGCAGAGGAAAGCTCAGCTGTGTATTTTCTTACTCCCTTTAAACGAAATTCAGATCCTGCTTAGATTTCTGCTGGTTCACATCCCATTTTAATATACAAACTCCCACAGGTCTTATCTCTTCAACAAAGCAATTAATAAAGCGTGGCTCAAGCCATTAAAGGTTTGTTTTACGCTCCTCTCAATCCCTTGAGATAAATAGGAATTGATGTTTATTTTGAGGCTTTTGAAATCAGAATCATTTCTGCAAAGTCCTGCAGCCCTGAAACTAAAATCTAATTACCTGCAAGTGTTTGCAGATATAAGTATACATTCAAACTCACTCCCCTATGTGGCAAGCTTTTTAAAGATCAAAGAGTTACCTCTAGCCTTGAGGCTCCTTGTTTGAAAATGCACGTTAACATTTAATGGTGTCACACACCAAAGCCTTGCACATTGCTTTGAAAACATACCCCTCAATGGTGGAAGTAGCTTTCTTCGCTGCTAGCATTAATCAAAGGGACCAGGAATATATCTTCGGAAGATCCATGGCCAAGGCCTCCACCTCAAGAAATACAAAGCCCAGTTGTCTCGCAAGTGGTTATTTGCAGCATCCTAACTCAGTACATCAGCCCTATGAAGGGGCATGAGAGATCTGATCCCTTCAATTTTGCCCCGTAGAAGTCAACTATCAGCTGTTATTCCTTTTCTTGCCATTGAACAGAATCACTCATGAAACTCAGAATCAAAGAATGGTTGAAGTTGGGAGGAATCCTGGAGGTCATCTTGTCCAGTCCTGCGCCCCACCTCCTATGGCAGATTACCCAGGACCATGTCCAGACTCATGCTGGTGCTGGTAAGGCTTTTCCCTAACCCCTAGGGCAGAGAAGCAAGGTCGACCTTGTAGATTTATTAAATCTATCTTATCTTACAATAGAACATGGTGTTCAGGAATAAAGAAGCTTTTACAGGGTCCTGATGATCTGTAGCCTGGAGAAACTCTATGAAAAGCTACCTTCTGTGTCCTACTAAGCTGAATGGAAGTGGGACAGCTTCAGATAAATTAATTCTCCAGGACAGAATAAAATTTTAATATGACAATAACATCTCAAAATTTTTGTTTATATGATAATGCAGAGCATTAAGTTAAAGAGATGATGATATGGAATTTGTCACGTGTCTTTGGGGAAGGGTTAAGGAGGGCAGATCATTTTCTTCTCTTCATCTGTATTCTTCCTATTTGTTTTCTTATTTTATTGAAAGAAAAAAAAAAATTAGTTCCAAATCAGCACGCTATGTAATTGCTTATATTTAGGTGTTTATTTGGGTAGGGTTGTTCATTGGAGATACATCTAAAACAGAAAGATTCAGGAATATGCTTGAACACAAATAGGGGGGATATCATTTTGGTTTTTAACCTCAGGGACTTTCAAAATTGTGAAAAAAGAAGAGAAACGTGTCAGAAAGTTAACTCTAAGGTATATTTCTCTGTTACACTCATTTTTAACTGTATGAATCCTGTGTTACCCAAAAGATGCTGAGGTTGGGCCACATATTATTAGTGACCATACAAGATATCACACTGGCTTTTGCTACTTTTCAAATTGCTCCTTTCACCTAGGTAGGTAATAAAAAGAATAATGAGAGAAAGTGGTCAAGCCCCTCCCAGCAAACCAATGAAGCTCCAGAAGGACCTGAGCAGTCCCTGTCACACATTCATCCCTGGAAGGTTAAGTGGATTTTGATGAAGCCATCAGCTTTAGCCACAAAAAGTTTGAGCCAATGCCAAATGAGGTCAAAGGGATTTTTTTTCCCCTCCATTAGCTTCAATGGGCTCTGAATAAAACCCAGCGGGCTCAAGCATGCCTACTAATTGTAAAGGGAATTAGAATCCCAGTAAATCATTCCAGCTATGGACACTTGAAACCAAAATGACAAAAGGAAATTACATGATCCCTTGCATATCACTGTGTGAACCACTGAATTCATGCCAAAACTGTGATAATGTTGTCCCAGAATTTAGGAATACCACCTCAGGCAATGTGAACCAGTACCTAGTACACCAGATTAATTCCTGTCCCCTTGAATTCTAGAGGATTAATTCCTCATAAATCCAAGTGACTTTTTATGTACTCACATCAAACCCCCTAAATAGCCTCTCTCACTCTCAAAGGTAATCTACTTTTCACAGAAAGATTTCAAAAGTTCATGTCTATTGGTATAAAGCAGAGACTGATTCAAAGGCCATGACACTATATCTCTTATGAATAAAAAGTATCAAGTGAGAAAGGTTTATAAGGCCATATATAATCTTGTTTTTTAAATAAAGCTAGGCCAGTTTGCTAACCAAATTCACAGCACAGTGTCACACAAGCTGTTGCCATACGGCATTTCACATTGAACCATTCTTTAAATGTTGGTCACCAAAATGATGCTACTCAGCATTTTTTTTAATTATTAATTGGAGGATGCCCATAGCATTTTGTCATTGCCCTGGCTAATGCTTAGATATAATCAGAGTCACGTTATTTCATTTTTGTTTCTTGTCTGCACAAGTGTTTTTAGAAGAAGTCCATGTCCCTGTGACATTCACAGATACTCTCTGCAGACAGTTGTCCTAGCAGGACTATGCACAGCAATGTCTGTGGGTAGCACATATGAAATCATGCCAGGCCTAGTTAAATGAACTGAAGCAAATCCAAGCTGCTTTGTTATTCAAGTAACATACAGCAGTCCTAAGTGAAGTAGGGACCATGCGGGGTAGGAAACACATACAGCAATAGACCACTTTGGAATGGTGCTTTATATAACACAAAGCATGCCTTGCCTTTCTCTGGCAGGGCATATTACTTTATCTCCACATTGCAAACACAGAAATGAAACAGGAGACAAGGTCACACAGAAATGCTTTGGGATAAGAGGGAACTGACCTGACCTCCAGAGCCCCCTCACACCAAGCAGCTCTGCTCCCATTACTCCTTTTTCTGGTTCTCGTGGAACCACAAGAACAAGTCATTTGAAACTCATCAGATGCATGAAAAGTGCTAGAATTGAGTCTGGGAAAAGGATGGGGAAACTAAATGAGAAAATTAAGAATACAGGCATTAGGAAAGTTGAATAGTACAAATACAATGAGAAGAGAACAAGCCAGAACAGTTATAACCTTTCACATTTAAAAGAGCTCAGATCTGTTAGTATAGTATTTGAATGAAGCAAAATGGAGTGCTATGAGGATGGTAGAGTAGAAGCTAATTTATGTACATGTCTGGAGCGTAGGTTGATTAGGTCATTCACAGCCTGAAGCTTTCTGGCCATAATAAAACCTCTTCCAAACCATCCCTGCTGTGTCTCGCTTCTGTTTATTTGACTAGTTCTGTTCAAGGTCCAGATTTGGCAGAGCCTCTGTTCCCCCCAATGTGCATTTCATTTCCAACCATCTGCTGAAGACTCAGAGCCTCCTCTCTGAAATTTGAAAGATTTAATGACAATTAGCTTGAAAATACTTTTTAATTTTATTAACAGATTGTAGAATCAAGAAAATTCACAGGGGAAAAATGAATTAAATAGCCCTGCCTTTCCCCATCACTAGGCCTGCCTACCAAACAGTACGTGCAAGGCACGCATGGGTAGCTGCAAAGTACTTTGAATTCAGAGCTACGACATTAATCCTGTAAGAACAATCATGATGCCCAACTTGTGCTATTATATAACTTTACTGACTCAAATAAGACCTTGTGGACATGCACTAAGCCATGTGCAAGTCATTCAACAGGATCTTGTTATTTGGTGTCAAGTCCCCTACCGCTGGCCCAGGCTGCCAGCTCCCTACCCCTTGCCCAAATATCAAATTCAATAAATATTAGAGGAAAGCACGTTCTAATGTCGCTGAGAAGTTCAAGTTAAATAAGACTTCATCTGGAAGGTTTCATCACTACACAATAGATGTACAATATGCGACAATGCCACACTTTGAATCATTTTTACTTTTTAAAAAAACAGGCCACTCATTAAGTTTCCTTGTTTCAAGATATCCGTAAATTCATGACATTTCCATATGAGTCAAAGGCGCTTTGCTTTCATTTCTTGGAAGCGGCAGGTTTTTTGTTTTTTTTTTTAATACACATTGCCACTGCGCACACTTTCTCTCTGCTTCATAGTAATTCATGTCACTGGCAACCTTTAATAGTATGAGTCAAGTTTCTAATGTAGTAAAACAAGGCAGACATGTAATTATGCCCTGAAAATAAAATCTTTTGTAAGTTTTAACAGCATCTCAGACATCAGTTGGATTAGTTCCGCCTGTCAAAACTACAGGTGGTCAGATATGTCTCAAGAATGCCTATCTACTTGAGGGTTCATGTCCAACTACCTACATTTCTTGCAAAGGAGAAATTACCTCTTTTTGTACATTATGAAGCCAAAATATTTTATTTTTTCCAGTTGGAAGAGGCATCAGGTCTTTCCTTCTGCAAGCTTATACCCAGCTCTGCCTTACGGACCCAATGAAGAGGTATAGCTCCAGTTTATGGCCAGATTTATTTATGACTCATATTCCACTGTGTACTCCATATGCCCAAGCCACTGGTTCTGCACAGGACCATCCAGATCAGTCCAACTCAAGTCTGCGCTCAAAACTAGTTTCTCCATAAAAACCATACAGGCCAGGACTCCTGAACTAGAGTTGGAGGAGAGGCAGCACTTGAGAAAACTTGGTATACAAAATCAATCTAGAGTATTTTTGGAGGTCTGTTTACTTTCCAGCCATCTGAATTATGCCACCTGGAAACCTTTAGTTTCAACGGGCTGAGGAGAGAAGTTAAAAGGTGAGTTACCTGTGTTCAAACAAAGTATATTTTTCAGAAACAAGGCACAAAGTCTTGCACGCACCCCCACTCCCCTTGAGGAAGCGTTTGTGCAGTGTCCCTTACTGAAAGCACAACTTTATTATTTTTGGAAGCGTAGGGGGAGGAGGTTGAATTTTGGAGCTAGTGGAAAAGTAATAGCTAATAAGCCAAGCAACTGCAGCGTGAAAAAATGACAGGTGCAAAATTTGCTTCTGTTTTTCTACGCCAACGAGACTATGCTTACTCATTCATAATTAAGCTTTTCACACCTTACATAGTCCAAATGGATTTCTGGCAACGTTTACTATCAAAACACTTCTCTTAATAGCAGAGACCTTGGTAAGGAAAAGTGCCTTTTGATCACACAAGTAGGGACACTAGGTCTCCAAGTCCTGCTTTCACATCTTATATTATTGTTTAACCACTAGTAAACAGTGTTGGTTTTAACTTCTTCCTTTAACTAAGGAAGCATTAACTAAGTAGCATTCCACGGCTCAACAAATACCCCATAAAAATATAGGTAATTTGGACAAGTGAATTAGTTTTCAAAATAAAAACAGTTCTAAAATTATAAAACTTTTCCATTTCCAACCTTGCAAATCAGTCATTCTTTCCCAATACATTCCATATTTTTTTTACATGCAATCTCAGTAACACTTAGTTTAAAAAAAAAAAAAAAATATTGTTACACTTTCCTGTCAACTTGGCATGTGAAATAAGATGTACTTATCTCTCTATAATTCAACAGACTGGGTATTGAGAAAACTCTGTTCAACAACTAAGATGGAAAAGTATTGCAGTAAACTAGAAGTATCCAACACTTGTTCTAACAATCTATCTGCATTCCCCTCCTGGGGGAAGAGAGATCTGAATATGTGTGTAGTTAAATCCCATGGATATTCTAGAAGGAATTTCCACTTGAAAAACATATTTTAAACAAATACATCCATAGAAAAATGTTTTTTGAATTTCTCATTTTAAGAGCTTACACTGGAAATCTGAATTATTTTCATGCAGCTCTGGAGTGGACCTGCCATTTACATGTTTGATGCAAGTAAAAGTTACATTTCTCATTTCCTCATCTGATTCGAACAAACTATGGACTTGAACCTATTTTTAGCTCAGACCTGGAACAACCTGGCACTCCACAAAACAAAGTTTGATTTTTAAACATGACACGTTTTTCTATTAGTGAAACTTACCAAGCAATATTATTTGCATTGCTCTTACAAGTTCTCCAGGACCGGTCCATGTTTAGCTCTTACTAATTTCTTATTACTTCTCATCTTTAATACTTGAAGATGCTTGTTTCTGTTCTTGATGGCTACTAACATTTATAGTCAACAGCCTTCATCCCTTCTTTCCATTGAACTGCAGCTCCCACTCACCAACCTCTGGGACCCAAAGATCATTTACATCGTGTTGTCCTGAAGCTCTTTATGGTCCAGCCACACCTCAGCATGCTCTCTGGTGAGAGACGACAGCCTGCAGAGCAGGTCCTACCCAAAAGCTCCTTCCTCCCTTCTTCCCAAAGGATCAGGGAACAGCTAGCTTCACAGTGAAAGCTTCTCAGGCAAGCTGAAGCCTCCCCAAGCCTGAAGAAAGCCCTGCCACTACTGCTTCTATCTCAACCCTTCCTCCCTTCAGGAAAGCAGCAGTGGAAGTGCTTTGTGTGGTGCTGTACAGCAACGTACCTTTGCTGCCACTGGGAATCAGCTGTCAGTGATGGAGAAGCCCATGACATAACCACTTTTGGGACCTCCTGATGTGCCTCTACAATGTGACATTGCAGTGCGGTGAGAGACCTCTCCCTCTGTGACGACGTGCTCCAAGCCACTGCTCATTTGCTTTATCTTCTAGTCCTCTACTGTTTCATCCTTGGGTTTTGCTGGACTTGCTAGAAAATCACATAACATCCCAAGTAAGTTTGCCCTTAGGCTATTTCTTCATGATTTTGTAGATGATTTCATCAACATGCAAAGGAAGAGAATCACAGGTCTCTGATTTGCTGAACTAGATGCATCAAACGCTGTCACTTTTTTCCACCAAGGTATTTCACCACAGGCTTCATTTCATTACCAATTCAAAAGACACAAATATAAATCCCAGAGGATTCATTTATACTTGGAATTAGTCCCAGCAGGCTTAGTTGTGAGTGGTATGGAAAGAAACTCCTAACAATGCATCTCACACAGTCTCACTCCATACTTAGATCTATACATTTCTGAGGCTTGAAGGGACTGTTACATTACCTTGTTTAACCTTCAGCATAACCCAGGCTCTACAACTCTGCATAGCCATTCTTAGTCCAAACACAATAGATTGTTGTCAGATAAAGTGCTGGAAAAATTATTTGAGGTTTGGGGTGGTTTAGGGTGCTTTTGGTTTTTTTTTGGGGGGGGGGGGGGGTGGTTTTCTTTTAAATGAGTATAGGTTTGTTGGGGGGGGTTGGTTTGGTTTGGTTTTGTTTTTTACAGAAAAGAGCAAATTACAAAAAAGATAAAAGAAAGAACTTATAGTATTTTTTTTTTAAAATGCATGAGGAACTTTTTTTAATGTGCAATCTTGTGCTTCCTTCCTGCACTGTGAATTACTGTAATCCAACCATTATTTTCATCTCTGAACATTTGCAGGGTCAGCACTGACTATATCCAGCTCCCCAAAGGCAATTCTTAAAATGTTCCTTCCTGCATAAGAACTCTAACAAAGGTATTATTTAAAGATCCCTCCAAGCCACTGAATGGCATTGCTATGTAAATGAGCAAAAGTAAAGCTGTGCTGATAAGATGACAAGGAGGAAGGGAAAAAAAAAAAAAAAAAAAAGAGAACACAGGCTCCTGTGTGTGATTCGGCCCTTCACATTTTTCATGGGAAGAGCAAACGCACATCCCTATGAAACTCATTACACCTCTGATACAATCTGTTTCGGTCAAGATCTCCAAACACTGACACTCCTATGTGGCATTGCAGACTCTGAACTACTGCTGATAAACAATCAGGAAAAGGGGACATGAAGAGACAGATTAAGTTAAAGATTTTTAATATTAAAATTAAGTTGATATTATATTTGGTTGCTATTTTAGGGAGGGGAAAAACCAAAACCAAAACAAAACCCTTGGTGCCGATTGTGCCACACAAAGCTGAAATCGTTAGTAAGCTGCACCAGTTCTCCCCTACCAAAGCCAGCAAGGTTTGTTCCTGAATATTGTGCAACTCTGGAAGGAGGGGGTCTAGAACCAAGCATGGAGAGTGGTGCTACCTGCCAGCGTCAACAGAGAGGCAAGTAAAGAGGGAAACAAAACGAAAAATGGGCTCCAGTTGAAGGTTGGAGTTTTTCAAAAGATGAATGACCTGACCTGAGACCTGAAACTCTCTGCTCTGACTGCAACACACCCAGATAGTACTTTTTCAGAGTATTATCACATTATTAACCCACAGAGCATTGGTTCTCTCCAAGCCTCACAGACCAGAGAACAAGCAGTAAAGAGCGAGTCAGATAGAGGAACAGCTGTCTACAAAGCAACCTGCTTCCTTCAGATACACTTCCACTGGGCGTGAAACAGATCAGAGAACTGCAGATGTGGAATCCAGTGACGAGGGGAAGTTAAGCAAGGGTCTCTCAGCACTTCATGGATAGGACTGCAATATGCAGAATTTTTATGGCCAACAAAATGGTCAGATAACTGCACTAGAAGTGCAACATCATCTAGATTATTTTCCCGCTTCCAAAAAAAAAGGGGGGGGGGGAACCCCAACAACTTTCACTTTAAAAAAAAGAAAATAAACATTCTCTCCCAGTGTGAAGTGCATAGATCACCTGCTTTTCCTGAGTAGTATTTTTTCCCCTCCAACACCTCACCTCACTTTTCTGTGAGGAATATGACAGAGAAAGGAAATTAAGAATGCAAATTAGGAAGATTTTTTAACTTAATTCTTTCAAGAACTAAAGATTTTAAGCAATTAAAAAGAAAAAAAATTGACACACCAACAGAAACAAGAAAGAAACCCACATTTTAGAATATTTCAAACAACTGAAAAGTCTGGCTTGCCCTTTGATTCAGCATCATCAAGTTGTAAACACCTATTCACCTGACAAAACCAGAGACTACAAACATAACCAATTAATACTCTAGGTCATTACTCTTTCCTATTTATTTCTTCTTGAATATTTCAAATAGAGATACAATGCTTCTTCACACTGAAATAGCAAGATGTAGGAGAAGGTAGCAAATTTTTCATTTTAGTACTTTTCACAGAGAACTGAAATGACTTGGGGGGCGGCAGAAAAAAAACCACAGCGCAGGAACTAATTACTAATTAGACACATCCTCCACTTTATTTTGTATTTTCCAAAATGCAACTCTTCATTATGATGTTTTCTTTCCATGTACCTAACTTCTGGATTTTTGAACTCAAACACATGCAAATGCAACCATTTACTTTCTCTTAGCACAAAATCAATCATCCATCACTCCCAGCAAATTGCACGTAGCTTCAAGTATTATGCAAGCCCTGTAAAACTGCCTATAGAAGCCACACAAGTTTCTGACTCTGATTTTAAACGAAAACAGTTTAAAGAGCTTTAATAACATCACAGCACCTATTTCCACTGCCACCATCCCCCGCCAAGAATCCTTCTGTTATTTTTAATTGTTCTGCTATTTTAGCTATTGTATGTTAAAGACAAGTGCCACACAGAGGCTTAAACAAAGAAATATTGTAAAAATTGTTCCTGAGGAAAACAAATACAGTGGTCAAGATCTTATGTAGAGTAAATCAAGATAGAAGATATGCCCCTGTCCTAGAAGACTCTTGCCTGTACAGCTACAGCCACAATTCTATACATTACTGTACTACTAGCAATAAACCCTCAAGGGTAATTTTATAGCAATGTCTTCCCTTTCAACCAACATAGTTTAACACAGCACAGGGAAGAAAGTAACTGGGTTTGCTTTATCAGTTTATATATTAATGCTGCACACTGAATTTAAGGATTTTTATGCTACCAATAGGAAGTGATAACAATCCAAAGAGAATTTTCAGAAACAATAACTTACTAAATGCTCGGCCAAAGTGTGTATGTGTTTATTTTTGTTTGGTTGGGTTTCTTCTAAGTTTTCAGATATTAATAAGCAGTCTGGGTGCTTGAGGGAAAAGAAAAATAATGTTCTTTTGAAAAAGGTAGGTTGTAGTGGGAGGTTACCTATATTCAACTTAAGCAAAGGATACACCTGTATCAAGTGGTTTACCCAATGACCATATAGTTTTGTAACAGAAATATTATCTAGAGGTTGGTGTGAAAAAGGTATGAATGGAAGCGCATGTGAAGCATCAGAAAGCAGCACAAAGGGAAAGAAAAAAGCCTACACTGATAATGAAGGACCCCATTCCCAGGGCACTGGTTCTAGCAGCAACACAGAGGAACATCTTGCTCATGGCACAGCCACAAAGCCTGCACTCTGATGAGACCAGAGCATGACAGCTCATCAGCAGAAGACCCTGTATTGTCCCAGCAAGAGTATGGCAGCATATCATGCATACCTATCCTTTTCTTGTTAACCAAAAGGACACTAGACTTCCTCCATATTCAAAATGAGGAAAAAAAATAGACAATAGGCAGCAACCCAGACGAAGATTTATGGAAGCTGCAGTCAGAAAGGTCCTGAGGCAAAGGACCACCCTACAAGAACTGATGACTCCCAAATACCATAAAAGACCTCTCCAGAAATCAGTTTGTCAGCATTATCAAGACTTACCTCTCAGACATGATGAGGAGTTGTCAGCTGGGATCCCTTATTCTCTCCAACCATTGCACTTGGATGTGCTCACCTTGGTGCTTGCAAGTACACAGATGTGAGAGAATGAAATCTGTGAGTGCAGAGTATGAACACTTAAAATCAACTTGCTTAAACCTTTTGTAAATAAATATCACCTTCCCCTTTCATAAGATCTCACTTTGATTTTTATTACACTACTTTCCCTACACGTTTAGGACTGAAGAAGACCTATTGGAAATCCTCCAAGTGCTAGGGAGAGCAATTAGCTCTTGGGGAAGATGCAGAGGAGTCTCAAGGTCCTGTATCTTTCTGGAGCACAGGCATATGGTTAGCCCATACATTAAGAACAGATACCAGTTGCATAAAGAAGAGATTTTCCCCATGCAGAAATCAGTTCTGTTCCTAAAATAAGCCTCAACTGGAGGCAAATAAGACCCATTTTCATGTGCTTTGTGGTAGCAGCTCAAACCCAGTCATTCCTAATTGCTACTTCATTGTGATTATCAATTCATGCAGGGATGATGCATAGTACATAGTAAAACATGGCACAGCCCTGCTTACACAGAGCACATCATACTTACAGTACAATGGGAAAAACTGGTAATAATTGTAGAGGAGATGTCAGGCCTAGTTTTATTGATATTTACATTTCGATAGGCTCAGGGAAAGTGATGCCTCAGGGAACGTGAACAAAACACAGATCATTCAGGTTCATCCCAAGAGCGTTTCAAGCAAGACTGGAAATAGAAACTATACAGCTGCTACTATTAAGAAACCATGAAGGTGTTGAAGTCCCAATGAATACAGCTCTTGAGAGAAAAATACACCTCTTTTTTCCACCATTCAAACTTCTTTCAGTTCCTTGAGGCTGAGTGAGCACGTCTTGGTGAAGGATGCAATCCATGCACAAGCACAAGCTCACAGCTCACTAGACAAAAGTTCTAAGCAAAAGCCATGCATTAGTAACTAGCACATGCTAACATACTTGGTCACTCAGCAAAATGTGTCTTATTAGCTTCAGTCTTACTATTGAGCTCACCATGACAAGGTGATCTTTGACTACAAGCTTTACTGGTTATAATCACATTCATATATCCTGGGGTGCCTTTCTGACTTGCTCTCATAGGACAGTCCTCAAAAAGTGAACATTTGCCCTTCATTGACCTACAAATAAGCCTATCAAAATCTCCATCTTTACTAAGTTTTCTTTCATTAGAAGTCAGACTATCACCTTGGGAATATTTAATTTTAAGCTGAAATGTGATGGAAAAAAATTCTGGTCCAGCCCAAAACATGAGGGGGTGGGGGAAGAGGAAAACCACCCTCCTAAGAGCATACAATACAATGTTTTTCTTTAGCTTTGCTACTTCCTTCCAGTACTATTTTTTACCCACTTTTAGAAACAGAGATATTTCAAAGGGCAGTTACTCTGGTTAACATTTTTCCTAAAGTCTTTATTCTTCAAATCACATGACTGGGCAATAACCTCAGCAGAGGAAGCACTTTTACTGTGGTCATATATTGCAGAGACTACATTTATGTCAGAAAATTCTTCTACAGGGCTGTGCACAATGTCTTTTTTTGGAATATCTCTTCTTTTAGTAAAGAGTAAGACCTGTTGGTCCCAATGTATCTCTGGGGCGAACTCCAGTGTGGCTTTTGTCTGTGCACTGCTTTAATTTATTCAGGTATTAAGTAGGAGAACAGAAAACCCTATTTCCTCACTGAAAGCAACTTATTCACTGTGAAGTAACAGATAGAACCCTTCATCTTTATCAAATTCATCTGCATAACTTGGCAATCAGCTTGTCACAATGAAGGCTGCCTTTGACTTCTGATTTACTTCTGCCCACCAGATATTACCTATACCTATTCAAAAAAAGAAACAATCTCTTGGTAGTACTGAAAGTTATCATGCATGCAGGAAATTGTGTCCTCTCTGTAACTCCAGCTAGCTTAATATGTATTTGTCACCACAGATATTCCTGCTAAAAAGTAATAGGGATCTCAATTATTTTAGAGCTTGTTTTAGCTTAAGACAAAACTGAAAAAAGAGTTAAGGAGAAGAAAAAAAAAGAAAAAAAAAGAAGCAACATAGCAGCTGATTTAGATTTGCACACTGGGTTAGTTACCTTATTCCGTATCTTTTAAAGAAAGTTTCATTGGACAAAACAAAACCCCTCTTAGGTCCGAGCTGGCATTAAATGTATTTAATCACTGTCAACACAGCAGTGAGTATTTCCATAGTGAACGCTGAGTGGCGAAGTGGAGCTTCACACAGACAATGATAGCAATCAAAGCACACATGGACTACAAGCAGGGAGCTATTTCACTGGAGAGCACTTTCAAGCGATTCATTGCTATAGAGAAGGAAGTAAATTCGGGAACAAGTTCAGAGCTATTTAAAGATGCTATAATCAACAGCTAGTGCATTTTTTTAAATAAAAAAAGTCTCAAAGTCCCAGAATGAATAATGTTTGGTTTCCTGGTTAGACCCTCTGGAATCTGAAGTCTTTCATGATACAGCACTACAATCACTGGCTACAGTGCGGCTCCTAGGTCACTCAGCTCACTAGACAAAAATCAAAGCCTGTGTAATAAAGTCTGTAGGGTGCATGATACAAAAGGTCATCATCCTCAGGAGTTTTTTTACTGCTTCTTTTTGCTCATGTTGGAAAATATGTAGTGGGTACAGTAGAAAATAGAAGAGAAAGGCAGTTTCAACCCTCACATTCACCTAGGAGATCTTGTGGTTGGCTAAAAAAGTAGCAAGACAGTTTCTAAACAGGTATTCCTGTGTGGAAGGGTTAAAGACTACACAAATTTGCCTGCTATCTGCAGAGAGCCTGAGGACCAAGATGAGCAAGCACAGGGGTTCGAGAGGGCTGATCTTCATGTATCTGCTGCTCAGCAAGGGGTTTCCTCAATTCAGAGCACTTAACGGTAGTTCCTGTTCTCACCCACTCACTCTCTACTGACCAGCCTTCGATGTGGTCACCAGTTCACTGAACAAATCTGAAGTAACATCATATTATATTAACTTTTGCTTGCAAGTATCAAAGCTAGTTACAGCAAGATCCAGGCTTTAAGGGCTCAGTCCTGAAAACTAAAGTGTTTTCACCACCCTGGAGCTCTTCTCATCCAGCTGTTGGGCAAAATAACCACAGAGATGGCTTAACTACTTAGGGACTTCCCAGGGTGTAGGTGGGATACAGACCTGTGTCAGCTTTGATTTATCCCTATTTTCAGTCTCCTGTATACAATGCATTAAGTTATTAATTGGTTTAAAGTCATAAATTGGATGAGAGAAAGAATAAGTACATTATTAATTACTGCTAGTGATTAGTTTTAAAGATAGCTTTGGATACAAGAAATCTAATCTTTTTTACATCACCTTCCTTTCCAATTTAATTGCTGCAGAAAACTTTTTCATGAAAACAGCTCAAAGCCTGGGTTCACTAAAAATTACAGTAGGAACCATAACAACAACAAAAAAATTACATTTTCATTTCTCTACCAAGATCTACCTGACCTGGATGAAGATCTCGAAATGAATATTCTATAGTATGCATGTCTGCAGGGAGGAAAGATGAGCACAGTCAATCTGAGGTAAAGTAGCAGCTGCTGAGACCTAAAAATCAAATTTATCAAAGATGCACTAAAGTTCTGTTAATCCTCCAAAAGCCATGAAAGTTTTAGGAGGGTTTTAGTGAAAGGAAACTGTAGTACTCCTGCCTTCAGACACATTAGGACAGAAAATCTTCTCTTCTGCTTAGTTGGTCTTAGATTATCAGATTCAAAATGGTATCTTAACTTCTACTGTCACTCACTCTCAAGATCTGCAGAAAATGGTGTTTCAAAATACTTTTTATCATTTAAGCAAGTATTATAAGCACAAGAACACCTGAAAGTCAACTGATTTTATATTTTCGTATTAGTAAAACTCTGTGCTAACTTTACAAGCCTGATACTGATTTAAAATAATCTTTTAAGTGAGAACTAATAAATATGTATGGCATTCATCATCAGAAACATGGTTGCACTTTCTTCCAGATTGCAATTCACCTCTGCAGTGAGAAATATGACTCGAGGCTTTTAATTTCTTCTGTTAAGCAATAAATTATGCAGAGGTAAACAAATTAGGTGTCTGCAGCTTCTGGTCTCAGCTCACACTATAGAAGGAAGACATTCTGTCATGCTACTGTACAAGAATTGTATTGTATTATATTGTATTTCCAGTTTCAACCAGGACCTTGAATCATTCAAGCTGGATGAAGCTAGAAATGAGCAAGACTATACAGTAAAGTGTATAGTTATTTCTTCTGAATATGTCTTCAACTCATTTTAAAGAATGATGCTGTTGTTCCTAATAACAGTGTGGATCACATACAAAGTATCAATATATTTCCACATCTCCTTCAAAGACACTTGTGTTGCTGGGAACCCAGCTTGACGTGTTTCCATTCTCATGCCAATTACTTCAGCCAAAAGAATAACATGACATATTTAGGAAGGATTTATTTTTATTTAATGCTCAGCAAGCAAACAAGGACAAGTCCTGAACTATGAATGACATAGTAGAGATACTGCAAACACATCATCAAGTTCAGCACAACACTTCAAGTCAATAATACCAAAGTTACCAAATTTTTTCTTCTTTGTATCTAATTCCCTTAAGGTGTAATACTAGTAAGTGGAAGTTAAGATCACCTTTCTACATTTCTAGAGCTGTCTGGAAACCTTCTGTCATGACTTCCTGCTTATTAAAAACAATTTCTACAGAATCTTAGTCTTCCATGGAGTATGTTTTACCTGATTGAAAACCAAAGTGAAAGCTGACTGTATCATTTAAACTCAAGCCAATTCTTTTATCCACATTTTCTCATTCAGGAGACTAAATTCAGAACTTAGAGAACAAAACTGGCCCTTACTTTCTGCGCAGTTTGCACTTAGCTATTTTGGTATAAAATGAATAAGTAAGGACTAAAGGATGTGGCCTCTGGTTTGCAATTACAGAGCTTGAGATTATATCAAACGCCCTTTTCTTTCCAGATGAGCTTGTTAATTTTTCCCCATAAATACACTTCTTACTAAACACAGCAGAAGTACCTGGTCAGAGGCTTCATCTGGCGTTTTTCAAAATTGCCCCTGGGCTTTTGTTTAACTGAGCACAAGCACGCCCTTCTATATTGAGATGGTGACCTTGGCTGTTAGTGCGTTATGGCCCCATGAGAGTTATAGATCATCCTAAAGAACATAATATTCTCAATACATTAGAAGTAGAAAATAATCAGTGAAATACTTAGGTCTATCTTGGTCAAGGAAGTATCAAGTTGTGAAAAGAAGACAGAAAGATAACTGAATTTTCCTTAACTTAGAATAGCCAACACCAGACAAATACAGAGGGCTTGACCCCACCTCAAAATTTCTTGGGTATAAATATATTCATTATGTATGTACAGTTGCACAGAGTATATGGGGGTAAAGTAGATAGTTATACTTTTTCATTCTTGTATTTATCACTGAATGCTACTTGTTATGCAAGAGATTTGTGGATACAACTTCAATTCACTTACAGTATTGAACACCTATCTCACAGGTCGGTAATTTGAATGCTAGCAGGACTGCCAACCTATCTGTAGCAAGAATACATATTTACAAGCAGCTACTGTTCCCTTGCATCTCAACTGTAATGCAAGCCTACACACACTTTGCTCCAGTCTCCATAACTAGAATTAGATTTAACTTGTATTATGCTATTCTGTAAATAAAAGGCTTTTCCATAATAGCAGAAAAAAAGAAAAGCACCCGAACCCATAAGCATGTACCTGCATTCTATTTCATGCAGCTGTTATTGTTCATGTATAACACACTGATGTACAAATTCCATAGACAATTCATATATGGGGTTTTGTGGCAGATTCACACTGAAATGCACAACAGTGACAGGCTGAGGATAAGGGCTGAAAACAGCAGCAAGACCAGAATTGAACCTGTCTGACGTTTTGCATCAGCAACATTTGATGACAGCAGCACTGAGGAAAAGTGTTCTTAATCAAATCCCAGGTGATGGTCAGGAGGGGGGATGACGACAACTACATTATCAAGCCGCTTCCTCAGCAAAAAGAAGCCCAAGGTTCCTCTAAGATAAGAACATGACCCACTAAATTTAAATTTCTAGAGCTATGGTAAATTTAAAGCTGGTAGAAGGAGAGAGATTGGCTGCAGTGAAAATGAATTTCTCTCTATACTTAGAGAAAGAGATAAAAGGTAGTCAGAGCAGGCCTAATTTTCCCCTCGAAGAGCTTGTCCTGCTGACATTATTTCTACCTTCACCCAGACATTCAGCATCAAAGCTGTAAGACTATGAATGAGATGGCAAAGATGTGTGAAAAAGAATAAAAACCTCAGCTAATCCACAACAATTAAAAAGAAACAAACAAAAAACCACACAAGCTTTGTCCCTACGAGATTTTACTTTAACTTCTTACAGACTGAAACAAAATGCTAAATTGTCCTACAGGCATAATCTTATTTCTAATTGAAATATACGCAACTCTTACAGTGCACTGCATTATTAAATGTAACTCGGTAATACAATTTGCCTTAATGAGAACTGTATAATAACCACAATGAAATATCACATATGATGTTTTAATGAGGATTATGGCATGTTAATTTTAAACTGAACAATAGGGCGTATAATGTAATCCATGCCCTGCGTACAGTTCAACAGCTGCTAACTTGTCGGACTGGTTTGTACTTGTGTCTGACAAAGATAAATAATGACCCAATTACAGAGCTACTTGGTACACCTTATTTATGGTGTCAACTACCTTTTTTGAACACTGAAATGAAGTCATGAGTGCCCCATTCAACTCCTTTTTTTGATCTTTTGTGCTTCTACAATGAGGACAACATTCACAGTCCTAGTATTCCTTCCTGCATCTATTTTAACTTGGGAGCACATAAATCAACCGTCCAATATGGACTATATTGATTGGTCTTTATGAAGAGCTTCAGCTATTTCTAAATAAAAGTTTACTTTTCATCCCACATGTATAGTTCGGGGAAAGGTGTTACTCTACTACACTACCGCACAAGTCTAAAACCAGTTCCTCACAATTATTTAATAGGTGGTGGTTCAAAATTATAAAGAAAGGCCATAATTTCACATGGTCCAGGTACAGTTTTAGTTCCCACTGCTAGTATCATGCCCCAGCAAACAGTTCCTGCAAAGTAGAGATCTACAGCGTAACATCTGAGGATGAAACACAATGAAATGCTACTCCTAACCGAGCAGCTGTTGAAGGTATTGTTCTCACTAAAACATGGTATCACTGAGCAGACCAAGCTGGCACGATCATTTCAGTGATTCCAATAGATTCAGGGGACTTTGAAAGAGTAAAAGCCAAGACAGGTTCTCCTGAGGTGCAGGCCAAAGCTGCCATGCTTTCTAGAAAAACCTGGATGCTGGAGGTGCAGATAAAGTAGGAGTTGTATTCAAAGACAACCTTTGGTTTCAGAAAAAAAAAAAAAAAACAAACAAAAAAACCCCAAACCACACAACAAAAAAAGCCAAAAAACTCAACCTTGCCAAGAGGTCCCAGAAGAGCCATGCAGAATGCAGTGCTTCCCTTGCAGGGTTATACCAAAGTGGCTTCAGCTAGATCTAAACCTTGCTCTGCAAGGCCCTGGCCATAGTGAGAAGACAAACGGGGCTGCAACCTTGACAGAGTTGATGCTTCCCTTCTCTGTAACCCATATGTTCAAGCTTGAACCTTGTGTCCCCTCCAGCAAGCCCCTCGCTTGAAAATGGCATCAACAGGACGTATTATTTTATTAAAAAAAACAAACCACACACACCTCACTGGCATTTAGAAGTAAATTAAGTTCTGTTTCATCACAGGAAGGCAAGTGGCTGAGTTCTCAAAATCCTTCCCTCCCCGCTGCATTTTCAGATGATTACATGACAATCAGCAAGCTAATGTAAAACAAAACCTCTTTTCATGCTAGGAGCTTATTTTAGTAGGGCTTATGAAATATCTTTTTTCATCTGAAAAAAACCCCAAAAATATCGTTAAGAAGGACATAAAAAACCCACCTACCCCCACAAATACATAGGAGGACTGACTGATATTTCCCTCCCGGCTTAACTATCAGATGAAATATGGAAATTTTAGGGTTTTGGGTTTTTTTTAAAGATTAAAAGATTTAAAAAAAAAAAAAAAAGATGAAACTTTTTTTACATGGATAAATGCTTCCTTATAGCCTTTTAATTCTAGAGCTCTAACATGTCTAAAACTAGAAGTAGTGAGAGGAAAAAACAATTCCTCACAGTCCAACATGGGTGAAATTCAAGAGAGGTTTTTCAATGGTACTGCCCTTTCCAAGGTGGTATCCACAGATATTCTACCCAAACCCAGTAGGTTCATTATGATTTTTTTTCCCCATGCCAGTCTAAAGGCTTTTCTTTGGAAAAAAAACCTGAAGCTGTAGAGGACTTTTCCTCAGCTTAAAGTTTCAGGCAAAGAAAGTTGAATTTGCAAGAGAGAGAGAATTTAAAATGAGAAATTCATTTACATGAGCAATTATGAAAAAACAATAATGAGGCTGGTGAAAAAAAAAAACGTTATGTTTCAGAGACTTGATTTTGGTGTATCAGTTCTTGGGGTTTTTTTGGTTTGGGTTTTTTTTTTTTAATCAGAAAAAGTTTTTTATGGAAAGCTCTGACTCGGAAAGAGAAAAAACCCTAACTGATAGTTTCCGTATCTAAGCAGCAGCTTCCAAACTGTTACCAGTAAAACATATGCTACCTACTCTCCTTTCACCTCCCTCCCCAAAATTGCTTCCCTCCTCTGTTATTCTAAGAGGTCATAAATTGACATGGGATGTGCAACTTCGTACCCCTTTTTTCTCCCACACTCCAGGCTGAAAACAATGAGCCAGATTGAAGAGAGGTTTCTACAGGGAACTGCACTGCAGATAGAAAGCCACCAGCTTACCCACCCACAAAGCTGCTGAGCTACTAGCCTCAACCCAGCTAGGCAACCTCCCACTAAAAACTCCTAAAACCACCCCAAATGCATCTGGGTTGTGGACGGTGGACGAGGTGCAAGATGGCTTCTTCTATTCATGGAGTCCTACTTCCACTCATGGTTCTTCCTTGCATTCAGCGACATCAGGAGAGACTTTCTTAAGTTGACTCATCCTGCAGACCCTCCTCAGCTTCCCCAGACACACTATTGCATTCAGGTACAACTCTGAATGAACTTAATGGCTGTTTTAAATGATTTCGGATTAAATGAACAGGCCATAATGTAGTTAAACATGCCAGGAATGAACAATGCAGAATGTGGGTGCCTACAGCTGTCAGAAATTAAAAAGGGAGGCTGCATGAATGTTTATTATTTGCATCAGCAGCTGGTTACTATCGAAGGGAAAAGCTAAGCTCCTCAGAAACATGCTTAACTTCTTGTGCAAATATTGAGCAACTGTATTACAGAAGCACAACCACTACTGATAGTCAATGTGAGTAAGAAAATGAGCATCCAACACAGTAGATTTTCTACTGCATAATTCAGAGCGCATGTGTTTTCTGTTAAAAATATATGAACAGAAAATAGAATTCAAGAGAACCAGTCCTTATGGTTTCCCCTCACACACACTTTTCACCCTCAATACTTGCATGTACTGAACTCTACCACAAGTAACAGGCAACACTAATAATCTAAGCTTTCCTTCACCACTTGACTAGCAGCTTCTGGAGCACCCGAACCTCCTTTGACAAGGACAGGGCAATAAGGAGCAAGTAAAATAGGAACCATATTAGCTTTATCCTTCCAGACCTAAAGCTCCAGACTGAGTGAACATCATATCCTCTCCTTTGGGAAAGAAACTGCAAAGAGACATCATCCAGGTCTGGAAGGTGGAGAAGATGCACAGGCAGTTCCCTAATAAAACACTCTTTTTAAGAGAAGCTTAGTTCTAGCTGAAGTACATGCACAACAACATAGAAGACTTAATCACAAACAGTATACTGGAATCTTTTAAGTTTGGCAGAAGTTGTTTTCTCAATGCTGCTATATGACCAAGAAAGAAGTGTTTTCAAAAAGGTTTCATTTAATTTTGTAAGATATGCAACCCATTTGTGTAACACTGGCAGAAGTTGTCATTAACATATGAGGCAACCAAACTTTTTCCCCTCACTGGCAATTGCCTAATAATTATAATGCAGTTCGTTTATAAAAATAATCAGAAAGAGAACCTCTCCTTTCTCTAGATTTTGGGGAAACAAAACAAAACAAACCACAAAACACAAAAACCAAACCACAAACCTAATCCTTAAGTCTTAACTGTGGAGACCATCACCAATTCGGCCAAAAATTCAAACTGGTTCAAAAAACACTTTAAAAATAAGAAGTTTAAAACACACAGAATAAGATAACACTTGTAACAGCTTCTGAGACAGCCCAGAGATAGTTCAATACACTAAAAAGGAGTGATTTCTCTTCCATAGTAGAGGGAGATAGCAGCTATTTTTTTAAGTATTAAAATTTTGCATTTGCTCTTGAGGCATTGTCCTGCTAAAAGACAACAGCATAATACAAAGGTACAGTGATAACATAACCATGCTTCATCAAGGAAGAAAAGCATTACAAAAGCGATACATGTTCAAATGCTTTGGAATAAAGACCCACTAAGTATAATTTAAGGAACATAAAAATCTATTGAGAGTCAGCTACCATGATTTAAAATGCTTAAAAATGAACAACAATAAAATTTACTTAATATTTTTTTCAAGTTCTGTGTTGCATCCTTGTTATTTCCAGAGTGTCTTACACTACAGCATCAAGACACTAACTACAACAGTTTAGAATTATAGAGTATTGTGCTTTGAGGATTTCACCAGTGATTGTCCTCTTTGTATTTCCTTTCATTTTGCAAGTTGATAGTTCCATATCAGGGAGTCAGGGTAAGATGGGATCAAACCCCTTCTTGGACAAAGAAACACCTGATTATATTCTCTTTAGATCTTTTGATCATCACCCTTAAGTTTTCTTGGATTAGGGTGTTCTCAGTAAGTAACAAACGGAGCAAGGCTTTACTGTAATATATCTTGTCCCATCAACAGGCTTTGAGATTGAAGGAAACTAAATATGTGAAGCACCAATAGGATATACTCAACAATTCACTGTGCTAAGAACCTGGCTTGCCATAATAACCCCACCTGGAAGTAATAAATGCAAGTTATACTGCAACCAGATCTAAAGGGGGGAAAAAAAGCACACACCCTCCATTGTAGCACAAAGAAGGTGCTGCACCACATGCTGTGTATCTTTTACTTTAGAAGATTAACTGGTGATTTTCTTGCCCTACGTAGCGTGGATGAATTTGGGTGAAGAAACAGACTTTTTGACTAGAACAAGCACTCCGCTCTATCAAGGAACAACAGATAATAACCAGTGGTGTCTCTCGACAAGCAAGCATTAAAAGGACTGCAAATTGTTTAAAGCAAAAGGTTCAAGAAGCAATAAATACTTAAGTAAGCAGTTGTGTTGGACCCAGGAGACACTATAGATCTATTCCTCTCGTAACATTTCTGATATTTCCCTGCCCACCTGCTAGAGAGGAATAAAAGGAGTTTTTTAAACTTCCCCACTAAAGGTGGAAGTTCTTGTTCTGACTTTATAGTCTGGATTCCTTTCATCCACTGCTTTAATAAACCACAGTTCAATGCCATCACGTACAACTTTCCATTGATTAGCTTGTCTGCATGCTTTGGGACCAAACTGCAGCTGCAACAGGTCGAAGACGTGCATAAAACACTACAAGATCTGGTGATGGTGCATCTGTGACCCAGGCATAGATCTCTATTACTGGAAGCTGCACACATACCTCCTCCTCCAAACAGCACACATGCTCCTTCAGAAACACCTTACCTTGGGGCACCAATAAAAAACACTAAGCAATGAGCAATCCTACTAAAGCTAAAAGAGTTACAGCTAGCACAAGAATGATTTAGGTGAAAAATAAAGGTAAAGAAAGTTTATTAGTAGCTACCTGATTTTCTATTTACCTAATTAAACAGCTTTAGAAGCCAGGGAGGTATTTTTCTACATTTCCACCACAATGTGACTATATTCAACTGGCAAATTAGCTAGCAAGGACCTTTCTAACAAGCACTCCATTTAGGTTCCAAGTGCAGCAACGACTACATAAATCAGTCATTACCCTGACTTCTCAGAAGAAAACTAACCTAATTCCACTCTGACATTTCAACTGAAAGAAGAAAAGGAAAAAGAAAAAAGAGAAAAACAGACACTCAAACAACTTATTTCACGGACATCACTTCTTTTTTCATTGTTCAATGAGTTTCTACTGCAACAAACAAACTCACATACTCCTTCCTCCCCAAACTAGTAATTTAGCTTTTAATCTCTGTGATTTCCCGTTTACTAATAAATACTGCAAAAATTGGGTGCTACTTCTCTCTCTACTGATGCAGCTCACTTATTGCCTTACTAACTTTTATTACAGCTGAGGCTTCTATAATTCACTTCATTTCCACTCCCAGTTCCTTTTGCTAATAACAGGCATAATTTCCCTTTTTTCTTGGGGCAGCAAAGAGAATACCTTCTTAGTTTGCCTCATTATTTTTGACACCCATCTTATTCAGTGGCATAAACTCTGCAAGTCCATGCTCCTGCTGTTTTTTGTTTGCAGCAGTATACATTTGAAGCCTTTTTGGGCTGTGGTACTTGCACTGCAATCTCTGAAAAATTCATTAAAAAAAATGTCAGAAGAAAAAGTAGACAAGTGGGCAAAGAAATACCTGCTGTTTGTCCAAATTGTTGCAAACATTCAGAAAGCCCCTAGCCCCCAAGTAATTAAGGAAGACAGCTTGAACAATTTAAATATTAAAAATGCATTTTATTATTTAAACATTTCATAAGAGGAACACAGAATCTCTGCAGCAGACAAAATTGAGGTACAGTCAGAATGCCAAGTGCATAGTATGCTGTCAAAGAGAAATGGGATTTTCCTGTATTTGGTACAATATAAATTTACAAACCCTGCAGCACGAAGAGGGAAATTGCCTTGTGTTAACCTTAAGCACAGGGTTCTGGAACAAAGCTTTGGTCACAGCTTGTGAACTCCCTACTTTGTAGCCATCACAAATTCACTACCAGTGTCTACAGAGGTACCATTCAGTTCAAACCCAGAGATCAGCTAGTAATTTTCCATTATTCTACAAAACACAAAAATGCCTCCTCCCCACCTCAACACCCTCAGCTAAGCATTGGTGTGTACTGCCTTGAGTGATCCATGTAACCAGTGTAGTAGCTCTGAAGGAAAGTCAGGGAGTTTGTTTTGGTTTGGGGTTTGTGGTTTGGGTTTTTTTGTTGTTGTTGATTTGGGGTTGGGTTTTTTTGAGATAGGAGATGAGAAGAAAAAATGGAGGACAGGACAGACCCAGATGAGCATCTAGGCTCCTTGATTCCCCCAGAGATTCATTTGCACACAAACTCCACCTGCCAATTTATGATTAAAGAACATCATCTTTTAGTGAGTGGACAAAGCTACAGCACCAGGACAGATTCATTTGTGTCTTGAAACATGTACGGTACTGAGGTTGTGCCTTACTCCTTGAGAGCTGATATGGCGGCACTGTTCTCAAAATGCTTCCACCTTTATTCAGAAGAGCAAGGGCAAAAAGTGGGCAGAGATAAAAGTGATTCACTCCTGCTTTGAATTGCATTTAGAGTGAAAAAAGAGCAAACACAGAACACTAACGTGTTTTGTTTGGCTCAGCTCCCCCCTACGCCGTGTTCAGGCTCCCACCTTCAGCTGTCAGCCATGCCTGGAGAGCACATTTTGGCCAGTCACCGTACTGACTTTAGCCCTGCTTCGGCTTCCCACACCTAAGTGGAACTGTCTCTGTTAGCAGGCCTCTTCACAGATTCGGCTCAGTCTCATACCTATCCTGTTGTTTAATAAGGGCCACAGTTTCTAAATTACTTAATTTCAAATATACTTTCCCTTACACCCCATAGAAGAAGTGTCAGCTTTGCTTTCCTCCTCCTGAAAAAGGCTTTTAAAACACTAGGGTCCTTTTGACCTTTTATTCTTTTACAAATTAAGGCTGGTAACCTATTTGAAGCTGAAGACAAGAACATGGAAGTTAACAACTTTCCCCATTGCTTTCTGAGCACCAGAATGTCTTTAGCTATTATATGCCTATCTTGACTGGTTTTCACACAGATCCCATTAAAAGTTACAGTACTAAGCATTCATGCAGGATGTGCTTAATAAGATACTCCTAGTTAGATGAGCTTTATTTCCCTGACAGATCACTTCCAGACCCACACTGTTACTGTATGTTATTATTCAGAGACCAACACTTCGCAGCAGCTGCACAAGCTCCACACAGTTAATAACGTGCCTCTCGTTAATAATGCGCCTCTCGTTAATAACGCGACACTCAAGTCAGATTTAAGCAGTTCAAAGCTAATTTTCCAGGAACATCAGAGACTTTGACTAAATAACCAGCTATTGAAGGATACCCCAAACACCACCCCACAACAGTTTTTGACCAAAATATCTGCCACTTGTGTCATCTTAGAGCTATCAGACTTCAGGTCTAAATCACTCCAGGATAACAGGGCATTTCCAAGATGCCACAGGGTATCACAGGACTGCACTAAGAGATATAAAACACTTCCCAGCCAGCGGTTGCTATCACCTGGGGCTTTTTACTTCTGAAAACCACCACCTTTCCCACCAGGTAGCCCCACTCAGAAAGAAAGCAGCACAATACTGACCTTGTACAAGTTCAAGCCTCCTCCTGAAAACTCTACATTGGCAGATTATTACACTTGCTCACTAGTTCCTCCAAAACTCCACCTGAAACCTATTCCACCCCAGCAGGTGAAACCCCTTTGCAGGGCTGTGTCTCTGCTGGCCATGCCCAGGTGTAAATAGCCACCTAGTCACAGGTGAGCAGGGGTAACTGGGTCACTTGCAATCCTGTCAGTATAGGTTAAACCACAAAGGCCTAGAGCATTTCCATCCTTATAAAGCAAGATTTTTAAGTTTTGCCCTGGTGTTTTGCAAGCACTTCTGTTTCTCTGTTTGTTCACAAAACTGTTACAGGCTTTCTGAGTGGTATGAGGCAGCAACAAATAATTTAACTCCACTCCAATTTATTGTTTGGGGGGTACTTGGATGCATTTTCTCATGCAAAGTTTTAACTAGCCCTCAAGTTGTGAGCCAAGCATTACATTACAAACTATACCACTATCACAGGAATGGGTGGAATGGAAATATGAGCTCTTGGCCACAGCCTGGGGAGTCCTTGAAAGCTGGACACCTGTGGAATTGAGTGAAGCACTACGGGACTGTGAAGAAAACTTGTTAGCAGTGTATCTTCCTACAATGTTGGGCAATGACAATATTAGCAAGGCTTATTTCTCCTATGTCCCATATGATTCCAGCATGTTATCTGAAAATAAACTCCTGTGCTTTGGACTGCAATGCAGCACTAGAGAGCAGCAGTCTGTATCTACTTTGCAGCATCTTATCTGCAAGCCAACATCCCAACACCAAACTTAAACATTGAACACAGAATACCAAACACCTCAAGGAGATACTCTGCCACAGGAAGAGAACACAGAAATTTTGGTCATGCAATATCATGAAATCTTCCGGGTGGATGCTTCTGCTTGGTCTCTGTGTCTCTGCATACTCAAGTGAGATTTTACAACAGTTGTCTTGCCTTCATTTCTCCCCACTCAGCCATAATCCATTTTACTAGACTTTCCTTGTTTCTGCATTACCACTTATAAGATTTGAGAAAGGACATTTATGCCTGGATTCAATCCAAAACCACACTTAAGCATACTTGAAACATGAAGGACACAATTGGTCCAATTGTAGTCAGTGAAATAGAGCATACATCTAATTTTTCAGAATGCCAGCTGTCCAGAAAAGTCCTATCTTTTTCCTACTTATTTTATGAAATTTTAAAGCAAAATGAAAACTTCATTCCTTCTTGAAATTCTAAAATTTTGTTATACCATTCCAAATAAATATGACATGACAAGAACAAGATTTTTGACAGAACAGGAAACATCAAACTTAGAGAAATGCAGAAATGCTCTCTTATTTTCTCTCCTCTACATCAAACTATACCACTCTGAGTTCTTGTGAGATTCTTTGTTTGTCCCTGTTCTTCGCAGAGACAAAGTCCCTGTTCAGAGTTCGTCTTTCATGATGCTCTGTGGTGGGATCAGAAAGGAGGGAGACAGTAGTATATCATGAGGGACATAACTGAGCCAGAAATCCTGATCCAAGACAGACAATAAGCACATTAAGAACCTGAAAAATCCAATTTTGTGATGCACCAAAGCATGTCCTATCTGAGTATTTAATAGATGTAAAGCATCTTGAACAAAATGCTTCGCTTAGTGTTCCTGCAGAAAGAAAATTATAAAGATGAGCTTCTGGGAAACTTTATTTTCCATTGAAGAAAACTCTCAGACATGGATATTTCAGTCTGAAAATATTTTGAATGTACATAATATAAAACACAGCACAGAATATAAAAAAGTCCATGTGATGGGTTAACCCTGGCTGGATGCCAGGTGCCCACCAGAGCTGTTCTATCACTCCCCCTCCTTCTCAACTGGACAGGGGAGAGAAAATATAACAAAGAGCTTGTGGGTCGAGATAAGGATAGGAGAGATCACTCACCAATTACCGTCACGGGCAAAACAGACTCAGTTTGGGGAAAAATTAACTTGATTTATTACAAATCAACCGGAGTAGGGTAATGAGAAATAAAACCAAATCTCAGAACACCTTCCCTCCACCCCTCCCTTCTTCCCGGGCACAACTTCACTCCCGGATTCTCTACCACCCCCCCCCCAGCGGCACAGGGGGACGGGGATGGGGTTTATGGTCAGTTCATCACACGTTATTTTCTGCCGCTTCATCCTCCTCAGGGGGAGGACTCATCACACTCTTCCCCTGCTCCAGCGTGGGGTCCCACCCACGGGAGACAGTCCTCCACGAACTTCTCCAACGTGGGTCCTTCCCACGGGCTGCAGTTCTTCACGAACTGCTCCAGCATGGGTCCTTTCCACGGTGTGCAGTCCTTCAGGCACAGACTGCTCCAGCGTGAGCCCCCCACGGGGTCACAAGTCCTGCCAGAAAACCTGCTCTGTGGGCTCCTCTCTCCACAGATCCGCAGGTCCTGCCAGGAGCCTGCTCCAGCGCGGGGTTCCCACGGGGTCACAGCCTCCTTCGGGAACCCACCTGCTCCGGCGTGGGGTCCTCCACGGGCTGCAGGTGGATATCTGCTCCACTGTGGACCTCCATGGACTGCAGGGGGACAGCCTGCCTCACCATGGTCTTCACCACGGGCTGCAGGGGAATCTCTGCTCCGGCACCTGGAGCATCTCCTCCCCCTCCTTCTTCACTGACCTTGGTGTCCGCAGGGTTGTTTCTCTTACATGTTCTCACTCCTCTCTCCGGCTGCCGAATACCGCCGTCCCAACTTTTTTTCCTTCTTAAAAATGTTATCACAGAGGCGTTACCACTATCGTTGATTGGCTTGGCCTTGGCCGGCGGTGGGTCTGTCTTAGAGCCGGCTGGTATGGGCTCTGTCGAACACAGGGGAAGCTTCCAGCAGCTTCTTACAGAAGCCACCCCTGTAACCCCACCCGCTACCAAAACCTTGCCACACAAAACCAATACAGTCCATTCAGTCAGTCTTAAAATAATGAGAATGAGGTGAAAAAAATGAATCCACTTAAAAGAATCACAAAGGCTGACATTCTAAGTGATCTTATCAACAGGTGATACAGCAAGTATATCCTGAATGCATGTAATTTGCAGTATGTTTGGTTGTTTCCAGCTTGTTTTATATATGTGCTATAAGAATTTTTTCTGGGTTTTTTTTGCCTAATTTATATAGAAATTATGGTAATTAACCCCATGTACATGTGTATATGCTTATACATGTACTTCTTAGCTTGCTTGGCTCCCAAATATTATACCCGATATGTAAGAGACAGAATGGAGGCAAAGGGAAAAAACATTTGCAGCTTCAGATGGCCAAACCCATCATTTTTCAGAAGGAAAATTTCCAACTGTAATTATTCACTCCATGTCTTATCATTCTGTAGGTTCCTATCCCCTCCACTTTCTAAGGTACTGGATTACTTCCTCTCTTCCCTACAACTGAGAGCTTGTTGAGATTGTTGTTGGCTGAAGATGTTTGGATTTTTTTTAAAGGTTAGAACTTTATTCTTCTTTCACTTGCACTTATTCCTGATAAAGTTCAGGATTTTCCATTCTTCCTCTCTTACTTTCCTTGCCTTCCTTTCCTAATATAAGCAACCATGTAGTTTGAGGTCTGCATGTGAATTAAGTCATCCTCAGTTAGCAGATACTTCTGTAGAAATATATTGCTCAGATGTGCTTTGTTAGGTTGAGCTACTGATTCTTGTAGTTCCATAACCTAACCTAACTGTGTGAGTAATGCTCCTGAAACACATATGCACTAATATATATGGGGGAAAGAAATTTTCACACTCTTTCAGTGATCCGTTTTGTTTGTGATACATGGTATTTGATTATTTATAGAGGAAATGATCATATTCCAAACATGAGTTTGTTCCTTCAGCTCCAGTGAAGTCAGTGCATGACTAGCTATATATTTCTCTGTGAGAATATGCTATGTTCTTCTTGGTGACACTGATAGATGCTTTCATAATATGTTAGAATGTGTACCTAATCATCTGGAGATAATGGAAATTATCATATGGCCTTCAACTCTTGTAAATTACTTTCTTGATAGCACAGAAAATAATCTTCCTGGTCATTTTTCCCTCTCTATGTAATTTTGAAGTTCATGGACCTCCTTATTCCAGATCTGTTTCCTTTCCTCCATACTTGTTGCAGTGTCTCAAACCGATTTTATGTATGATAGCTAGGTAGGTCAAAGGTAGCTCTACTCATAGATTTGTCCATAAGTTCTAACAGCTACAAAGTTGTGTCTACTTTCTGATGATCAGCCTCTTTTGGAAGCTCCATCTTTGATCTGACATAATATTCTACAGATTAATATTTAATAAGACTATAAGTAGAATATAAACATCACTGAAATTTATAAACAATTGTGTCTTTTTGGATCTTAACTGACAAGTCTGCAAGTGGAATGAAACCATTTTACACTCACTTCATTAATCACTGTAAAGAGATGTAACACAACGTAAGGAAGAAAGATTTTTTTTTTAAGTTTCTTTTAAAGAAAAAGATACTTTTTCTTAATGCACAGAGGGTCTTTTCCATCAAAAATATAGAAGAAATGTAGGCATGCTGGATTAACTCTCTGTTGTGATATCCACTAAGAGAAAAACAAACAACATTGGGGAAAAAAAGTGAATACCCTATTGATGCACTGCGAGAGCAGAGCTGAAAACACAAATGTGGCTCTGCTGGATCATGTGTGGTTCTGTTTGTTTCATGGATCAGGATAGTTGCAACTTCAAAAGAGAATTCCTGTATTTATAACCCAGCAAGTTCACTAGTAGTTAGGCAGTGGTAAAACTTCTATACGAAGATGTAGCAATTTCAGATGGTTGTGCTGTTGTGCTTGGTCCAGATATTGCACTTTCTTATTGATTTTTGACACTATTTCTTACTGATAAGCCCCAGATGACTGTTTCACACTAATAATTTTCATAGTATACAGTCATTCACATGTACTCTGTGCAATTATTTTCCTGCAGTGCATTTTGTACTTTTCTTCTCTCTGATGTTTTAAAGAAGGAACGATACTGGTTAATAACTCCCTATTAAACTTCAAAACTTTCTAGTTTTTCAAATGTGCTCTGCATATTGCTAATTATTCTGACTTTATTAATAAGTCTGACTTACAAAATTTATTTTCATTTGATTGCTAGTCCTTGTCTATAACTATAACATATAGAGATTCTTCCCTGCTAAAAGTGCAATGGAAATTAAAGCTAAGAAATACACTGGTTTTTTTCCAAGACAGCAGGAAATACATATACAACAACTTGACAGGCAGTAATTGCTCTAAAGAAACATGAAAATAAGAGTCAGTTGAAATGAGTGGTATTTACATGGACAAGATGTTTATTTTTACATTGAATTATTTGCCATATGCAGTTATGTGAAATGGATCCAATTTAAATTCCCTGAATGAAGTCAACCCACACATAACACACTGTTCAAGATCATGGTGGATTTTCCACTGAACAAACCATGAATATAGCAATACCATCTTAATTATGTTGCTGTAGGACATGAAAATATCAAAAGGATAAATTTAATCCTTACCATGCAGCTTGAATAACTGCGTTCAGGAAAGTGGAAATGAGATTAGGGAAGAAAGGAAACTCCCACACTAGAGGCACTTGTTGCCTGTTTTTTGTCTATCTCAAAGTTACAGATACAGTTGCCTGAAATGTCTGTGACCCAAAGAAACCTGAAATGATGCATAGGATGTATTAATTATGAGATTCCAGTATAGCAGGAAACACAGGCCAAAACTGAGAATTACTCTGAAAAAGAATCTCCCCTGGATTGCTCAAACCATCAATGTCTTTGGACATCCCAACAGCACAGCCTCTCATGGCCTGAACCAGCCCTAAACTAGGCAGCAGGAAGCAGGAGTTTTGGGGTCTTAAAAACACAAACATCTAATAGCTAATTATCCAAGTGAAGGGGAGATATGTATTTCTTAAGCTACTACCTTCCATTTTCTGACTGGTTTATTTCCTTAATGATAGTATTGGTAGGATCAGCTTGTTACCTTTTGCTATATTTAAGTCAGAAAATTATATGAGCTGCAGAGGAGTACCAAGAGGCAGCTAAGAAAATAAAAAGGGAAGAAAAGCAGCAGAAAGCAAATAGTTCTCTGCTCTGTTGAAGTGGGTTTGCAGTTCCATGTCTACAGTTGAAAGCCAAAAGCAAATCCAGAAGCCCTAGATTGCACTTGTCTATTTACAGTTAGAGCAGTATGAGAGAAGGGATTTGGGATGCCTTGCATGAATGTTCTTCAATGAACAATTTGTGGTCAATTCCAGACATAACTATAGCTGCTTCAGACACCTACTCCATAACATCAAAATGACTGAAGAGAGGTAATTACAGATCTAAAAGACCTGAATAACAGAGAAGAGATGTTTGGCATTGTTTGATCTCTCTCCTTGCCTTTGATGGTACTACAAAAGCAAAACCCATGAGATTATTAATAACAGGTAGTAAGACCCCTCAAAGGCCCTCCATATCGCTACATATATAACTAATCTAAGGTGGGACTTCTCTAGAGGCTAGCAGAATAGATCCTATCCCACTGTTGTCTGAGCATGTAGTTAATATACTGTGTATTTACACAGTGGTTTTCTCAATCAAATTGCTGTATACACAGTCTATCCTGAAAGCCACTCAAAAGTCCAAGGGTGTCAGGTGTGGCTACCTTTTAATATCTTCATATTGAATGTCTCATTTGCAAAATTTACAAACTAAACTTAGTAAATATCATCACAACTTTCCAACTAAGTGAGCTTGCTCTGAACCTAAAGATGGACATAACTGGAGCAGAAGTTAATCTCTATATCTCAAAACTCACATCTACTGAACTGTTATGAGTCTGTCTCAAAAATATACCATCTGGTCTTCCTAGGAACAGTAACTCCCATTAATACAGTTAAAACCAAACAAGCTCCTACTGAAACAAATGGGCTAGGTTGTGCCACTACAAACCTAAGAAGAGATTGCTCAGTGCATTGCTACTTTTCACACTTAATAGACTGAGTGTTGGAACAACAGTACCTGTTAATAGGTTTGTTAATTACAGGTGATGTGAAGTTTTTAAGCACTCATTAGAAAAGAATTACACTTAATACCTAACAGGTTCCTCAAAAATAAGATGAAGTCAAACATTTGCCAAAGCAGGGCAATATTTATTGCTTGGCTACAGCAAAACACATATAAAGGACCTATTCATTGGATGGGAATCCCTTGTGTAGGGGTACCAGGGCTGTGCTTCAGAGCAGGTCCCTCAGGATAATCTGAGGACACACGTTACTTCTCAGAGATAAACAATCCTACGACATTTGGCCAGTGTGGTAATTATGGTAATTTTTTTTTTCTTGTGTATGATTTTTATGTATTTTTAATGCATATGACTAGGAAACATTCATATATCAAAAACCTCTACTACTTTAATTGAAAAAAACAAGTTCTTCAAAATTATGCATTTTGTTTACTGGGTTCATTTCTTGTACTGTAGACAAATAACCTCTTCTAAGCCTCATTGGCTGAAGATGTCATTTGTCCCCACAACCTGTCACCACTTGCCATCTGGACATTACCTCTCCCATACTGGGCAAAAAGGATCTTGCACCTCCCCTGTTGTCTGCTCCGGACCAGGTCAACTGGTCCTCCTCCAACCAGCTCAGTGAGCCCAGACAGTTTGTCCCAGCGTGGTGAAGGAAAAGCTCTCACAAATCCCTCCAGCAGCACAACTGTGAGAAAGGCGGCGTCCAGCACAGGGGCTCATAAAAAAAAGAAAGGTGCGGATGCCTCCAGCTGGCACAGCTGTTTACCTTATGAATGTCTGTTCGGTGCATTACATGGTAATGATGAACTGAAAAAACTGATAGGAGGTTATGTGTGAGCAATAACTGAGATTCTGTTCCTGGCTCTGCCCCTTTTTTTTCACAAGGGTCAAGGCAATTCATCCATTTCCTCCTGTATAAAAATGGGATTAACAACATTATGAGTTTACCTTAGAGTTACGGAAATGATTAGTTAATATCTGTGTGGTAATGTGAATATGTCAAATGGGCAATAAAGACTAAGTATGCTTCCCACCTCCATCAAGAGGCAGCTCACACCCACCTGTAATGTATGAAATATGTATTTAACATTTTAAAGCTTCCTTCATTAATCACTCCCATTTGTCCAGAGGAACCCACATGGATTCTTGAAAAGCCCTTACTGGCAGACATACAAAGCCCACAAATACAGGCACTGAAGCAAAACTTGATACATTCAAGCAGGAATTTTAGATTTTCATAAAATTTGCTGCTGTCATAATACAGTTTGAGAGGAAGGAAGAAAATAACCGATCATTTTTTGGGCTATAACCATGAACTTCATCATACTGAAGATAGTTTTTTTCCGCCTGTATGTCTCATTATTTCACTTAGGAAGTGTTCGGATTTTTTTTTCTACATACACAAAAAGAGAGAGAAAATCAACTCAAATTCTGTATTGTGTAAAATATTGGTGAACTTGCCTAAAGTCAGCCTTTGTCTATGTGCCATCATTATAGGATTCATTTTATGGCTAACCAGCTAATAAATAAATAAATATAATGCAGTAGCCTTGCATCTAATGGAAGCTTCATATATATTGTTCCAAAACTACTTTTGCATTAATGAAACCATTATTACTAGCCACAGCCTAAGTGCAATTAATGTAAATGCCATGAAGATTCTACTCATATTTTTTCCACAACTTAATTAGGATGGTGAGAGTTTTAATAGCTCTGCACCTCTTTCCCCTAAATGAAGAAAATCTCATTGTCCTTGTAATTCTTACTTTCATTACAACAGCAGCATGAGATATGGATTAGGTCCCTAATGAGCCTTTTGAATTAACAGCCCCATGAACTTGCTGAGGTATTGTAGTGAGAAATGTACATTAGTTAGGCTTTGGCCTTTACAAATTAGCAAAAATTCAACAGGAAAATTTTCCCCCCTTTGTTTTCCCATTATGTTTTGAAATGCAGGATGTTGAGAAAGTGAGAGAAAACAGTCCCAAGAGCAACTGCATCAAAGCATGGCATCGTTTGTCCTTTAGTGCTCTTTTTTCCCTTTTTGTTTTAAGGCTACTGGATCAAATTTTTTAAATCTCATTAAGCTATAACTATGCATTATATATCTTCTTGCCATTGCATTTTATTTATTTATTCTTAAAGATAAATTTTCTCATATAGCTGCAAAAGCAAAGGCTGTAAGAGCAGGGCTAGGAACATGCTGGGTTTTATACTAATGAGAACTTTTGCCAATGTTAGTAGTTCATGTTGGGGCAAAACCTTTAATTCGCATTAGAAATCTGCAGAATTTTATTTTTGTGATTTAATGTCTGTCAAACTAACTACAAGGTAACAGGGGACATCAGGTGTAGAATGAAGAAATTCTGCTTTCTTGACCTTAAAAGCAAGCCACTGGAAAGATCAGCCATGGAAGTGACCTTGAAGTAAGAGCTTGTCTTACAGCATGACCTGTGAAATCTTAACAACCCAGTGTTTTCCCCCATATACTTTGTTGGGTGAATTTCACTGAATCACAACACATGCAATGCCTCTATCTCCTACCTAAGAGCCCAAACTCTAACCTAAAACTTCTTTTAAATTCTAATAGTGCTTCAACTTTTCTCTAATACTGAGGGAAACTATGTACAATACCTCTGACTACACCTGTTCATATTATTATGAATATTCGTATCGTATTGTTTACATTCATACTAAAGGAGATATGTAAAAGAAAAATAGGTATGCACAGAGGTAAAGACACGGGGAATGTACTGAAAATAAAAGCCAGTGTATATTCCAATAGGAGAAACCCCTTTGTACTTCTCCGATCATTCCTCAGTATATGCATGTTCAACACCCATTAACAGCAAAGCTGCTTAAAAGAAAGTTTTTATCTTGGAATAATTTCTGCAGCTAGAAAGAACAAGCTTCACCTTGGCAGAGAAGACAAGCTGACAAGAGTTTCCCTGGAGCACGGCTGATGCCGATTTACATGATGCGTGAATTTTTCCACAAGAAAATTAGCAGGGAGCAGTGTGACAGCCGCCAGCCAGGCCAGACCCTAGTGCCCCTAGCCCTACGTTTGCATTTCTGTCCCCTCTGCACTGGTCTCTACAGACAAGGGCAGGGCCCATCTTCAGAAGTTCAATCCTGACTGCTGAAAAGATGTAGCAGCAGGATGAAACACGCAGGAATTCAAAGGAGGATTACGACAAACGTGCACAGAAGTAGGCCCATGAGGCTTTCAAATCCACGCAAGGTCAAAGTCTCCATGCACAGACTTGGTAAAGCTACTCCAACAGGATCCACCATGGCAAGGCCAGAGGCGGACCTGGCGGCATGCATGCCTCTTCTCCCTGAAGTACCTCCACAATCCTAAATGTGCGTCCAACCTGAAAAACTTTTTGTTTGCAGATAAATTAGAACAAAGAACTTTTTGAAGTAAAGAAAACTTAGAGATAGTGGCTAACAAATCTCCCCATGTTTCCACAGTGTCCTAAATGGACAGGTTATTGCCTTAGGCCTGTTGCCAATCCAGCACGTAACTAAAACTTTAGCAACCTCTCTGTTACAAACATTTTTTCACTGTCTTCTCTAAGTCCCTGGAAAAAGCCTGTATCCCCATTAGGGCATGGCTGTGTGTCCAATAACTGCTCTTCTAGTGGCTTGTGATATTTGCAGATATATGATTGTGCTTCCCCAGCAGGTTCTTTACCTGCTTGTCCCTCGCCATCCCCTGGCTCCAGCCAGCTCAGCTGTGCTGCAGGAAAGAGCCATCCCCTCTCTTTCCTCTTCCAAAGTGCAGAGTCTGGACAACAAGTAGCCTTCAACACTGCTGTCAAGTCACACTTCACAGATCATGAGAAAATCATCCATATCGCTCCTTCAAGATTTGGAAGTTCATTGTTTTTAGGCAACACAGTAGGATTTGAAAAAGTCCTAACAATTAACATGATTTAAAGTGGCCACAAGAATGAAAGATGATACAATTGCTGGCAGCTGTTTCAAAGTTATTTTCAAGCAGCAAGCCTGTATCAGGAAAACCAGGTTTTAATCAGGAACAAATAATTTTCTATTGAGGAAAGGTTTCAGAAGTGTAATTACCACACTATCCATTTACCCTGATAAAGGCTTCCCAAGCAATAAGATACAATCTGACAAGAAGACCTCATTTTTTCCTGAGCTTGAGATTATGTCCTAATGTGGACCTGTTCGACTGAGTCCAGAGGAGGGCCACAAAGATGATCAGAGGGCTGGAGCACCTCTCCTATGAAGACAGGCTAAAAGAGATGGAGTTGTTCAGCCTGGAGAAGAGAAGACTCCAGGGAGACCTTATAGCAGCCTTCGAGTACCCAAAGGGAGCCTACAGAAAAGCTGGAGAGAGACTTTTTACAAGGGCATGTAGTGACAGGACAAGGGGTAATGGCTTTAAACTGAAAGAGGGTAGATTTAGATTAGATGTAAGGAAGAAGTTCTTCACTACGAGGGTGGTGAGGCACTGGAAGAGGTTGCCCAGAGAGGTTGTGAATGCCCCATCCCTGGAAGTGTTCAAGGTCAGGTAGGATGGGGCTTTGAGCAACCTGGTCTGGTGGAAGGTATCCCTGCCCATGGCAGTGGGGCTGGAACTAGATGATCTTTAAAGTCCCTTCCAACCCAAACCATTCTATGAGGAATTTAATGTCTAAAGAAGGTTCTTTATTGAGCTTTCTGAATTGGAGATTGGTGTCCTGTTGCCCTCTGAAAAGGAGATGGTGTATTTTAGAACAATGGCACTTACTCTGTATCAGGGGATGAAGAGTAATGTGAGGGGGAAAACACTGTGCTGAAGGCAGGCAGTATTTAAAAAGCACTTCTTAATAAATGAAAGGCTTATATCTCACATACATTGTAATCAAGTCTGCAGGAACTTTGCCTTTAATTTAAAAATAGTTACAATAATTAAAAGTAAAAAAAAAAAAAAAAGCAGCTGCATTCATATGATCTCAGCCATCTAAAAAGGTTCCTTAAACAAGGCATCTGTCTAAGTTTTGGTAATTAGATAAATGCCAGTTCTCAACTGCATTTCTTCAGTATTATAACTTGTCAAAATGAATACTTCTAGCCAGACATCTAATGGGAAAGATGCAAACACAAGGTCTTTTCTTGAAGACCCTTGTCAAACAAAGCAGAAAAGGAAGCAATTCATATTCTTCACATCGACTGGGACATTGATTCTAAAATTCAGACCCAAATATTTATTTTCATAATAACACATACTTGTGTGTGCACACAGAGAGCACCATAAGGCTGCTCTGTTTATATGTGCAGAGAGAGACGAGGTTCAGTCCCTTCAAGAGAAGGGCAAGGCAGGGCAGTGTGCCTGACAACAGCCGCACCAGACTCCTAGACCCCTCCTCAGTCTACCTGCTGCTCCCTGTGTGGCGAACAAGTGCCAAATAACACCAAAGCCCTCCCAAGTCTCCCTTCCAGGCAAACACCCATGGCCAGACCCCGTCCCTCTACCACATAAAAGCAAAGCCGACGGAGATCATACAGGAATCTCAGCTCTAATCAGTCACTACGGGACATTTTGACTGGGATACTTAATGATGCAAAATGAAACTGATTTGCAGGTTTTTTTAATGCATTACAGTTTAATTAGTAATCATCTCTCTGGGCAAGCTTTTATCAATCACGTTTCAATTAATTCAGTTTATAGCTGTCTAAATATGGGTGTTTCATGAGTTCATGTATTAGTCATGAATAAAGTGTACATCTGTACGGGGGGAGGAAACATCACCAGGAAATACTAAACTGTTAGAAGGCTGGATCAGTACTTGAGGGGTATTCAGAAAGGCGGTTGTAAAGGCTGCTCCTTTTTCTCCATTTATTTTTCCTCAGTGGATTGCATGATAACTTGCAAGTTAAGATAAGATTTTTCTAACTGGCTGCCCACATACTGATTTTGAATCTGGAAAGGGCTAGACCTCTCTTGCTTTGTATAGCTCATTGCCAGTGATTTTCTCAAGTATATATATTCTGAAATGCATGGAAGCTGAGAAGAATCCAGTGTGCCTTTCTGCATCCACAAAGTCTCCATAATGCTGACAACAGTAAAACCAAATAGTTTCCTTTGGCAGGAAACCTAAACAGATATAACCTGGAATATATCCAGGAAAGTGATATTAGTAGCACCAAAGTACAGCTGTGATGGAATCATTCCTCTGATCCTAGAAATGCTTTTGAAGCTGCTGTTCATTGCATTTCTCATCTGCTCTGTCAACATGGGAGCAATTAAAAAAAAAAATCTTGTTTTGTCAAAGGTGAGTGCATTCCTTCTAGGTATCAAGGTAAATGAAAATCTGCTTTCTAAAGCTTCTGCCAGGGTTTAGGGTTGGTTTTGGGGGTTGTTTTTTGGGGGGGGAAGTAAAAGTTATATGAAAGAGAGTTGAATACATGGAAAAAATATCTGCAGCCTGAAGGAAAAAAATTCCCTCCACGTGAAATACTGCTGAGTGGTATTTATGGTCAGTTCTTGGAAGCAGTGGCCTGTGGACCAACTGTGGCCCTCAACTCCAGTCATACAGTTCACAGTAATAGTCTTTTCCTTCATATTATTACCACTGAATGCTAACATATCTCTTAATATGCTGTCCTGTGAAAGGTGTTTGAGAAACCTTCAGAAAGGAATAGGTTTCCTTTCACTCCAGGTGGTGTGCAACACAGAACTCAATACACAACCGAAGCCAGACAGTGTCAGAAATGGTCTCTCCCTACACCAAAAATATGAATCAGAGTTAAATGTCTACATGGATACAAATATATGGAAAAGCATAATGTGAAAAGTCTTGCAACGTTTTGGAGGCAATGTCCAACGTACATAAAAAACAGGTGTTAGGGGAAAAAAATAATAATCTTTTTGCAGCCATATAAGAGAATTAGAAGGTACCTTGGACCCCTGTGCCAACCTCATAGTTTGGAGCTTTCCTTTGGCACTCTTCCAGCGCTGTCCCTGCTGCACATCATACTGCAATCCCTTCTGTATTTAATATGCACTGCCTCTAAATACATTTCCTAAAACTGGTCCTATTTTGGTTTTGTTTGTTCTAAGGGACCTTTGTGAGTCATATGATAGGAGGGAAGATTTAACCAAACTCCTGAAGGATAATGTCATCTTTAGATCATGCTCATTATAATTCATAAGTACTTCTCCACTTGACAGCTCTTTGGTTGCAGTTTCAATCTTACGCTAGTTTTTTCTTGAGAGCCCTTTTCAATTTTCCACATTGCTAATAGACCCTGAGGCGAAGCTAAAAATCATTTGGGCTTCTTGAAAGGATCAATAATTTTTGTGTGCCATGCATTTTAGAATACACAGCATCACTGACACAAACGCTGTCCCTGCACTGATGAATATAACACATCAAATAATGTCAGAAGTTTCCACACAACATTTAAAAAATTATATTCAATAACTACCTGCAATCCCACATGCAGAGAGCGGTGTTAAGTATATCAGAGACAAAAAAAAAAAAGGCATAAAATATAGTTACTGGAAGATTGATTGAATAAATTCTTTGCCAAACACTGTCATTTTCTCTGCATCCTGGCTCACATGAGAGACTACGTAGAGCTAGAAGGTCTAACAGTTTCATTACTTTTGGGTTTATACCACCACAAAAGCTGATGGGAAAAAGTTCATTCAGCTTTCCCTGTCACCCATCCAAGCAGTCAAGGATATCTGATCAAGTGCTTAGACATGCTGTACTCAAACAGTTAGCTCAATAAATTATTCATTCAGCACCATGCAGAGCAAATTATATTTTAGGTGGACAACATTTTTGCTCGCAGTTCATTCACTTACAAGACAAGCAAGAGACTGCAGTGACAGAAAAGGAAGGAAAGGATCACCAATATAGAGCTGTGTTTTTCTCAATTTAAAGCTTCTAAAGAAATTGCTTGTGGAGCACGTTGGAGCTGATAAACTGAGTGCTACTCTGCTGGTGTCTGTTTAACCCTTACCAAGAGCATGTTACTTCACTTAAGATATGTTGCAGCCTCTAACAGACTGAATGGAGATGCACATATTTCTCAGAGAAAGCAAGAGTTGAAGTAGCATTAACAGACTATATAGCAAAGGTGGTTTTACATAAAGAATTCTCTCACAGAGATGTATCACAAGATCAGAGTATAAGGAAGGAGAGAAACATAGCAAAGGCAGATTCTTATATTGCTTTTTTTCCCCCAACTATGCTCCATTCTTTGCTTCTGCCCTCCCTACTACCATTTCCAACATAATTTGGACTGCCTCATCAACTCCCAGTCCCTATGATTTCCAACCTTCATTTTCCTTCTCCACTGCTGTATTCTGGAGATTGAATAGGAAACTGAGAATCAGCACACTCGGTACGATTCTGCGAGCAGGCCCTCTGTGCAGGCACCAGAAAATAAATTAATGTCAAGTGTTGATGTGTTAGTGTTTTGCATCTGCTGAGTTGATCTTGCCTATACAGCATTCAGCAGAGCAGAGCGCATTCGGTTGTATTTTCCTGTCTGACTTTTACCACAATTAAGACTTTCTGTAACTGAAAATACCTCACTGAAGAAAGCTGTAATAAAAGTATCTAAAATTGGTCAAAAGCCTTTCACAGAAATATTAATTTTGACAAAATATTGTTTAGAAAGTTCCTAAGGAAAAAAAAATCTCCTATTTGAGCAACAAAATATTTTTAAAAACTGGGTGCTACAGCTCATCCCAAACGGAAATATCAAAACTTCCCACTGATTCAAAAGCTTCCTTTTTTTCCCCTGGTGGGGAGAAAGGAAGAGAAAAAAGGAAATAAGAAATGGGGAGAGAACTGTAACCCATATTCAGAGAACAAAGTATCATGGAGTATATTGGGTCCAGATCATTTGGTTGAGGCTGAACCAGATGCATAAATTAAGCCATCTCAGTGTGAATATCTGCCCAAAATACATTTTTTTCCTTGTCATCAGGTGGGGAAGCTCATTACCCTTTCCCCCCAGCTTTTCTAGCCTGTTGTATGACCAGTGAGAGACCAGTCCCAGCCCTGTTGGAGGATTTCCTCCTGTGCTTCAGCTTTTGGATCCAGAAACATTTCCCCACCTGGATGCATGCCTCTGTTTTTCGGTGTCAGGAGGACACTGAGAAGCTCTGGGTGGCAGAAAAGGAAGGTCCCCAGTGGGAGAGGGCCTGGCACCAAAGACAGGAAACATGCAGGTACTGCTTGCACCGCTTAGTTGGAAAAAGGGCATAACTGGACTTATACCTGAACTGGGCAGGGAGCAAAGGTGGAAGGACGGAGCAGTGACCCCACACTCTTCCATGCCAAACGATGCACATAGGTGGTACTAATTGAAGGGTTATGAGCTACCTTGAGACCCACTTAGCCCACAATTAATGATGATTCTACTCTCCCTCCCAAGGAAGGTGTTATAACTCTTCATTAATCTGACTGACAGCTCCCCTTCTCCCTATTGATTTAGATAAAATTTGCAAGGTAAAATATGAGATTAACCTATGCTTCACACTTGAGTAATTTTTCCAATCTGTGAAGGGAAATTGTCTCAGTTCACCACTGCAGAAGTCCAGGTAAACACATCTTCTATCCTATGGCTTGCTTTCCTCTGGCTGCATATTTCTTTTGCCTAAGCTGTTCCTTTGCAGCAAGACTAAATTGTTGTTCCAAAGTTTTAGGGAGACATGCCTTTAATAACACCCACATTTATTCCTCACTTTCTGTGCTGCCACCCCTTCATCAGATCGACTTTCTTTCATCATTGTTTCTGAGCTCATTATTCAACATTTAGCTGAACTGAACTGCATTTACCATTCATTAGGTATTTCTGAGCCAGAGGTGATCATATGATCCAATACTTCTTGGATTTCATTGTAGCTTGTTATGTGCTATGTTCCCGTGGTTTAGTGGTATGTTTAAATTTGGCTTTGAATACCATCATTGGGAGCAATTTGTATGAATAGCACAAATTGCAAGACATGAAAGATAATATAGAGCAGCAATAGGAATCTCTATAGCATCACCTGATCAAGCCAGCATGCTAAAATGATGCTGACAAATCTCCAGTCACTTTGGTGATGCAAGGCTGAATCCCCTATCTGGTAAAAGGGTGTTGAGTCCACTGCTATTAGCAGGCTAAATGGCAGAGACTCCTAGCATGATGATATGCATTACAGAGACAGTAAAATAAATGTTAAAGGAGAGAGGAGGAAAAAAATCTGCCTCATTTCGCAGAGTTTTTGAATGGTACATTTCCATTTGAATTGAAATTTTTATGTTAAAAAAATGGAAACAGGTTTTTAAGTGAAAAACAATGATCAAGTCTTTCCTTCCTGCTTCTCTATTTCTCTCCCTCCAAATGCAAAGACTCATTTTTCTTTTTAAACTACTCCAGCTCTGAGAAAATTACAAAGATAAGAAATGAAAAAGGGAAGGGAGGAAAAGCAAGGAAATAAAGGGGGTAGAAGAGGAAGCCTAACTGTTTGGTTCTTTGAACTAATAATAAAACCAAATGAGAAGCCTCCTTTTTATTAACAAATCAAACTCATTTCTCAATAACAAAACTTTTCATTTGAACTATCAAACCTTTGCATACAAAAATACTTTGAGACATACTTAGCCTATTTCTCCAGTGGGACTCTGTACACTGCAGAAATAATTATTTCTGCAGTGCACATTTTCCTCTGCATACATTCCCTCTTTTAATGGCTTTTGGAGTCCCTCTCCCTATGAAAGAGTAAAAGGGGATTTAAAACTGTCTCTTCGTCCTTCATATCTCCAATTACCTCTGACTTCTCAGCAAGGAGTCACACAATTCCACATTTTGTTTTCAAACAACCTTTAACTTTCACATGTAAACTTCATCCTTCTCCTCAGCTTTCTACTGGGATAAATATTGCTCAGAGACCCATCATGCTATGGGTATCTTCAGCTCCAGTCATGGACTCTGAAACCAGGACCCATGTCTAGAGTAACATCTCCCAGACCTACAGCTCCACACACTTTATACTAACATTAGTTAACCTCCATCCCTCAGTCTCCAAGAGATACTAAAATCTTAGTTTGAATTTCATACTGAAAACAGAGGTTAAATAGTATACAGGGAAAAAATATTCCAGGTTTCATATCGATTGCTTTCTATAATCCAGATGGCAAACAGTTAGGCTGCTGCTTTGTGATGCCTGTTTGGCCAGCTGACTTATTAGAGAAAAAGTTTTGGAAATCCTGCCACCATCCTGTTTTCTCCTTTCCAGAAATGGAAAAAAAAGAAGCCATCGCTGACCTAATATCACACTTCTGTGTCACCCTGGCATGGTCAATCTGCCAAAATAGTTGATATGGGACTGGAGATGAGAAGAGGCAAGGTCATATTAGAAATGCTACAAAAAGGCATGTTTGAAAGAAGACTCTGTAATAGGAAAGATTTTATGCCAGTAACTTCAGATACCGATTGAGAAGTATTTTGCAGTTCATCCTGTGCCAGTATTTTTCTTGATGACACATATGCACACAAACCACTGGATGATACGCCACAATCAAAATCAAAATAACGCAAGTGGATTTGCCTTATTGGCAGATAGGAGTCTTGTGCAGCTCCCTGTAGACAATGCAAGGTAATGAGATTAGGGATGAAAAATAAGATACTGTATAAACCCAGAAAAGCAAGCATGAGAGACACCCAGGGGTAGCTGTGGATCATTTCACTTAAGCCCTGTGTTTGCCAACAAGAATGAGCAAAGTAAGCTGTGGGATATTTACAACCAATATATGTGTGGATATAGCACAAAAAAGGGCTCTGGCTCAGTGCCTCCAAAGTGCCCTTGCTTGTTCTTTGACATACAGTGTGTCAATGTGTTGGTGTAGGCGCATGTGCTTACGAATATTCATGTGAATCTGCTCGTTTCATATTGTATTTTCACTATTCTGCTGTAGTAACTCCTTTCCCATCATGCAGGAAAATTATGTGGATTTTTGAACATGATGGTTCAAACATTTGTATCTGTTTATTCTCCTTAATAGTTAACCTTAATTGTATTTTAGGCAATTGCATATTTGTAACCATGCTTCATTATCAGAAATCTGATTTATATATTCATCTTTAGAAATGTGATACAATATGCTAAATATTTTCTTACAACAATTCCTCCTTAAAACCAAAAAATCTAGCATATTTTATAAAAGAAGCTAGTTACATCTAATTAGAACACAAAACTCATGTTCTCATATCTTGTGAAAATTTTAATCCTGAATGCTTGTTTGTTGTCATTTCATTCTCCTCCTACTCCTCTCTAAAACAGAACATAAATTGCAACAATAAAAAAAGTTTGCCAAATAAGATAGATTTTGATTCAGATCATTGGAAGATAAAAGGAACAATAAAAATACTAATTCAATAAACTGAGTATCTTTAATATTATGTCAAAACATCCTTTTACAAGTCTTCTGTGGCTTGGCTGAGTCACCACTTTTTGGGGGGGGAAATGTGATTAGAGCACTACCAAGCCACTCTCCCTAATTCTGAAAAGTATGCAGGAAGATCCAGCAGAATCTGGGGCATAGAGCAAGTTGGTAATTTGTTCAAGCCCACACAAGAAATCTCTCTTTTCTTCTTAATGATGTCATTGTCCAGCTGGCTTACTAGCTGCAGTAGTTTAAAATCCTTATTACCACATAAGACAACCATATAATTTTCAGAGAGGACAAGTCTGTAAACAGCATATTTATACCTTAGATTTAACTGCAAAATCTTTTAAAACATTCTAATCCCATGAATTCAAAATTTAGTATCTGAATTTTTTTTCAGATGAGATGCTAAATGCAACAAGTCCCACAGAAAGGCTCAGGCTCTGCTTTATAAAGAGGCAGTAGAAGAGATGTAAAGAAACTCTCCAACCTCCAGAGAAGCACATTATATTCTATTAGCTCTGTACAGGTTTTTAATGTTTTTTTGAGCATGAACATCTGAAAGCTGCCACATAACCTATATATATATTTATTTGTAGGTATATATTTGTATATATACATATACATAAAGTGTAGATAATTACCTATGTATATTTATATACATATACACACTTATACCTGTGTGTAAATATGAAAGCATTCAAAGGAAATGGGAATTAAATTTGAATGCCAGGTTCTACAAGATTTTGGATCTCATAGCTTGGAAGAAAGGACTTTCCAGAGCCAAATAAGCAATAGATATAGAGGAGAGGTGCTAGACTGAAGCAGATAAAGCAGACTCTGCTGTCTCTCTGAGCTGCTCATTCAGCCTGAACGTAAGCAAACCTGATCTGCAGTTTCAGATAAAATTATATATTTTCCTTCTAACAGGGGCTGTGTCTGTTTGGAGGGTGATTTTCCTTAAATTAGGAGTATTACTAGTGCTTTTCATTATTATTATTATTATTATTATTATTATTATTATATCAAAAGACCCTCAATTTCCCTTCTCTTTCTGCTTTGTGTAGATTTTCACCATAAACCAACACTTTCTATCTTATCAACCACCTCTAATAGAAGAGAGGCAGGATTGTATCTATCAGCATGACATGAAGTCGTTGAAAACTGTATTTAATCTTGAGGAAGAAGTAACAAGATTTGGACACAGGCTGGACCGCGGAAAGCCAGGGGAGTCTATGATGGTAAGCCTGAAGGACACAGAGGGCACTGATACTGCACTTAAAAGTGATGAGAATTAGAGAGATCATGGGAGGAAAAGTAGCTCATTGTTTGGTTTCTTTGACTTTGAGACACAGATTAGTCATTGAATCAGAGGGCTGAACAGAACGAGCAAGAGGAAAAGAGAAAGAGAAACAAAAAAAGAAAAACAAAGAGGTCAGTACTTGCAGTGTGACTGAAGATGAGTTGGAAGCTAGTGAGAGAACAGACTAAATGGTGGAGACAGAAATCAGAGCACATGGCCTGCATCAAAGTCCTTCTGGATGTAATCTTTTTTCTTACCAGAAACAGCAGCAAGCTCTTGAGCAGAGGGCTCAGAAGGTGTAAGGTTAACTAATGATGTCCCTTTCTAGGCAACTTCTTTGGTATTCTTAATATGGGACATAATCAGTACAAAGAATCTACCCCTCACACCACAGAAAAATTTTTATGCATGAATTGTATAGTGAAACAGGGAGAGTTTAATCATAGATTCCTTTAGCTCATCAGTGTCTTTTTCTTGGTATTGCAGAGCATCAGGGGCTCACTAACCATCATTAAATGAGAAATGATAGAAAGTCATAAATTACAGAAAGTGTTGGAAAGGATTGCATGTAAGAGTAAAAATCCTAATGACTCATCTTCCAAAAAAATTATAAATGTCTGATTAAACAGAATATTGAAGCTACTCAATCTTAGAAAATTATTCCCTCCCCAAAAGAAAAAGAGTATAACGAAGGCAATAATAAAATATAAAAATGGAAATTAATGGACTACATCAGGGAACTGTTTGATTCTACCACCTCATTTTTTGTTTTATTTTAGTAATTGTAAAGAAATACGTTTATATAAAAACAACAACATCTAAAATATTATCCTGCTCTGTACAAAGATCTGAAGGTATGCACACATACAACTTTTCTGTTAAAATATCATATATAGGTAAATGCACATATTTCTCTGTTAAAATGTCTTATACAGGTAAATGCACATACAGAAGTCAGTAGAAAGATCTGGACATACCTATTCAAGATCAAATTTCTAGTGTTCCATTTACAAAAGGAAATTGTGAACTAAATAGTGACCAGAATTCAGGACCAGCATATTTTGAGGGTTTGATGTCTCATCGTCAGGGCTGAGCATTCTTTATTTGATTTCAAGGTGGAGGAACTAACATTTACATGGTAGAATGAAAAGAAAAAGTTAAATTCCCCTAAAAGAAGGGGAAAAGGGATAATTCATTTTCATCTTCTCTACATACTTTTCAATATTCTGAGTCTCTTAGGAGGTATACTTTTCTTCCAGTTGAACCATTCTGGCTTCTCATACTGTTTACTGGAACATTTGACTTCAGTGAGCATACAGAGCACTCATTTCAGTTTAACATTGCTTAAGTGCGCTATCACTTTTCTAAACAATATGCTAAGAATTAAATCCTCTGGACTCAACTGAAACATGTTCATACTGTAAAACCTAACCCCAGTGGTCCTAATGAGATTCTGTGGCCATTTGCTTTTCAAACTACAAAGGCAGGTATTTAAATGTTAAATAAACAGAGCATCAGGCACAGAATAATGTGACCTGAAAAATTAAGCTAATTTCCCCAAAGATTCTTAGAAGCAGCACTAGAAGCGTTTTCTCACTTGTTATTTCATCAAAACTGACCAACAACCTTAGCAAACTATTCAGCCATTTCTAGAAGACATCTGAGACAAATCCTTTACTGACCTGTAAAATACCAGTGCTCTTCTGTATTCAGAAAGGTCTTTTCTATCGCCTTACTTATTTGACGGACACTTGATTCTACCAGCATTTCAATATTTGAGGGACTTAGCTTTTAATCTAGCTGAAATGATACCACAACACCTAAGTAGATTGATGTTGCAGCCTGCCAGATTTCAGGTCTTTGACAAGTTGGTGTAATTGAAATTGCTCTACCCAGAAAAAAATAAATAAAGGACAAAGCTGGGGAAGAAGAGCAGAGAAGAGCAGCCATTGCTGACTCTGTTGCTATCAGGAGAGGGAAGACTGAACACAGTAGTGTGTAGATGGGAAGGTCCAAACTCATGAATGAGATGGTCCTATTTCTTTCCTGTTTGCACCTCAACCTGTTCCATCAGCAGCCGCCAATTTTCTAAGGTTCTGGCAGAGATAAAATAGACATGACTTTTTATTCTGAATTCCCCTTGAATCTCTTTTTAATTAAACCTTTCCTTCCCCCCAGGGAAGCTTAATCAAAAAAACAACCCATCAAATTACTGACTTAACATAGGCAGATTCGCTCTAAGCCTTGTTCATTTGCATAGCTGATGACTGTTTCACTTTGTTTTGATCTTCTTGGTCACTTCAATGAATGAAGTGAGGCTATGTGTTATGTGCTGTTTATTCATAATACCTACACTAAGTATGAGCACAAGATTTATTTGCTAGTACATGTAGGAATATTACAGGAAGCAGTTTTCAATCACTCTGACAAAACTACCATGGAGTGGAATAATCATACAGTTGCATTTGGCTTTAAACATACTAGTACTAGCCTCCGACTTTCCCTTTGGTACTCAGCTTCGTACAAGAATAGCCTCAATTAAATAAATGGACTTATTGATTAACGTAGTGCTTTGGAGTGTCATGAATGACTCCCACCTTCTTTCATATATTGACGCTCAAAATTAGGTTATGGACATGGGAAGGAGGGTTTTTCCATCAGCATTATTTTTCTAGTTGAAGAAAATCTACAGGTATACATAGATTGTAGATATTTAAGAACTAAATTTTGCTACCTTCAATATCAGCTTAGTGAGTTTCCAATTTCTTAATTAAGGGCTATTCCAAAAAAGTTTCATTCTTTCAGGGTTGAAGGATTGGTTTACTAGTCCCAGACTAGAACAGTCTGGCTGTTCTCATCAAACTAGCTATTCCCTGTCACCTGTCAGTGACATACTTACAAACACACTGAAGAAGCAGAAGATGTGTTTGCATTTGTATGTAGTCTTCAGAGCTGAGACTTCGCTGATATCATCACTGGCATGAAGAGATCCTCCCACTAGGATGAAAGACCTTGTGCTTCACACTTACTAACACAGAAAACCCATTCCTATCCTGAAGCGGTCTAAATCAATTACCCTTCTCTGTGCATCTCGTGGAAGAGAAGAACAGGCATTTCCAGCTGTGAACTGTTTTTCTCCTGCCTGAACACTGAATTAAGTGCCTGTCTTGGAATTTACAAAGCTTAGCTTGAACATGACTTTATAGATTTGCTCTAAATTTCCTCTAAGCTAAGATTATAGTTTCCCTTAATGTAAGAAATAAAAGAGAATAGCCCTTCTCTTGTGCAGTTCTTTTGGCTATCTCAGGACAGTACTTTATAGTAATATTTAGCTGGTTATTATTCTTCAACTTAACATGAATACACCATCTCCATCACACACTTTTACTTTAGCACCAGTGCAGGCAACTCGGTGAAAACTTACACACTCTTGTAGGGAGATGCAAGTTAGCTCTAGTCCCATGCCATATAGAAATGACTGGAAGGGCACAGGGCTCAAAAAAAGTGTTTTGTTTTCCTGGCTTACAGCCACCCAGCCCATAGCTTTCATATTGAAGACTGCATAATTGTAGGTTTACACAAAGATCCTAAAAGTTGCTGCATACAGACCCCTATGGAAGTCACCAGGGAGGGCCAGCACAATCACAATGGTTTAGAGACTCCATTATTCCTTGATGCAGTCAATACTTTTAAAAGAAGTGTGCTAATAGCATTATTGATTATATTAAGTTACTGCCTAGCATAAGGGCCTCTTTCTCTAACCCCTCTTGTTAGGTGTAAGTCTGTATACACTAGAAGAGATGAACATTTAGCCCTAATGACATAAACCAGGTAAACTCAAGCTCAAAGCAATTAAACATGTTACCTAATGATGCCCAGGAAAACTTTCAAAAAGTCAAGCATCAAACCCAGGCCTTTCAAATTTGAAGATGGTGCGTCTCCCCTAACGCCCACACTTCCATCCTAACACTTAGGGGTTTTATGTTAATTTTCATATGCTCCATTTTTCAGTGCAGCAGAAAAACAGATAATTGCACTTGTAATTGTGGTGTTCCCTTGTAAAATCTGTCAGGTGTTAGAATGCTGACCCCAGCGCCTGTGCTAATTAGATGAAGTTGCAAAAAACCAGGCACTATAAATCAGATGCTACTAAGGCTGAGGAGGGAAGGCTGGAGAGGGTAGGAGGAAAATCTGTTCTGTTATGGCTCTGACTCACTGTCTGCTTGTAATCAGAGAAAGGCTGTCAAATCAGGACTTCCTTATTTAATTCACACAAGTCATTGATGTCCGGACCCAATGACAGAATTGGTGGGGTTTGGATCAAGCCTGTCACAGCAAGTGAAATAACATGTATTTGCGTGAAATGGGATGAGTCATGGTGGTTGATACCTCCTTCCATAAGATAAAGTGGAAAATGACTTATGATTTAGTGAGCAGACCTTTTTTCTATCTGTTCTGCTGACATCTCAAGAAAGTAGGCCACTTCTTTCATATTGGTTGACCTTGCCCAACAAAGCCAACCACAGCTCCTGAGCAAAAGTACAGATGAAAAGCACATCTCCATTTCTTGTCGGAAAACAGTTTGGGCTTTTGCAAACACTCACTGATGAATGTGGGTGTGTAAAGGCGATTGTAATCCAAACTCATAATGATGCAGTAACTTCAACTGCTTCGACTCACGTGCAGCCTCTCTGGAGGAGGCCCCAGGGAACAGTACCAGCTACCAGATGTAGATTTTTAAAAGAGTAGAGTTTATAATTTGCAAACAAATCTAATGTTATAGTTAAAATGTCTAATGTTAGTCATTTTAGGGAAATTTGGAACTCAGGAATGACTGACAATAGTAGTTTTCAGCCTGATTCAGTTCATCCTTTCCTCCCTATAATACTTGTTTCCAGCCTATATGCTTCACATGAATGGCAGAGCCAAACTCTTAAATTCTTTGGTGGCTTTCCTAGAGCACAGAAATCATGTAGTAGCTCTCTACCAGGAAACTGGGCCAGAAAACAAAGGAAATGACTCAATGCATTTCTCCAGAGCAGGGAGATAGGGATGGGGAAAAATGTGGGATTTAATTTTTTCAAATGTATCTATGCAGACTGTTGTACACTGTCATGAGCAACCCCATGTACCTAATGTTACTAACAAAAAGCTAGCTATATGTTTTTCAGGCTGGAACAAGCTTTCATCTGTCTACCCAGGAGCACCAGCAATGTGAGCTTATACCTGCCTGGAAGAAAGACAACCAGGAATACCCTTGGACTATCAGCTTTTCAGAGCATTTAAAAAGTTTTCTGTAATGCTTGTGAAAATTTATTACCACAATGTAATATGTAACATGTAACTATGTGTTATAGTGTCTAGTATTCACCTCAACTCAACAGAACAGGAGGACCCAGGAAACAGAACAACTGTTGGTAAAAAATGTGAAGAAGAATGCAAAAGGGTGTGCAACTTCAACTTATATTGTCAATAAGTTGGATACAGGGTAGGCAAAGAATATGACAGAAGAGCAGGCCAATGCACTTTCATATGATGTACTCAAAAGGAGCAGCAACCATCAGGAAAATGAATAGTTCTTCATACTGACAGGTACAAACACATCTTGTATTGCGTACATTGCCAGACAGGTTTTAAGGAAAATAAACTTCACAGGAGAACAATAACAAGGATTTACACACTGGATGAACTGACTTCTGAGGAAAAGATGATCTGAAATTCAAGTACAAGTCATTCCTTTCACTTTCAGGAAGTTTAGACCAGGTCCTAGATGAACTGAGTCTGCACAAGAATTCAGTGAATAACTGTCCAAGAATAATGAGAATTAATATTACATATAAGATGAGCTCTGCACTTAAGAAGCAGAGCTGGGAAAAGGGAATTTGATAATCTATAAATATTTGAATGCTGCAAGCTACATCTGATTGAAATTCATCAAATTTTCATTTTCTTTTCCAAACAAACAGTCTCTGTGAAAAATGCCATAGATGTTTAATCTTGCTAGGGGTTGCTGAAAGAGGTTCTTCCTCTAAAATTAAAATGCAAACTGTTTTGATACAAAATTAAAAAATAATAAAACAACACAAACCAACCCCTCCGAATTTTGGGGGGGCAGGTAGGGGCACTGTCCTCTCTGTGTAAGGTTTCTCTTCTCCCTTCTCTCTGATGCTCTGTTTAGTATCCACATAAGCAGTTGCACCAAGGGTAGGGCAGCCTATGGGTAAAGCGCCCACCTAGAATCCAATACATCCAAGTTCATATTCTATTTTTTCAGAGACTTCCTAGGTAGCTTTAGACAAAACACTTTATCTCGTCTGAAGCACCAGCCTCTGTAGAGGCGCCGATGCTCCCCCTCCTGCTGACATGACTGTCCAGGAGCAGCCTGGTAGATGCCCACCAGGATTATCTGAGTACTCAGCACCCTGCATGTTCCAGAGCATGTGCTCTTGAGACAAGGGGAGTCAAAAGAATCTCAGCAGACATAATAAAGGGGGGTGAAAGATGATGTTTAGCACTTATTTACGCTTATAGGCGGATTGTGAATATGTAACACTTGACTGTATAAACTTGAAGCGAACTGCCGAGTTGGGCGCACACAACTTTGGTGGGACTACCCCCTGTGCTGCCCAGCGCTGAATGAACATACCTACTTTACAATCTCACTGATTGTGGAGTCTGTTTCTTCATGTCACTCTGGCTAGGAGAGGTTCACTGTGGGCATCTTCACAGACAAGTAGAGACCATGAGAAGACCATGAACCCTTACTGCTACTAAAAAGCCACTATCATTACCCATAGAGGGAGTTTCCCCAGGATTATTTAGAATAGCAGGTGCACTACAAGTGCTCCCAAGGCCAGGTTTAGAGGACCATATCCTGTGAACAGAAGCTCCCTCTCCATTTTGCTTGCTATTTCTGTTGGGTTTAACCTACCCTCTGCACTGTGGAGAATGAGTGCTCCTGAGCTCATTATCCTGTGGGGCAGGCATTTCTCATAATCTATTAAATATTTAGACCTTCATATAGCAAGTAATGCTGCTAACTTGTTTGACTTAAATTATACCCCACTGGTAAATCAAATTAGAGAAGACTTGAGTAAATCTACCTTTTAAAACAAAAGCTGATTCTCTCCATGTTCAGCCATTTGTGGGATTAACTTTTTTAATGGGTTCTTATGTGCACAGTGTTTTTGTTTTCATGGATACTAGAAGAGGATGAATTATTCATCAGGGGAAAAAAATCTACAACACGCATTTTCATAGCATATTTAGTCCCTTTTGTCCTATTCATAAATCAATCCTGATTACTACAAATGAATGTGTTACTCTTAACGGTTCACTGATGACTCACTTGGACCATTAATTCAGACCTCCTCACTGAGTGCATTAGGAAGCTGCCACTAGGAATGGGAAATTGGGAGAAGATCCTTTGTAACCTCCCCTCTTTCCCTACAAAGAACAGACTCCATCTCCTGGTTCTTTCCTTATGTATAACTTTATAGACACACCACGTATCCTCCAGTAAAAAAATGCCATTTCCCCTCCTGCTCCAGTGATAAATTTGAATGGAGGGAAGGAGGAACATGGCTTTATTAATGTTCAGTAGGTTGTTTTTATGACCTAGAAGGAGGACAGACAGAGAGCAATGGCTCATAGTATCTACATCAGAAGTGGGGGCAATTTAGGCTCAAACATATAGAGACATCACTGAACTAATATGGCAATGACTACTGCTATGTCACTGGTGACATAGATCACAAGGTATTTGTCTCTGTTCCTGGACTGCTGACGAGCTGTCATCAGTGAAGAACCATTGTCATCGAGGAACAATGCCTCACCATTTAGAGCAGAAGTAAATGGAACTTGCCAATTCTTATCCAGGCAGTACAGCATTTATCAACTCCTTATGGCCCAGCTGGGAACAAAGAGAGGATTCTACCCATTTGAAAATTATTATTATTATTTACTACTATATTGGCAACACAGTGCACTGAATAGTTTTAGAAGAAAAATTTATGCTCCAGAATTCCTAAGGGCCAACACTCAATCATTCTCAATACACACAATAAAACAGAGAATGAAAACACATTTATTTCCTTTCCAGTCCAATTGCTACTGTGCCACAATGGTTAGTATTGAATACCATTCTGTTTCATGTGTTGGAGCTCTATGCTAAACTCTTAATTACCAATATCAAAAGGGAAGCATTCCCCAGAATGATACCATAGTTATTCTTTGCAGTTTGCGCTGCTGTGGTTGTTGCTGAATATCTTTTGAGTATTTCTGGGTCCCGGACTGAAAGAAGTGCAGTATGTCCCACTGCAACTCTATGCTCTTTTATCCCATAAAGATCTCACAGATCCCAGGCAATTAACAGTTTGGAAAAGAGTACATTCACACCGGCCACTAAAAAGCTTTTATAGTCTAGAATGTCATTGAATGAGCAATTACAAAGTTAGCTTTTTCTTGTTATTGCTCTTAAGAATCCATATAACAGTGATGCTCATTAAGAATACCCTTTAACCTCAAATTTGGAGTTGTGTTGTCCAGCATGGAAACAGTGTTGGCATGTTATAAGCTAATCACTGGTGTAATGTGTCTGATGTTGACTATGACAGGAGGGAGTCACAGAGACTCTTCCCAGCAAACCTCCAGCACCTACATTCAACTCATCGATAAGACAGCCTCTATAGTCAGGAATTGGGACTTCCCTGGCCCAATACAAGCACACCAACACAATCCCAGAGCTGAAACAACCCCCAGATCTTGAATCACAGTGATTTTGATGAATGTTTCTTTAAATTTAGTTACTTAAGTAATCACCATTCATGACAAAACAGAATTTGTTGAGCTGCTGTTATCCAAAGCCAGTTTCAATTAGACTCAAACTGAGGGAAAAATCTACTAGTTCACTTAAAAACACATTTACACCCTGGTTCACTAGAAACTTCCTCCCATCCGCAACACCCTCTGGTTTGGCATGTGCATAGGATGAGGACAAAAGTTATGCTGGTATGCTGCCACTGATACAGAAGGAGACTAAGGCACTAGTGCCGCTTTTGCCATGTGAATCATTTCTTGACATTTCTTTCTAACGCTAAAGCCTTCTTCTCAACCAGGGAACAGTCTCCAAATAGATATATAGTGTCTGAAAAAGAGTAGAATAAGCATCTCTCTTCCAAAATTATTTCCACAGACAACTTCTGCCATGGAAGAAAGAAACCTTTTTATGACAGATGTCCACGAACTCATCACATCCTGCTGCCCTGTCTGTAGCACACTTCCAGTATTTGGGGTTATTCAATGCCTGTGCAGGTTGAGACCTCTGGAGCTGCACTAGAGACTGAGAGGTTGAACACTGGTGAGTTCTTTATTATGGTAGAGAAACACTGGATAAAACAAAAGCTACCATTACTTAGAAGACCACTTTTGTCTCTCTGAGATCTGTGTCTTATTTTCAGTTAAAGTACTGCAATTGTACATTCAAAAAATCAGCTCTGCAGGCTTTTAATTCACAGGTTACAAAATACAATAATTGAACCAACCATTTAGTATTCTAAATAGGTAGGTTCATACAGACTTCCGCTGCTTTATTCAGAACCTGCGTTGATAATCTCTGAGCACAAACTTCTGTATAAAATGGACCAAGTTATCTGAGTTCTAGCATGTGTTTGTATAAATGTGGAGAAAGACCTAGTATCACGCAGAGGCAAAACACAGCCAGAAAAATGGGTTTTCCTCTCCTGGAATACAGATCAGGCAAGATCCTTCATGACATTTACAAATGGCTTCATGCTCTCTCTTTTACTAAGTTACTTTCCTTTATTTTTTGAGCAAATACCAGATAAAATCCAAATTATTTTCTGCATATCTATTTAGAAGAGCAGTAAGATCACCACACTATGAACTACCAGGGTTTTTTTTAACTGCTTAAGAGAGTGGATAATTAAAAATAAATAAATCAATGTTTTGGCATCTCTTTTTTTCCTCTAGATTCTATATTGCATTGTTTTCATCATTTTAAACATCATCAGTTGCACTGATCCAGTGAACAGATGGCATTATCAGCCCACAAGAATCTGCACAGGGCAATTAGAAAATTCAGAGACAAGATTAATACAAGGAAATTAATTATCAATTATATCAGTCCAGCACTGCGTACAAAAATTTTCTTGTTTTCCTCTGACTCTACAGAGACATGCTAATAGGTCTACTGATGCTTCCTGCTTTACCAAGTGATGCAGTCAAAACCTTCAAAAATTGCCTATAATTTTAAACCTTTATTACATCAGGTTTATACTATTCTCTTCCCCTTTTTCTTGGTTTCAGTAGAGGGAGCTTAGTTAAGAACAGAAAAAAAAAAAAAAACAACGGTCCGTGTCTCTTAAAGACAACTTACTGAGAGCAGAAAGAAAATGTTCATGCAGATCTAATGATTCTTTTCTCTCTTGCACCCTTCCTTTCTGTGCAGATCCAGAACCACATCCTACAGACGATGCAAATGTGGCCTTTGTAAGTAAGACAGCAGCAGTTTGAAAAAGTGAATGCTACAGGACCAGAATACCTTTTCCCCTATTCTGGGGGTGCAAAAAACCCAGTAAAGTCCTTTATTTAAAAAAAAAGCACAGCAGGTTACCTGGTGCCCTGTATAGACAGCCCACTCCCTTGAACACTTGGTAGGGCTCCAGAGGCTGATAGGCTAAGGAAAAGCAGATGCATATAGAGAGTTTCGGTCATGTTTGATGCTGGCAGATATACCTGCAGTTCTGTGTTTCTCCTATTCTCATCTCTTTCAGAGTGGGGAGGAGGGTAAGACAGTAAATCAAGTTTGCCAAGTGAGCTGAAACCTATCACATCTATAGAAAATGCATTTTGGGGGCTAAAAATAAATAAATGCCATCCCACACTCCCACTGCCTTTGGATTTTTATTCATTTCAGTATTCAGCTATCTTAATGCCACTTGCTTCAAATAGCAGCAGAGAAAGGGGAGGGAGGGGAAGAGGAAACGGGGAGTAATCCACAGATTTAGAAACGATTACATATAGCAGGGCAAATATGAATATGATCTAACAACAGAGCACAGGACAGGACCGCACCATATGGGATCAACTCAATTGACCCCAAAGGACTTATTTTAGATACTTAAGTGTACAATCAATGTGAGAATCTATCTCCAGGCTTGCTTATGATACGCTGCCTCAGTTTCCCATTGGTAAAAGAATGATTACAGTGATTAAAAAACATTCACCAGTCCTACACTCACTGGGGTGCTGGCAGAAGCCTGTACATGCCATGTGCTGGGAGAGCTTCACAAGTGTGTTGTTCTACCCAGAATCACCATATTTTCCACTTGAAGTCTATACTTTGTGCAAATGTACCAAGCACATTTGAAAACAATTTGTTCTTGCTGTTAATTTATACAAAAAATCCTGCTGCATTTGCATGACATTAAGAGCAAAAAAAAGAAAAAAAAAAAGAAAAAGTCCAAGCAGACAATGTATTTGATACTGAGACGATAATAACCCTGGATAGATTCCTGTGGGCTGGCGATGCCATCTGCCTAGTGGATGCAGAATCCAAAGACCATTGTAGTCTGTGGAAAGACTGTCTTTAAGACTGATTCAAAGCCGAGGAGTGCTAGCTGAGTCAAACTGACTGAAAACTAGATAATGACAGACGTGCAAGAGAGGCATTCATCAGCAGTAGGTCATTCACAGCCTTTCTCTCAGGAAATCTCATTATTCTGTACCATTTCTTCGTTGTTGCATCTGAAGGCATGAAAAAGCTAACATTTGTATATGTTTTTCTCCCTGTATGGAACTACAAGGAGGAAAGCCTGTCTGAATACTAGGCTTTTGTAAAGAATACTTAAGTACTGGAGCCAGAGGAAAAGCCAGAAACGCGTGTCTGATCCCCTTTACTCAGGCTGCAAGCAAATGAGCCGCAAACTGAGATCAGATGATCAATATTCTACCTATTTCAGCAGATCTCTTCAAAACTTAGCATTTCTGACCACACGGATAGAAAGGTCACTGTTAGAGAGACCTCTTGCCTTTACCACTCTTGACCCGACACGTCTCATTCGTGCTGTTACAAGTCCCAAATATACCCACTGATCTTGATGGTCTCAAGTATCCAGAGTCAAATATTCTCCTGTAAGTTTTCACTTACACTTGTCGGACTCCTGCACAGTTACCATCAATTTAGATCACTGCAGAGGAAGACTAAAACCACCGTGAACACTTTTGGTGCCTAAAAAATAAGTCTCCTTGTCCAAGAAAATGTATGTTTTCTTCACTTTTTTTTCTATTTCAAAATGAATAGAAAGACACACACCACCTACCCTTTAAGTGAATAGAATTATTAAAGACAGTTTCCCATAAGGCCACATCTAAATCTGCTGCAGAGTAGTGGACCATACATTGACCCTATATTTCAATAAGAAGTTCAATAGGAGATCTGATTGTACCACACATTAAATTTCTGCAGCTTCAACTGATGGTTATGACTGGGTTTAAGTGAAAGGTTTGAAAGTCTCATGATCAGGTAATAATTGCTACTGAACTGGGATAACAAATGCCAGTCATTCTGTGGGAGGAAGAGGAGGCTGTGTTCGGGAAGGGAAACATGTAATGATTTCTGAGAATAACTGTTGCAACGGGAGTTAGAAGGTGCCACCTCTCCAGGAGGTGTTTTGATCTGCTACATCTTTCTGGCCATGTGAGAAAAATTCAGTCAAGAAAGATATAAATAAGAGGGAGGGGGCCGTAATGTGTAAGATAACAATAGGAAAAATTTCCAAGATACATGACACCAAACCAGGTGGAGGATGACTAACCAGGAACGCTCCTGCAATTCTTTTCTGCAGCTGCAGACTAGCCCTGAACTGCTATGTCAAAGTGTTTGGGGAAAACATAAGTTCATTTCTCTTTTCCTATTTTCACTATTCCCGCCCCCCTCCAACTTTAAAAAGGAAAAAGAAAAAAGAGAAAAAAAATTGCGCTCAACAACTGGAAATCTAGACTTACCAAAGCTACTAATGTTTCCAGATCACAGAATATGCTGCTAAAGGGCAACTAATTTGTTACATAACGGGCAAAGCTTTGTGTCTCCTTGTCTACCTGATAAATGTAGAAGTTGCTGTTCCCCCAGATATCATGTGCAACACATTTCCAAAGTTACGTACATGGCTATTCATTCATTTTCTAGTAATTAGTACCCTGGGGAGAAATCCTATTGCCACTCTATTTACCTAATGTAATAAATTATTGGAAAAAGCAAAGTGGGAGGAATTTCTTATGTTTTACTAGCATTTGGTAATTTTGATCTTTCTGATGATGTCTACTGACCCCTAGCCTGTAGCCGTGTTTCAAAGCAGTTTCTTTAGCAATTCTTTGTTTAATTAAAAACTATTACCAAAGAGGAAATTGGAATCAAATATCTCAGTGGTGGGGAAGATTTTGACTTACTCAGGATTTTTACTTTACAGAAACTAAATAAGTGAGCGGAGAATCATTTTTAAGAGTTTCCTAATTTAGAAGCAAGGAAAAAAACCAAATTAGATCAATGCCATGTTAGGTATTAGGAAGAAAGCTAAATAAGTTGCATTCTTCCTCCCAGAAGCATACTCCTTTTCCACTGTAAATGCTGCCTCCAGTTCTGTTCTAGTTCGCAAAACCTATCAGAAACAAGCCCATTGAAGCCATTGTAAATATACCAGTGTAGGCCCCTGGGTGCGATTCCTTTGGCCAAAGTGTTCAAATTGAGGAAGGCACAGAAGAACGGTTTTCCATTTGCACTTTGGCTTTCAAGTAGAAGCACCTCAGCTCCTGACAGTGGCCCATGCTGAAGCTTCCCATTTGCGGAATTTGGTAACTTCTTTTGGAAAGTTTACGGTGTTCCTGGGAGCTCAGTAATCCTTAAAAGCAATGGCACTTTTATGTAGCTATTTAAATATACTTCAGGATACTACTTACAGGCACATAACATTCAGTATTTTTGCCCATATGTAAGCTTTCTTGGCCCAAAAGTGAGGAAGGGAGCACAGCTGCCCTGAGCTCTGACGTACAGAGATGATTTATTTAAGACGGTGATGAATTTTCATACTGCATGCGATTATTGAGGTCCGTGTGCGCACACAGATATTTTCACATGCGAATCTAACGAGGTTTCTAGGGAACTTGTAGCTATTACAGATTCACAGGCTCCTTCACTCAGCTCCTGGGAAAGCACTCACAGCTGATTCCATGCTAATTCATTGCTCAATGAATAAGTAAAATCTGTACAGTATAATAAAACCATTGATCATTATGCTTTAAAAAGATTGACTCCTAAATATTTAGGAAGCAGTGTGTATTCAATGGAAATGTTTATTGGCACTGGGAAATTAAACTGTCACCCGTGAAATAGTAAAACTCATTAATGCAGAGTTTCTTTTTAAGTGTTAGGAATTAACTTTATGACTGCATCAGTAATGGCAAGCCTCAGCCTTAAATCGCCTGCCATTTAGTATTCGTGAACATTATTAAAACATATTAACCGTAATTTAATTGACTGAAAATTAAAAAAGGGGAAAGGGAAAAAAAGAAGGAAAAAGCAAGCAGCTCACCGCCTGCAGCACGGCAGCTCCCTTGGAAGCGTCACCGAGCGGGGAGGAGGGGAAGGCAGCGCCGGCCGCGCACCGCACCCGCGGCCGTCGGGCCGGGCCGGGCCGGGCCGTGCCGGGCAGGACGGGGAGGCCGCCCCGCGCCGCCGGCGGGGCAACAGCGCCCTCTAGCGTCCGCCGCGCCCCGGCGGGGCCCCCGCCCGCCCAGCTCCGCCCGACGGGCCGCGTCCGCGGGGGAGGCCGCGCACGGCGGGGCCCCGCTCCCGCTCCCTGCGGCATCGGCCGCCCCCTCCCCTGCCCCTGCTCTCCCCGGGCGGGGGGGGGGGGGGGGGGGGCACGCCACGGAGCACGTCCTCCTCCGGGCTCCAGGGCCCGCCAGCGCCGAAGGTCCCCGGCCGCACCGCCGCGCCCGCCGAAGCGCCCGGAGAGCCGCCGCCGCCGCCGGTGCCCGCCCGCCGAGGCATCGCAAAGCCCAGCGGCGAGGGAGGCTCCTGCCTGCGGGGACGGACCCCGCCGGCACCGCCCGTAGGGCCGGCGGCAATACGTGGGAAACTTCGGAGGGCATCTCCCAGGCAGAGGGAGCGAACGGCGATTTCCCACCCGGGGTGCTGCGGGGGGGGTGGGGGGAAGCGGGGACAGCGAGCACGCCCCGGGACCCAGCCGCGCCCGTGGGAACCGACGGCACCCGCCGAGCCGGGGGAAGATCCCCGGTGCCACCAGCGCTGCTCCGCCGGGCCGGAGCCAGGCTGCTCCCGCAAAATCCGGGCACTCCCTGCCCGATGCGGGCAGGACCGGCCCCTTCCAGCGCGGCAGGCGGAGGCGCCCGGCTCCGGCTCGGCCGGCGGCGCGCCGCTGAGGCAGGGCGAGCAGCAGCGACACCGGTCCCCAAAAAATGCGGCCAGCGGAAGGACAGAAAACCGTGAGGGAAGACCGGCGAGCGGCTCGTCGCAGGCTCTAGCGGCTCCCGTTCACTTCCACGTCCACACCGGCGGGACGGTGGCGAGCGATCCCTCCATCTGGCCGCAACTTTGCGTTTCTAAGCTCCACGAGCAAACCGGAGCCGGGCTAACTTTCTTAGAGGTCACGTTGCAATAACCCCCTTTTTCAGGGAGTTTTTTCTCCGTCTCTTCCTCCCCCCCCCGCCCCCGCCCCAACCCCAGGCAACTCCTCGCGCTCCCGCTACTCACAATTTGTTGCAGTTAATCCCAGGTGCCCAAAACTGAAGAGCAGCAGCGTGAAGCCCCCGAGGGCTCGGGAATCCATGTTCAGCCCCGGAGGGGGAAGCCAGCCGCCCGCCTGTCTCCCCCGGTCCCGGTCTCCGAGCGCCTCTCAGCCTGTGTGCGCTCCCTCTTCCTCCGCTCATTTACTCCATCCAGCATCCAGGCACTCCGGGTGAAGGGGGAGCCGGAGCCGGGGTCGGGGTCGGCCGAGGGACCCTCCTCCGCGGCCCTTGGCGGAGCCGCCCCAAAAGCCGGCGGCAGCGCCCGAGCCGAGCCCGCTCCCCCGGCCGCTGCCGCGGAAATTCACCTTGCGAGCTGCGGCTGGGAAGCAGCAGCCGGGCGCTGGGCACCTCCTTATAGGCGAGAGCCGCGCTGCACTCCACCTCCTCCCAGCCCCCTGGAAGTCACTCCTCCTCGCCTTCCAGGGAGGATCCTTATTGCAATCTTCATGCGTTGTTGATAAGCATCAGAGTCACGGAGTAAATCAGATGCCTGGAGCAAAAGAAAGAAAATAAAAAAAAATCTTCCGGTTTTTTTTCCTTTTTTTTTTTTTTTTTTTTTCCCCCTTTCCGCCTCCTTTGGGTACCGCTGTGGCTGGAACATTTTAAAGAGCCCCCAGCTCAGTTGTTTGTTTGCTTAGAAATACATGTTATATACACATACATAAAATATCCATGTATATCCCGGCATATACAGTGCCTACACAGCCCGACGAGCCCCAGTCCCGCTCCCGGGGCTGAGCCTCCCCCCCCGAGGGAGCGGGGATGGAGCTTCGGACGGGGCTGATGCTTGACTCGCTCTCCCGTCGCGGCTGGTCCAGAGCCTCCCCGCCTAGCCCTCCCGGAAGGCGAGCGGAGGTGGCCCCGGGGCTCCCAGCAGAGCCGCGGGCAGCTGTCGTTCGTGCCCCCCCCCGCCCGAAGAGGAAGGCGGCCCCCGGCGTGGCGGACCGGACCAGACCCACACCCAAGGGCTGCAACTCCCTCCCGGGTGGCAAGGGTGATGCTTGACAAAACCGGATTTCATGACTGCTGGATTGAGTACCCGACTGCTCAGCAGCTGAACAGGCCGGGATTATCTTCCAGAGGGGGGGTACAGGAAAGCAGAGTTTGCAGAGCATCTTGCCTTCTCCTGGCGGTCTGTGCGCAGGCAGCTGGAACTCTGAGCTGGCACCTTGCGCCCTGCCCAGCCGCCTCCCTGCACTCCTGCACACACAGGAGGTAAACGTCCTTTCAGGAACTCCAGCTTAATCACTGCTGAGATCTAACCTTGTTGCTTTGCTGCGGCGTCACCCCACATCAATAGAGTGCTGCATCAAAGTCAGGTCAAAATTGCATTAGTGATTCCACTGTAATCTGCAAGGAGAGTGTGTTTGGACCGCTAAACTCTTTGTGGGGGGAAAGTCGTTGGTCCTCAGCCATAATCCCTCACAATGGCGGGGAGTAATCAGGAGAAATAGACTGCTGACCAAAGCCATCCTGACTTGCCAATGGCGAGCGGAGGTTTAAATTGCTGGCATGCTGTAAGCCTCATATTAAAAAGTAAGGAGGGTGGAGGAAAGACATCATGCTTAGCTATTAGGTACTATATCAAAGAGAGGTGTCAGGGGGACATCTTAGCTTTAAAGGAGCAGTCAGCTTGGAAAGCAAAAGTCCACGTTTAAAAAATGACCTAATTATTTCACCTTCTGTTGTTACAAGTGACACAAGTGACGCAAGGTTAAACAGGAAGGATAGCTGCCTAGCACTGAGGCTTTCAGTCAGAGTCAATAAAGGATTTAGTCAGACAAAAACAAGACTTAGGAGGAACTTAAAAGCCTAATGAGCTCTCCAAGTCTTTCATTTTGGGCTTTAAATACATCTGCACACACCAAGGTTTCATCTTTGCTCGTGCAAAGACCTGACCCAGTTGCTCAATGCTTCACCTACGTCTGAGCCCAGTGAGATTTTGGAAACTAGGGGTGGGACTCAGTCCAAGGCTAACACATCTACATGAAGTCTGCTTTCCCATCCAAAGGCCCTGAAGGAGGTGTTTAGCTAATCACCCAGGAGATGTTTGTGTAAGGGCACAGACACCATCTTCTCTGAGCAGGCCCATTTTTGAAGGTAGTGAGCTCTGCTCATTTCTCTCAGTCGATGGGGAGAGGGAGGGTCTCACCTTCGTGTTTTCTGATCCTAGTCACAAACATCTCATCTTCTCCATACGAGACTCTGGCCCAGAAACTGAGAACTGTATTGCTTTGCTACATTACACCAGGAGGCTGGAGTATTGAGAAAATTATGTTATTAACTTGACTTTTTCAGGTGAATAATCAAGATTTAGAAGTGCTAGCAGTGCCTCCAGAGCTACCACTTGAGTAAAGCTAGGCAGTAGAACACATCAGAAAGCTTAAAGCTGGAGTGCATTTGCTCTGGAGACACACACGTCTTTGACACAGTCACAACTTTGCAACTATGTATTCTGAAATTTGCAGAGGAATTCAGAAGAAGGAGAATAAATATGGTGGGGTTTTTTTCATGCTTTCCTTTTAAAAAATAATTAAAATTAAATGGACTGTGTTTCAAATATTTTCAGGGTCTCTTTAAACTGTCTGGCACAATGGTACACTTCTCAGCTGACTCACTGAACTAATTAGTGGCTTGTTTATAGGAAAGCAGATGTGGAAATGAGCTATGCAGACTAATTAAAAGCTATCAGTAAATATGAGCCCAATCCTGCAATGCATCCCAGTGGTCACCGATATGGATCTGACTGCAGGATCTGGACTGTGGTTACGCCACCGGTTTTCAAATCACACTTGAGAGACACACCTCTTCCATAAGCTCCTTTGTATCATAAATCCCAGGCAGGTGCCTTAAGATTTGTGAATGTTTGGGTGCAGGAGCACTACAACTGAGAAGTTATGACCAGACTGGAGGGCTACGCAGCTGTTCCTTGCAGGAAATTATGTAAATAATGTCATGTTTAAGGGCTTTTTGCCAGCAAGATTTTTATTAGAGTAAATTTATTAATCACTATTAAAGCTGTTCAGACAAAAAGTGTGGCTCATCCTCAGCCACAGATCTGGGTACCCTGAGTTTTGGGAAAACTCAGTTGCTAATTTAGTTTTAGTGTATCTGGACTTTATTCAAAATGACTGTGATGGTTGCCACTGAAGGCACTGCAAGCCTTGGCAATGAGTGAAGGCTTTGTTACACGTATAGCAATTACACTTTTCTAACTCAGTGATAACTCCTTTTTAACTCTCTTTTTCACTGTGGCACATATTTTCTCCTCCTCGATGAAAGCAAAGCTGACCGTAACGGTGAAGACCCTGAGATCTTTCCTTTCAATTCCTGCCTCTTCTTTGACACATTTCACTTATAGCCTTTTGCCAGTCACTCGATGTTCACTCCCTGTTTGTTAAACAAGGGGAACACAAGCTACCTCATCTCATACAGATGGCAGGAGGAGAAATATCCTCATGTCTGGCACATGTTCAGAGTCTGCAGTCATGGTGATCATATGAGCACCTTTATAATTTCAGAGGCAATGTAGATCATGATTAGGTCATCTGGGACTATATAGAATGGGCTACATTAGGTCTGGGTGAGAAAGCTTAGCACGGGAATCCAGCTATCCTCCTCCCCAATGGCAGCGAAGTGCCCGTATTAATGCTGCTCAGGACACAAGCAGTAGATGACGTGCATGGTGGGGAGAGGAAGACAAGCAGCATTAGACCAGTAGCTGTTTCTATCACAGTCTTACTGGCTTTAGAGTGCAAGCAACAAATTGCTGAAATTCAGCTTTTAAGTTTTCAGCCCCAGTGTCCTACCCAAGTTTGTTCTACCAGTCTGGAGCCTTGTTATTTGAGCAGAAGGAACCATTTGTGGGAATTAGATGAGAGAATATGAATAGGAGAGCAACAGAAGGACACAAACACATAAGGAAGAACAGGAAAAGCTGGCTGCCACCAGGGAAATAAGGGTACGTATTTTTGAAGGAGAAAGCTTTTTTATTTAAATGTTTATCTGAGAAGGTAAGTTCATCTGTGATCAGATAAACTTGATTTTTTTCTTAGAGTCAGTAAACAGCATTAGTGCTGCTATAAGCCATGTTGAGTTTGCCACTAGAAGCAATAACAGTCTAGCCCATGAATTCAATCAATCCAGCTGTTTGGGTAATTGCAGCTGGAAGTTTTATGTCTGACCCAACAGTATAGCATTCAGGAAAGGAGAATAGCATTATGTATATGAATTTTGAAGAGCACATTATACCACAGACTTTATTGTTTGTGGCTTTTGGATCACATATTGCTGTTTCCTGTTGATAACTAGGAATTTGTCTGAAGAATATCATGTTTCTCATCAAAAAACCTAAAGGTCATGTCAAAAAAACCTAAAGGTCTTTTTTTTCTTTTTCCCTTAGAGTTCTCCCCTCTAAAAAGAAAGGACTCATTCATTAAAGAGAATATGTGGGGAGCTTTCATAAAACACATCGACCCCAACCAGGTGAGTGCAACAGCAGGCTGCTCATTATCCTTGGATAGTTCCACAGCATACATAAGTCCGGAGGATAAGGAAATTTAATGATCTGCTGTGATAATCTGATGGCCAGTAGCATTTTTGAGATGCATGCTGAGATTAGGGTAAAAGAAATCAGATGTCAAGCTGTGCAGTGATTATTGGAAGACAAAGAACTAAAATCACCTCTTCCTGCCCCTCGCCTTTCCCTACATTATTTTACCACTGTCTGCTGGTATTATGGCTTTCATTACATTATCTTGTCTGCCTATAAAGAAGCTTGTGTCAATCACGGCCAGGTACAGCTACCGGACTCAAAAGATCAATAACCTGGCTAAATAATAGTACAAATGGCTATGGCTACAAATTCCCTAGGGACTTGAATAGGTCTTATATGGGACACACTCCTCCCTGGTGTAATTCCAGTGACATCGTATGTTGCAGTTCGGGACAGTTACAGAGGTCCCAGAGGACACTGCCCATGGTCTGCTCTCTGTGCTGGTTCCCCACCAAACACAGTGATTAGCTCCAGCTGGGCCAGCCACAGTAGTCCCCAAGTGATACCGTATTTTTACTAAAATGCAGTGTCATCCTGGCACCTTTATTGCCCAAGAACCAGCTGTCCACCAGTGTCCAATGGAAGGATGGACTTCTTGAGGTGTTGACATAAATGCAAAACCCATCCCTGTGATCTAATCAACCACAAACAGCTCTGAAGAGAGAACTCATACACAAACTAAATAATGCAATTTTCTTCCCTGTTTTGAAGCCACACAAATAAGAATGAAGAAACCCCTAAAAGGTCTGTGGACAGTTAGGTGTCACAGGATGGATGTAGTCCTTGGAGAACAGCTGGCTAACTAATGGGAACATACCGTAATAAGAACTATGAGTCCCAGCTGAGGTCAAAGAGTCTGCCTTACAGTACTTAGAAACTTCAAGGCAAACTAGAGGGAAAAAAAAAAAAAGACAGAAGGTGGGGAGGCATTTTTGCAAAAAATCTCTATTCAACAGACATTCCAGTTTAGACCACAAAGTCGGAAGGGAGGCAATGTTATCTGTATGGTAACATATCTGTATGATGTATCATATGTAAAGAAGGCAGCTTTATTTGTCATTCATTAGTGGGTATCAAGTCTCCATTTTGCAGGCATTCAGTCATTCAGTCATGGAATTATAATATCTGCCATGTCACTGATGTAAGTAATGACATACAATGAATAGACACCAGGATAGATTTTCAGAAGCAATTAGTGATTTTGCATGAACAACCAAAGTATCCCTTAAGGGGCAATTTTTCAGAATTATTTGGACCTTTACCTGCTGAATATCAGTGCCGTGACCTGTCTGTCCAAACAGAACAGTTAAAAGGAGAGGCATCCAAAATCATTAGTCTCTGTTGAACACTAGCACCTCAGTGGACCACTAATCCATAGTCTCATGCTTGATGACAGAAACAATCACCTGGGCCTATATACATAACGAACAACTTTGAATGCCTCCATCATTTTGCAAAGAAAGTTTGCAAGGAGTGAAAAAGAGAGCTAATTTTATCAAATAAATCATTTGTGACAAATGGCTCATCCAGTGCTAGCACTCAGAAAATTATTATTAGCAACAGCTGGGCTGGGTATGACAACCTATACTCAGGCATTCTTTTTACTTTTCTGCCTGTCCTTCACTAATCTCTGTTATGGATAGAGGTCGGAGAGGAGTGAAAAGAGGAAAGTTGTGTGGAAACTAATGCAATCATTAGGTCATTTTTAACCTTGCTGCAATTATCATACAGAAGGAGCCAACTGAGGATAACGGAAGGCGAGACTGTAATTTAGACTCCCTTGAAAAAGAGGAAGAAATGAATATAGCTTCTCTCAGAAGCCATCAGGATTTCTAGGTTTAATCCTGCGTTGCTCGCCTCTCCGCATAGGCACAGGAGCTTCAGAGTCTTGGGCCTATGTTTTTACAAAAGCCTGCCTTTCTAAGGCTGATGCTGTTATATTTTTTGATGCAGACATTGAAGGACATGGAACAGTAATCTCCATACATGGAGATTAACAGAAGTGCCTTAATCACAGTATCACTGAGCTGCTTCTGGACAAAGACCTTGCTGAGGGCTGGGCTGGACGTTAGTCTGGACTAAACCAGGAAAATCCCCATATATGTTACATTGTATACATAGATATATATACATGTATATATACACACATATATATGTACATATGTATATGCAGGCAGATATACACACGCAGAAGTATGTTTAAAACAGGAAATCAAACAAGGTAAAATCACCCCTCACTAGGAGATCCATTTATTTCATACTTACTGACTAAAAATGTTTATTTTCTCTAGGAAGTGGATGCATTTTCATCAGAATGAAACAATTCCATGTAGACCTACCACTGTCTTTTCAAAGCAAAGTGATTTTAACTCCGTGAGGGATAGCTGATTATACCATAATGTATAGGCCTGAGTCAGACACACTCATTTTACTTCTGACTTGAGCCAGCTTGGGGTATAAGAAACCTCTGCTTTCTGCCAGTCTGGATTGCAGATTACACTGGAGTTAATGAATCCCTCCTACTCGGTAAAGATCTGCTGACAACCTGAGAATATTAACATAATGTAGCTATGTAAAGGGGGGGATATTCAGGGGTTCTTTTGCAATCGATGTATTTTGCATTAGTTAAAACAGAAATCATTAGTGATTTTGAGCAACCACCATCAAAACTAAGCCAAAATAAAAAATCCTACTTGATGCACTTTTTTTCTGACTCTCAGGGGCTGTTTTTTGCTTGTTCTAAGGATAATTATCTATACTTGGATGATGCTGTGAATTCCAGGGTAAGGGAAAAAATCAAACTCGCCATTGAGAGTTTTTATGCCCAGGAATTAAACTAGAGCAAACAAGTCCCTCTAGGTTCCCATCAAGGGGGGAAAATCCCAGTCAGTCAAACTTTCTGTTCACCTCTTCGGTGTGTGTTGAATCAATTGAGGTTCAGGCAGAAAATGTGAAACTACCACAGAGATTTCATTGAGCTCACATGAAGGGAGGCCCTCTTGGCTGTGTGCAGGGTTGAAGACAGAGGGGTGAAGTGCAGCAAACCATGCCCTGGAGCTTACCAAAACCCCAGCCTTTAACCTGCCATCCACAGAGTTTGAACATGAGGTGAGTTTAAGCTTGAGACTGGATTCAGGCTTGCTTTCAAAGGTTGCAGAGATGTATCCAGGGTCAAAAGATAGGATTAATCCACAGAGAAGGAGTGTGGCAGAGCCTGGAGGTTAGCCCAAGTTGTCTTTGCTTTCTTAGTTGGAATCTATGTCCTCTATTATCTCTCTCAGTTTGCAAATCAGTTTCATAAATGTAAAAACTCAAGAGGATGATAATCATCTGGGATCACAAATCTTATCCAAATAGGCAGCAAAGTGCTGTATAAACACCTTACTTGACTTTATTTCTCCATCTTAGGGGTTAAGGTGTTCATTGCAGGCAGATCCAGGCAGCAGAGAATCTCAGCAGTGACAGAAAGGCCACAGGCACTCAGATGCCCCCCATAGAAACCTTTAGTATTGTCTAATATGAAGAAGCAAATGTGGAAATTAGCAGTATGTATTGACACATACCCTCTACATGTGTTAGTACCACTTATGTCATTGCATTTATTATAAGCAACTCAATTCCCATAGTGCAATTATAGCAGATGGATAAACAAGATGCAATATACTGTTCGCTTTATGACAATGATCACATAATTCCAGCTTCACTGCTTTTAACTGTTCACATGAAACACTGATTAATAAAGCTTTGAAAGGCTGTCAAACAAGGATATATGAATGTGTAAGTGATACAAGTGAAATTATTCCCCCATATAAATATCCCTAACATTGCAAAACTAGTGAAGCTGTGTCAGGGATGAACATGATCTATTCTGTCCATCAAGTTCTCCTTGACAAAGGCTGAGCAGTGACTACAACCAGCTATAATCATTATCCTCCACTTTCCTTCTTTTTGTATCTACTTTTGTGTCCATTTAGACCATAAGCCTTTGAGAAACAGCCGCCTTCTTCCACATCTATATGTATATGTGCTGTAGTCCTGATCCCACTATGAAGGTTGTAGATGCTTGCACAATATTACCATAGGTCAACCATTACAGAGACAATTATAGCAGTCTGCGACCTCATCAGTGTGTAAAAGTCACAATAAGAAAAGGAAATAAGAGTCACAAAGAGCTTAGGGGGCTGGAGGGTTAATTCCTTTATCACAAATATGTGTTACTGGAGCTGCATTCTGTGGATTAACACTACAGATACATCCATTTCATTAAGTGGATACAGTTGTCTGCTGACACATATTCACTTGAGATGATTGCATTATTGAGGTATATCACAAAAACTGATACCAATTCACAACAGTGATTTTAGCAAAACTACAACTTCCTGGTTTCAGCTTTGAAGATTTTGAATCTTTTTAAAATAAAGAATAGACCATTTAACAATCATTTTGGTCCCGAATTAGAAAATGTGTTTCTTGAGAATTAAATTATTGGTCAGTGTCAGGAGAAAAAGGGGTGCTTAACAAAAGATCAGGTACCTGGCTATACCCAGGTGAATCCCTTCTCTTCACTATCACCTCAACAGTGGCAGAAATGAAAGGTCAAGATGAACTCTGTGATGCTGTGCTTGTTAGGTGATATGCCATGACTCTAGTTTCTGCTTCTAGTACCTAAGATTTCCAGAGGAGCTCCTCTCTGAGAATTTTTCAATTCCCAAGCCTGCTGAATATACCATGTTGCCCTTGGGAACTGCTATTTTGAAAACTACTTCTTAAACTTTCTGGGTTAGAGCATCCCCTGATGGAACTGTACTTAGCTCCACCTAATTTTAATGCTGACTTACATCAGCTGGATGTCATATGGTGCTGAAATAAAATGTAGAAGCTAAATTCTAAAGGTTTTACATCATTTTAAGCTACCTGGAGAAATCAGGAGTGTTTAGCTCTGGGGATCTTGTGTTACCTTGTCTCACACTGATACAAAAGAACATAACATCAAATGAAGAGGACATGGAGCAAATGGATTTTTTTTAATTCTGTGCTAATCTTCACAGTTGTTTGCCTGTTGTTGGGGTTTTGTGGTTTGTTTGTTTGTTTGGTTTGTTTTTTCTTTCATAAGCTCTTCTTAAAGTGTACATCATAGGTTATTTACTGGGAATAATCCTGTTAGGAGGATAGTGCTGTATACACACATCTCTCTCTATATGTCATTCTATAAGGGCACCAACATTTGAAATCAAAAAGGGATTCCTAGCCCTATTTTTCTTAGAGATCTCACCTTTATTACACTCCACAATCTGTATCTGTGATGTCAAATCATAAAGCATAAACCATAAAACAGAGGGGAGAAAGACACTTAAAAAAAGAGAAGTTTTTTCTTTTTGATATCAAGAGACTTAGGGTGAGAGGCCATTATGCAACATCTTCCGTAAGTGTTGAACAAGGGATCCCCTGCATGTCAGAGGGGTCTGAAAGATCCTGAACTAAACCCTAGTGAAGGCATTAAAAATCATTGCTTTGATTTTAATGGCTTTTTTTGATGGCTTGTTTAATGAGCTTCTTTTTCACCCAAGTATGGGGCCCAATTTTCTCACACCAGTATGACAGGCAACAAACATCCCCCAATTCCAGAACACCCTGAATGTAAGAAAGATCAGCATCTGGCCACAAGCTCTTTACTATTTGACTTTTTGTCTCCTGAATGACTAAATTATATGCTTTCCTTCTCTATTATATACTTTTCTGAAGATATACAGTTATTTTAATGTAACAGAAGATTGCATAATCATTGCAAAGTCCTTGAGCTTTCTGCTGGCTGCGGATTTCTCTGTTCAAGTCCAGATGAGCTATACAATGCAAAAATATATCTGGTAAGTTTTTCATTGACATTACTAGGAAGGTGTAATGACTGTCGGTCTGTTGTCAGCGGGAGGTGCTGTCAAGAAGGGGAAGGAAAAAAAACCCTCAAAACCCCCTGCAGACATTCAAGAAGAAATCTTGTACTGTTGAGTAATTACAATTCTCAAAGAAAAAAATAGACTTGGATAAACCTGGAGGCACCTTTATGTTTCTCCTTTTGAAATCTTCCATCTCCCCTGACACGACACTTTGCTGTTCTGTCATTTCTGTCACCATGCCATGCTAGGCTAGTTCTTTTTTCAGGGGGGAGGGAGTATTTTTGGTCCTTAGAGACCCCACTGTGCAAATATTTAAAACAAACAAAGTCTTTGCTGAGATTTTTTAAAGGTCTTTTAATCAGCAAACAGATATATTCTTTGTCTGTTGGAAAAGAAGCTGCAATTATCAGGGGAATTTCATTTCAAATGGCATGTATGTTCTTCGTGTGGGTGGTGAGGTAGGCAGGCATCTCAGTGGTAGGTTATAGTCATGTTTATTATATACTTTGAATGTTACTTTGCTGATGTCAGTATGGTGCTTTTTTCTGAGTTGCACAGGAAGCCCAGAGCAGTAAAGAGCCTCCCTTCCATGCCGTTTTCCCACTTGTAAAGAAATCACGACTGAGATTGTAATTGTTAAGGCATGCAGTCACAGAAATTGCATCTCGGGGAAGTGTTCGGTCTTGCTGCAAGTTATTGCTGTCCCTTTGTCTAGACAGAAAATGGCTGAACTTCTTTTTTGTGTTACACCATTTCTTTCCATTCTTTCCTGTGTGAGTCCTTTTCACTGCTTGCTTTCTCATTCACTTTCTTCTCATCACTCTATCAACACCCTTTTTCTTCTCAAGTAGTTCATGGACCAGTCAGGTCATGTGCCATCAAATTACGCCCTTCTTCATGATCTCTTTGGTTATCATATGGTTCCTAAAATCATCAATGATGTGGTTTGGTTTTGGGGGGGTTTTGGGGGGGTTTTTTTGTTTGTTTGGTTTTTGTGGTTTTTGTTTTGTTTTGGTTTGGTTTTTTTCTGATTGAAACTAATGTTCCCTTTAACTGCTTCTTTCTCCCCTGAAAGTCTATTGTGCTTTCTACATTGTTTCTATCTCTGCTTTCTGACTCTTCCATTAGTGCTCCTCCAGGCTTGGAGAGCTCCAGTGAGAGCTCTGCTATCTTTAGTTTTGCTTCCTGTTCTCCAGTTTGGGAGAAACACTTCTATCCCACTATGGGTAATTTTCCTACTCACTCTTTTTCATTGCTTTACATGTTGTTTTGTTATTACTATCTTTACAAACCTATCTTCACCTGTCACTGCCTGCCCTTGATTTAAAAAATGGAGGGCAGGCTATGTATCTTGCTGCACGGAGGAAATATTGCTGATAGAAAGCTGCAGGGCTAAAGCCAATGGCTAAAATGCTCAGAGTTTTCTATGCAAGATTTCCCTACAACCTCGTCTTCTTGATCTATGGCTGTTTTATGACAGTGAAGCAACCACAGATTAGATTCATCTGGCCTAGTGCTTTCATATTTCATCTGTATATATGTTGAAATGTGTTTGCTATTTGCTGTGTGTATTTGCTATTGCTCTTTTGTATTTGATGAAGCGTTTTTTTTCCATCTTGTAAAGGCTCTTTGGGTGGGACTCAGCTGCCTAAGTATAGGCATATAGTGCTATTTTAAACATTGTAGGGTTTCCTGTTTGGCCAGTTACTACCTCTCCAGAAGGGTACGAGGCTTGCACAGGTCAGGTACTCCATGCAGATGTCTCATACTGCTGCGGTATGCATTACCCTGGTGCACATACATACCCTACTGCATCTGTGTATTAAATGCCTGTGACTAAACAACATAGCATCTCTCTTCCTATCTTGCCATCTTAAGCTTCCTCTGGCAGCTTTTCAGGAAGTCATAGGAGTCACACTTGTGCAGAAACCAAACGGAGGCACAAATTATAGCAAATGAGAAACAAACCCATACTACAGAGCAATACTTTCCTAATGCAAATACTGCTGAGTGAAAATGTAAAGTCAGGCACAATAATAAAAGAGAAAAATAGAAAAAAGTAAAATAGAAATAAAACAAAATAAACCATTAAGAGTAGCCTTATCAGAAAGCCCTGTTAGATTCAGCCATTGCAGAGGTCAGACTGGACTGCCAGATCCTTCTCTATGACTTTTGTTAGCTTAACACTCACCTTGAGAAATACCTGCTCACCACTGTGGATCTTCTGCACAATCTTCTACTGGAAACCCTTTTTTTTTCTTCTTTTTCTCTTAATTTTTTTTCCTGAATGAGGTTGTAGTCTGTTGTGGAGGAACGTCTCTGTGTGCATTAAATTGAGACTGGCACACATTTGTTTACTACTACAGGGGTAAAAGGATTTTTACAGCACCTCTTTCAAAGATCAAAGACCCATTGTAATTCCACTGAATTAAACTGATTAATATGAGGACTTTACCCATATTTCTGTCTCACAAAAAAAAGATATTTCTGCTAGATAAATTAGAATGTGAAATATACCTCCTTTTCCTGGCACATATATTCCCCTTCCTTGATGGACTTCATATCCCACATAGAAAAGACAAGACAGAATTTTCCACCTATTATTTCTTAAAAACAAACCACCAACAAAATTCTCCGTAATTACAGAGAGTCTCAAAATGTTAGAGGTAATATTGAAATGTTGACAGGCATCTAACTTCTTCTGGGGAGGAATGAGCGATTTAGTTAGGATGAGCTAATAATATATTTCCAGTGGTAAGTAACAGCTCTCCGTTCTGGATAAAAATGATTATTTTAATAAGGCTTGAAATTGCAGGCATGATATGTGCTGTGATAGTACGTAGGATGAACCAGTAATGCAAAACCAAAAACACTAAATGGAGCTTGAGCAGGGATCCTCTGAGGGATTATTAAAGATTATAACAATAGTCTGTTAGCCATTGAAATTAGATTTATATGACTTTGCATAAAACAATTATATGCAATCTGGAAAAAAAAAACCCACCTAAAAGCCTTTTTTCCCCTCATCTTTTTCTGTCTTTTAAAAATACTTTTCTTCTTAATATTTAAAATGCATTTTCACACTTTATTGTTTTTTCCTGTTTTCAAGGATGATACACAACTTAATTCTACTACTGTTTAAAGACTGCAGGGTATATCTCAGGGTATCATGTTAATATTGGAGAAAAAGTCTAGCTTTTTCGGGGTGCAAGCTGGGGTTGCTGTTGATGTCCTTGTTATATTTTGTCAGCAACAATAAGTCAGACAGTAACTAGCCCTGGAAGAGGCTCATGGGCTGCTATAAGGCAGTTCCTGTGGTAGCCCGCAGCTCCCCTGGTAGCCAGCTATGTTACTTAGGGCATATCAACTTCTTCGCTGTCTCTGATTCTCTCCTCACCCCTCTTTTCTTTGGAAGCTAAAAGCTCTTTGGGGAGAAGCTAACAAAAGCTACTACACAAGGCTGTGCTTGGCACAACAGGACACGGATCTTGGCTGGAGCTTTTTGGCAATGCAGTGATACAGATACTACACTAATAATAAAGGTTTCACACTGAAAGATCGATAGGCACAAGACATTAGTTCTTTAAAGCCTCCTCTCTTTTATGATTAGTGGGGAGCAATTCATATACAATCCATCACCCTCATAAGAGTTTTGTGAGAATTAATTATATAATGCTTGCACAGTGCTTTGAAGATGCAAAGGCAGTTCCCTGGCTGTGTTAGAGTTCAGATAGCACAAGGTAGCCTAACACAACCAAAGCAAAAAATCGTCTACAGGATTTCTTGGCTAGTGGAGAGCACCTGTGGAGGTTATTTCTTCATCTCTCGTAGCCTGGCTGTTAGGGTCAGAAGCCTCCTGCCTCTCTCTAGACTCACCACTCCTCAGCGACAGACTCAAGATAAGCTCTTGGCAGGGAGGAACCTGAGGATGCTCAGTGCCTCCGAAAGCTTGCCTTCATGTGATCTGGATAGAGCAGGACATTAGAGCAAAGGACAAAACTCAGTCCAGTAGCTTATACCCAGCTCTGCATTAGCACAGCACTGGGCAGTGCGCTTTACAGCAGGGCTGCAACTGTCAATGTGCACTGAAGATACAGAATCCCAGAGCTAAACATGTCTTGAGTTTTCCTCACTCTTTCGGTGTAGACATAAGTTCAGTGGCCCAAAATCTAGTGTAGACTTCAGGGCAACCGAGTCTATGCTGTGACTCCTCCTCCCCCACTTTATTTTCTCTTTCATAATTTTTGACACAAGATCTAACTAATGAGTTTCAGACTCCATGTCCTGGGTATATATAAACTACATTTCATTCCCACAAAATTAACTCCAGGTTCAGCACACATGAGTTACATCTATGCCATTTGAAATTGGTGGGCCTGGGATGGGGTTCAGTTAGGATGGAGAAGGCTAGAGGGAAGGAGTTAGCATTTTATGTACCAAATCTCTTCTTGCTCAAGCTTTTCGTGTATGGAGCTTTAATTATTTCAAATCTCTGTCTCCATGTCATGCTGCCATTTGTCACACTGTTGAAAATAAGTGTGAATGAAAAGGAAAATAAATACATAAAGCAAAGTCTGACCCAAAGAATAGATGTTTAATGGGGAAGAAGATAGCCTTTTTTAATAACGTGCTCTTATCAAGGAAAAAAGCTGAGGAAACCTTGCTTTTATTTTTTTGAAGCACAACAGAACTAAACAACTCATATTCACTTCTGTCCATTTACGCTTTTTAATGGGTCTAGATGGACATCTTTCAAGACTTGCACAAGAGCCATAAAGCAAGGCCAATTCATGCCTTCCTGAGAGCTCTTTTTTTTTAAACTGTAAAACAAAAACATTTCTCAGAAACAGAAGAGAGAAGATTTCAATCTACTTTAGAATAAGTCACTGGAACAACCAACCTAGAGAACTGTACTTGGGGTCTTCTGATTTTATTTGGTGCCTTTCTAATAGAAAGGGTTCAATGCCATCAGAAGTTATTATTTTGGCAGAAGAGTCACTTCACAAAAATCTATGGCTTGTATCATGCAAGATTAGAAGATTATATTTTCTGGCTTAAATATATATTTCCATTAATTTCTTTACAGTAAATCACAGCTCATCACCCGCATTCGCCTCTTTGTGGGGCAGAGAGGGAAACAGAGATCCTGATGTCTTTTGGCCCTCTGTGCTGTTATTTTGGTGGAGTGGGCAATGGAAGAACCAGTTCATTCACCATCAAATGATGGGATTCAGTACACAAAATGCCTGATGGCAGTCAGGGTAGGAAGTTGCAATATTTTTTCCAGAAGCAGAAAAGATACTAGGAGAAGAGGAGCGGAAACCAAGCCCTCAAAACAGCATGTGTGAGTGCTTTTGATGGTCTGATTTTGACCAAGCATGAAAAAAGTGAAGAGCTGCTTCACAAGCACTTCTTGTCCTCCATTGACTTCCATTAAGAATCACAGTTCTTGCTAGCCCGAATAATACTTCTCTGTGTGTGCTTGTGTGTATGTATATACCTAGGTACAAGCTTTCTCATCAGGAGGATGGCAAGAGCTGATGCAGCCCTGCTTGCACCAGGTCTTACCTAGACTGTCTCCTTTCTCCAGAGCACCCTCGTGTTTCTTCTTGTTTAAAACCTAAACACTTCTAGAGAAGCTGCTTCTTCCCAGAAAGTTAAGAGGCTTTATTGTCAAAGAAATCCTTTATAAAATACTAAAAAAAAAAAAAAAAAAGCAAGCAAATAAACAAAACACTTCTATGAGTAATTGCACAGAAAGCATGAGTGTGAGAGAGCAAGGCACAAGCCCACCTTTACTGTGAACACAGAGTTGTCCTGGGGTTGCTAAATAAGCTTTGATGCTAAGTCTATCCCTTTTGCAGTTAGGATTCAAAACAGTCTTTGCTGTTCCAGATTTCTGTTTAAACTGCACATAGGAGTTGTTCTAAAAAATAATCAAACCAGAATGTTCCTCCTGCAGAAAAATATCATGATTTTTATTGCTTTCAATTTGTAAGAAAAAGGAAAACTAAAAATGCCTTTTTTTTAAATATCAACACACAGAGATTGGAAAGTTTTAAACTGATGATGTTAATATGGACTCTTTTGAGGATGTTTTCACACAGAAAAATTTGCTATTTCAAAACAATTTTCTTTCCCTTGAACTAATTTTATGAAATTTTAGAATGCTCTTTTCAAGTGAGTGTGAAGGAAGCAACACAGCATTTTTCGATAGGAAATGCTCTGACAAGTCAATAAAAGCCTATTAAGATCTACTGCAGATACTGAAGAGGTAGTGTGAGTGCAGCCAGCATCTGGAAAAGTGAGGATGGCACAAACTAATCCTGTTTAGGGTCATGGGCCCTATGGTGCTTTTCTCCAAGAAAGGAGTCAGCAACAGGGGAAAACCCAAAGGTTAGAGCAGCACACTGTAGCTTCTGCCCTTAACTCCTGACAAGCACAACTTTCAAAAAACCTGAGCACTTCTCCTGCCACTTCCAGTCAATATAACTGCAGATATTCAGCAACTGGAGAAATTGCTCTGTCTTGTTTGGGGCCAGTCTTAAAGCTTTTCTCATTAGAAGTTTAACCGTTTGTACAGCAGAACTAATGATTACTTGCCTGCTGCACAGAGACAGGTGGTATATGGGAGATGCATATAATTTTGAAGGATTTTGTGTTCCTTTGCTGAAAGTTGTTCTAGAAGTGGGAAAATACTCTTACTGGTCTACTATCATTTTTAAACAGATTTTTCAAATGTCATTTTACATAGATGGAAATACTGGTTTAAAAGTCAGGAGACTAGTTTAATACTACAAAGGTAGTTATCCTCTCCTTTTTATGCTGATTATTTGAGTTTTGTTTGCATTTTTTGTTCATAGCTATTGTAAAAACAAAATGTAAATTGTACAATTAAACATTTGGAACAGCCTCCTTTATCACTGTATAATTCACAGTGTGTCAGGGACATCTAATAACATCCTATTACGGATCACTTATGAGATAGTTGTTGAGTTAACTGCTATTATCTTCTTTGACGTCCCCCATAATTTGATGTGAATAGTTTCTGATACTTGCAGGGTGGTAATAATCTTCCTACATTGTTATGCAGCTCTTTTTCCTCTCATTTTTAGGACTCCTCTCCTGTTCCTGTTCTTCTTTGGTTTGTGTTATCACCTGCAGGTAGCACTATAGACATTACACTATTTCTTCATGCTTGCTGTTTCCTTACACCCTTCACATTGGCCACTTCTGTAGACATTACATTGGGCTAGACTGACTTTGTTCTGGTTTGATGGGGCTGCTATTATGTTTGCAATTGCTGCTGGTGATCTGTATGTTTTCTAATGCAGATGCAGATTTTCCCAGGATGACTAAGAGCACTAAAGCTCCTGCAGTGGACATTGTAATTGTCTTTGACCCTCCTACTATCCTATTATTTAGGCAGCTGGCTGTGGCTGTCTTTACTGCCTGTTGCTAACTAACGCTACATAGATGTGGGTGAGCACCAGTTTTGAGGCCTCATTTCCCACTCCCCTTCTACTCCCCTTTCACTAGCAAAAATCACAGCTTTTTGACTTGTCAAATGCTGGGACCACTCTCTGCTGCTGCTCTCTGGGACACCCGCCAGTGCAAAGGGGTAGAATTGCTGGGGAATGGTGAAAGCATCTGTTTCACCCCTGAGGCCAGACAGCCCTAACGCCTCGTCTCCACCATGAGCAGCTTCTGCTCCTCAGCCCTCCTGAGCACCCTCCATGGAGCAATCAGCTCCCAGATTTGCTTGGAGAAACTGTCTGCAGACAACATTCCACCACACGTGAGGAAGGAAGGTAGGAAGAGGCAGGAGCCATAGGCTCCATTATCATCGGCCAGTCTCCAGCTGGGACAACAGTTCTGGTCAGGAAACCCAGACCGTGAGCTCTCTCTCACTGCTAGGAAAGAAGTTCTGTGCCTGTGCAGTCTCTGGCAGCAGTCAATGCAGGCAGCTTTCAGCAAGCTGATCAGGGTCTTGAGAATTATAATGCAAACTTCTTATTTCTTATTGTTCCCTTTCAGTTCTGATTTTTAAGGACTCTAGTTCTCTGGTACATCAGTACTACAGGTTTCTCAGCACATTATAGTGCATGTTGTGTCAGTTATAATGTCCAAATATGCACCTGTTGGTTAAAGACACTAATTTTTCCAGACTTGCTTTACCTAGGAATTTAATTTTTAATCAAATGGCAAAGGTGACTAAGCAGTGATTTTATAATACTTTCTCACCAACTGACCTAAAGTTGGAATGCTTAATGCATCCCTAGTACTCCTCACTACAGCAGTAGTGTTAATATTCCCAACTAGAAATACCCGACTCTTGGGTTAGCTGTTGCTTCTCTCCCTGTGAAATACTCATGAAAAATGTCTGAGAATATTTTGGGATCATTGATAACAAAATAACAGAGTATCTTGTAGTGCATATCTTTTTTTTTTCCTGTCCAAATACTAATTCAGCACTCGGCTCAAGTCACCATAAAGTACATGAACGCATTTCCTAATAAAAAGTGAAGTTTCCCTACAGGAGCAGTGAGCTGTCAGCTATTTTCCTGCCTCCCTTTATTTATTTTTCTGCCTTTCCCTTTTGCTAGCTCTTGTCAAATTTCTCTGGAACATTTTTTCTCTCTTTGCTATTCTGCAAGAGCAGAAGAAAAGAAAATTGGGGGAAAAAAAAAAGCTAGGGGCTTTAAAGTTTAAAAAATAAACACAATTTGGGAACTGTAGAAGCAGCTGTTAGTTGCACAGGCCATAATTTACTAGAATACACATGGCTGTAGTCAGCAAAATTAGTGTTTGCTTGGGTTTGCATTTCAGGCAACTCACCACTTTTGAAACTAGCATATAACAAAGACATCAAGGAAGGCAAAGAAAAAGGGGGTTTTGTGTGATTTTTATTCTAGCACAGTTAGTGTCTTATAAATTCCCCTTCTTCAAAAATTGTGTAATTTCTTTCATTTTATGATCACCGTCATCATTCTGTGAATATCAGCAGTCTAGTTACCGACAGTATAGCCTCATGGAAGCCTGAGTTCAGGATAGGGAATGACTATGGATGTGGAAGGTTTATGAATTAAGTGAAAAACTACAGTTGCTTGGCTTGACTACATTTCATTTCCCTTCCAGCAATGTGTCTACCTAACATTAAAAGATCTTGGTGAGAAAAACCTCACTTGCAGGGTCCCACCCCAAGGACCATCTGCTCCTCTGCTTATTACTAGGAAAGACGAATCACATTTCAAATACTTGGAAATTCAGAGGTAAATGAGCCGATTCCTTCAGCTCAATTCAAATCTACCAGCTAACAAAAAGAAATATACCTCAGGTGTTTCTTAACCTGTTGCTTCATCAAAGTGCACCCAAAAGTGAGTCTGTGCATTCCTCCGTTCCCCCACAGCATCCCTTGTGTATTGGCCTGCCACTCCATTTGAGGGGCTCTTTGAATCCCACAAGCTGTCACCAGGGTAGGGTAATTAGACCTGTAAAATCACAGGTCAGCTGTGATATTGTAAAGCTGAAATGCCAATGATGTGTTAGTGCTCATATGGTTAGTGCAAAGCATGCACAACTGAACATGGTCATTTGTTTATAGATCTGGAGCAGAAGGGGCAAGTAGAGGGAATGTAAAGTGTTCCTGGTAGAACAGAAACTGCTAAAAAGTTTAGTTCAAAACACAATCTAACTTAAAAAAAGAGTTTTTGCCCAGGAATGGATACTTGATATGTTTCCAATAATGGAAATCCTAATTCTTTAGAGGGCCCAAAGACGTAGCACGAGTTCCATGAGGCACAGATGAGTTCAGGTGATCTGGTTTAAATCTCTGCTCTACCACAAATTCTTACTTAATCTTGGCAAAAATCTGAGGATAAAATTAAGGCTCTTAATTAAAGGCTGAAGGAAGTTAGGTCCCCTAATTACTAAAATACTTTTGGAAATGTTTACTCTTTGACCTTCTCTATTTTCAAAACATGCTTCAAAGTTCTTCCTGATAACGTTGCCAGCACAAAGCCATTAAAAACTGTGATACTCACAAGTGAGAAGACAAATAGCTGTGGTATCACAGTAGCAAAAGGAAAAAGAACCCCCCCTCAAAACCAACCCACCACTATTTTATGGTTCCTACTGCATTCCTAAACAAAATGAGTCACCATAAGAGACTATGAAATATGTGGCCCTCAAAGAACTATCAGTACTGCAAATACTGCCTTTCTTGCTTTCACCTTAAAACCCATTGTACTGAGTGAAAATTAACCCCATTTGCCCTTCAAGCCACTGTTCATTATGAGATTACCTATCAGTACCACACTACTGCAGCAATATTTGATCAGATAGATATTCCACCAACAGAACTGAGCCCAAATAATAAAAATAATGGGAAGAAACAACAACTAAAGATAAATTTTCTGATTAAATATTGATGTAGAAATTATTATTTAGGTTTCCTGGCTTTCCTACATTTAGTACTTGTTAGCAGTGTCCCTCACTCATGAAACATTAATGCTTTATTTTTATAGCTCACTTCTGTTCTTAATCTGAGTTATTTTATGAAATGACTCCTTCTTATGGTGCTGAGGATTCAGATTCTTTCTGCCTATTGAGCTACACCATTATTGTCACCTCAAGTGTAGCAAATTTTTTTTAAACTATTTTTAGAAGGAAGAAGAGTCTTTGTTACCCTCTACAGATTAGCCGTTGTGAGAGATTTGAGTCTGCCTACGTTCACAGGCTGCAGAACATCCTCCAGACATATTGCTTTAGATGTTATGCCCCTGTCAGAGAGGTAAATCCTGTAAGCCTTGAAATATGTGAAGTACTGAATCAATGCAATCTCAAATGCATGTGTTATCAGCTATACGAGATCATAAACACCATGAACATCAAGACAGTCACAACCAGTCAGACTGTGGTCCATTTAGCTCAGCATCCAGTGTCCAAGCAGGGCTAGTAACAGATACTTGAAAAGGAGTATAACAAAGGACAAAGGGGTATAATCAAGAAAAGAATAATGATTTCTCACTATATCTTCCCAGATTTTACCTAATCTGCAGCTTAGAAACCTTCTGAGTCGGAGATAATGTCTTGGTGTTTGACAGCCTTTGTGTAGTTTTTTATTCATGTGTTTGTCAAAATCAGTTTGTGGGATGCACAGCCTTCTGGAGCACGAGCTATGCAAACACATCCTGCAAAATACTACACGCTCTTCTTTGTTTGGAACGCATCACTTGAACATTTAATTAGATTCCTCTATGTTTTGTGTTTTGAAAAGCAGTGAACAATCATTCCTCACTGACCTTCCCTGATCTACTTGTGATCTTTCATGCAGTGCCTCTTTTTGAGGCCTGAGTCCTAGTCATTTTTGTCACTCCTCAAAAGTAAGCCATTCCCTACATTTGATCATCTTTAGAGCACGTTGAGCATTTCAAATTTTCCTGGGAAAAGAGAAAAGCAGCAAAGCAGGGACTACTGGCTATGATTTTTGCACGTTTCTCCTCCTTTTCTCTACCATTTCTGTTAATACTCCTCTACATGAAATCTATGGGGAAATTTCACTTTAAAATAACTTTAGAATAACTAATCATCAACAAAGGAATTTGGATTTCCAAAGTCTTGAAAAAATTCTATGATCTTCCTTAAGTTTCATCTTGCTTATGTGCAGATCTTATACTGGTATAAGGCTAATGGCTCCCACAGCTGGTGTATATTGATGTAGCTCTATTGATTTAAAGAGCGCTACGCTGATTTATATCAAGGAAGGATCTGGGCCTCTATGTCCCAGCAGAACCAGTGATAAACTTTGTTTTAAAACAAGTTAGGAGGAGTAATTCTGTTGAACCACATCCTTATGCCAGTACATACTCCTACTGAGAAATTTTTAAATGTTACTGGCCTTAGAAAGGCGACATCGGTGATAATAGCAGCGTATCTCTGTTGCGGCCACAAGATGGCCATATTTCTGAATACAGTTTGTCAGGAATGTTATAGCACAGGAAGTGAATTTATTCCTTTCAGATGCAGAAGGCAGTCACCAGCGACAGTGGCATTGTGTTTAAGGCATTTGCTGTGTCTCAGCTGCCTGTCCGATATTGCTGAATACAAAAACCTGCAGGAATCAGAAGATGCTGATATACTTTAATATAGGAAAGCAGCCAGGAGGTTGCAAGAAGTGTGTGAACTGGATGTGAGTCCTGAAACCCCACAGATTACAGACCACATTCTTAATTTAGCTGTGCCAGATTATTCATTGGTCTAAAGATGCCCACCATCAAATCTCTGCCTGTCAGGCATAGCAAAACTGCCCCATACAATTTGTGGCACCAACAACAGGATGCTGGAGGAACATACATGGTATGTCACCAGCTGTCAAAAAGGATGGAGTCAAGACATAACCCATATGTAGTTTGGTCTTGAGTTTGAAAGCATGATGTGGCCAAGACAATGTTGATCTGCCCCAGGTTATTGGATCAGCAAATCAATTAACCAATGTGGCAAGCTGTTCATTGGGAAATCAGAGTGTGTCCTGATCGATAAAGCATAGCTTTCTGGTATGTACCACACAGCTAAGGTTCATCATTACAGTGGAGGAATGCCAATAACTCTTTAGTCTTTAGGGATTTTTTTAGTAAAATGATTCCTCCATTTTATAATTAGAAACTGCAAATCACTCACTAATCTCTCAGTGATTAATGTCTGAAGTTTGTTCTTTATTTAAGCTATTATATCAATTTACATTTTATTAGAGAACTTCAGAGGTTTATGTATCTGTTTATTTATTTATGTGCCCACTGATTCATGCAACAGAGGAATAGAGGCAGGAATGAGAATTTTGAAATTTAAGGGGTCACAAGTCTCCTAAAAAAGGTTTAACTGAATATGTCTTTGTCAGATCCTGCACCCATCCTTCACATCTAAACAGAGAACATCACTGCCTCTGTGTTTACCTGCAGGGAACCAAAGCATATGGATAAAGTGGGCCTGATTCAGCTCACAATGGATTCATCTAAGGAAATTCCACTTTGACTTCGGTAGGAATAGGTTCAGGATGAAACAAGCAAGAACAGGGTTGCAGTAACAGCCTCTGTTCATGGGAGAAATTGGATGATGAACTTTTGACTCTTAGTCTAGTTCCTCAGCTGCTTGGCTGCCTTACAAACTTCTCTTTAACCCCATTTTGAGAGTATATACTTAACCACATGATAACTTCAGGAATGTGACTCATTATAAGCTCATACTTATGCATGTTCTCAGGTATTCTGCTAAAACTCCATTCACTCTTTGAATAGACCTTTCAGATATCATCTTTTCCTTTATTTCTCAGGGTATATTGAAAAGATAAAAACCAAAACAAAACAGGAATGCAAGCAACAGAAGCTGCTGTTAACTTGCAAAGCAGCTTCCTAGTTCGTTACTATTCTTTTGTAATTATGACAGAGGTCAAGATATCATCAATAAAATAGGTTGTCTTCATTGCTCGTGCCAGTCTCAGTAAGATCATAAAGTCTGCTTTTGGAGAGGTTCTTTGATATAAATGGTTTTATTGACTGAAAAACAATGATACCAAACTACATATGAGACTTGCAGAGATCCCAGACAAGCATTGAACAAGAAATCACGTAGCAAGAACATGCTTCTGGGCTGCTACAAAGCTTCATCTTCAGCAGTCCCTGTCCAGCAGTCTAATTGGCATCCTTTTCACAGACCTATACTGTGTAATATAGGCCCAAGACCAGGAAAATCCCAATTTCTCATGTTTCAGGAAAATCTTCAATTGTATCAAACAGCTCTGCAAATAAAATGTTTGCAGGAAGTAATTTTTGTATGTCAGCAGGCTGGTATTTTAACACTATAGAGATTCCTTGGTTTACTGTAGATAATTGGAGTACACTTAAAAATGCACATACATTGCAATTCCAGTATTTTAAGAGAAGAAACACAGTAAATATTAAGGTGGCATACACCTATTATTTTCTCTCTGACATTTAGAATTAGGAAGGAAGAAAGCAATTTGCAAATGTGAGTTTAAATTAGATCAAGAGGCCAGTGAATATTTTAGCACTGTCTGCCAGAAATGTTTTCTGAACAGTCCAGCTCTCACAAAAAACTACTGGAACATCAACTACAAACAGTATGTGAAATGCATGCACTTTTCTTCTGATATCCTTATGGTAAGAGCCCAGATGCATGGAGAACAAATGGTATGGAGTATTTCATGCTCTCCTGATCATTATGTAGTATTATCACAGTCTTCATAAATTTTAGACTTGAGGCAGGACTTTGTTAACACAATATAAAAATATGGAACCAAAAGAAGGCATTCATTCCAATTCAATCAAAAAATAAAATAAGAGAAAACAGGTGAATGGCAAACCAGAATCCAACAGAATATCTGACAGTAGGATAAGTCATGGTCTGGCAATTTACCTGCTGTCAATATTTTTTGTGGGTATCTGAAAAACATTTTAACAGGGGAACTGACAGAGGACAATGAAGTGTCTTTGTGGGTTCCTTGGGAAAATTCTCCCAGACAGCAGGACAGAATGGCAGGAAAACTATAAGTGCTTGCTTGAAAATTTAATAAGTGAGTAAAATGGGGCCCAGGACAGAGTGGAGCAATGAGTTGGCCTCTCCTCAGTTTATGAGATATGATATGGAGGGCAGACTGGAAAGAACTTTACAAGAGGAACAACTATCTCACACTTAAAAGTTTGAACTACACTATTAAAACTGTTAATATGAAAATGACTGCAATCCTGAATTCTCTTCACTGAAAGAAGTCACTGATCAGCACAGCAGTTAAATAGATGTTCATTCTGCAAATCACTGTTAAATGTTTTTTCCTGTCCCGCTGCTAGACACTGAGGTTGCATGACCTCTCCTTAATCTGCTTCAGACAGACTCATTAAACCATTAAGGAAAGTGGATTGAGTTTACCCCACTCATTTCATCTGAAGCGGATTAGGGAATGCTAATCCATTCCCTACAGATTTGGGGTTACTAAACCTTCCAACATCACTATAAAATCTGGAAGATCATGTTTATTTATGACCACATTAAAGCAAAAAAAACTTGGGCCTGACATATCCTTTGATCAAACAAGTGATTTAGGCTTTTACCCAGCCCTATAGCGCTGTGACATGTCTTACAACAGGATATATTAAGGCACTGGAGTACTTGGCATAGCCTGTTCGGCACATGCTCCATACAGACAGGTTTCTAACAGTCCCTGAGGCCTTCATCCCTTTCCATAAGGAGGGAGAAGAGGACAGAAAGCTCAACCCTGACTACTTGGACTGCAGATCCTGGGAGTCCTTGTACCAGTGCTGGGAGCAATGTGGGCAGCATGTCCTGCAGCAGGCAACATTTCACTAAGCGTTGAGCAAACTTCTTAGTCCAGAACAGTTTTACAGTAAGACCAGCTTCCCCCACTCAGAGTTGCTGTTTCAGGCTCTCAGTAGCATCTATGAAGATACCAGTTAAACTCAGACATGTTTTCAAGCTTCTCCATAAGCATCTCCATCAGTACCATTACATTTGGAAACATGTTAATACAGTCACGCAAAGAACCCTCTTAGAATCATAGAATATTTTGAGTTGGAAAGGACCTTTAAAGGTCATCTAGTCCAACCCCCAACCCTCCTCCCACTCAGTAGCAAAGCAAAGCAACCAACAAGCTGCAGCAAGTCTCCCCTCCTCAGACAATCTCGGCATGTCAGTAAACAGCATCTCCTAATGTTCACATGTGTCTTGGGACAAACTAAAGTTCATCCTTCAAGTCTGTGGCCCATTTTTTGCCAGCTTCAGAGACTTGAAGATGAAGCTGTGTTCCCAAGCTGAGGGAACTGAGAGCTCTGCACCACCCCACTGCTCAAGAGAAAAAAGGCCATGAGAAGGACATGTCCTCTGGGGCAGAGCAGAATGGAGCTGGGAGGATGAAGGGGTATGAAGAATGGCCTTCAACACCCACCAACTCTGTCAGCTGTCAGAGCTGGCATCTAGAAACATTTTACGTTTTTATCAAAAGACAAGCTTGGGCTGTCTTTGCATCATTCCAGGATTCAAACCTATTGGGGGTTTTAGTGGGTTGAGACAGCCCATCCCTCCCAAGTGCAACAGTGGGACTGCAACAGAGCTGAGCTGAGGTAGAGCGGATGGGTAAGGAGAGGTCCCCTCTGGCTGCCCCTCCAGCTAGTCCTGTCCTTGTGCCTTACGGACATCCCCCTCTATCTTAACAGTGTTCATTTCTTTTTTTTTTTTTTTCCCCACTGTGGGCAGAAAAGGAATTGCCTATGTTTTTTGGCATTGTCACTGTTGTAGTTTAACCCCAGATGGTAACTAAGCACCACGCAGCCGCTCGCTCACTCCTCTCTGCCCCTACCCCCCGGTGGGATGGGGAGGAGAATCAGAAAAAAGTAAAACTCATGGATTGAGATAAGAACAGTTCAATAATTGAAATAAAATAAAATATAATAATAGTAATAATAATTGTAATGAAAAGGAAGATAACAAAAAGAGAGAGAAATAAAACCCAAGAAAAACAAGTGATGCACAATGTAATTGCTCACCACCTGCTGACTGATGCGCAGCCAGTTCCCAAGCAGCGATCGACCCCCTTGGGCCAACTCCCCCCAGTTTATATACTGAGCATGACATCCTATGGTATGGAAGATCCCTTTGGCTAGTTCTGGTCATCTGTCCTCGCCACGCTCCCTCCCAGCTTCTTGTGCACCTCCTCGCTGGCAGAGCATGGGAAACTGAAAAATCCTTGATTTAGGGTAAGCGCTACTTAGCAACAACTAAAACATCAGTGTGTTGTCAACATTATTCTCATACTAAATCCAAAATACAGCACTGTACCAGCTACTAGGAAGAAAATTAACGCTGTCCCAGCTGAAACCAGGACAGTCACATACTCATTCTGTCCTTGTGTCAACAAGGGTGATGACCTGGATGTGTCTTAGCTGGTTTGGGGCCACCAGATATTGAGCTTTACTACTGCTTCCATTGCAGAGAACAAAAGAAAATTCAATGTACTATTTTGCACATTATCTAAAAAGTTTCACTTGGGAATTTGTAAAAAAGCAGCTTTGCATGAAAAAATACCTGGCTTCAGCTGTCATATGGTTGGTATTGTCAGACCTACGTTTAATCTCACAGGTGCCAAACTGTTTAACAGCACATGATGCAGAAACAAAATTAGTAAATGACTTGTTGAGCTTGGTAGAGAAACCCAAGGATCATCCTTCACAGAGGTCAGATAATCTATTTAGGGGAAGAAAGATCATTAGATAACCATCTCCCTCTTTAAAAACAAGCACCTGATTGTTCAAGTCGAGTTTGAATTGTCTCCTTTGTACAAGTGAGATGTTATTTTAAGATTTGTTTTAGAGATTGTACTCTGCATTTAAAATCTCCTTTGTGTGTAATCTGCTATCTCCTTTGTTCTTGTCAGATGAAGGAAGGAACTCCTGCCAGCTTTTTTTTTGCTTCTCATTTGGCATATTGCTATAAATTGTACACACAGGCCTTCATAAAAGCTTTTATTCACCATCTCTTATTAAGAATCTTTGTGCAAGTGTATGTGTCTGTATTTATAATCATCTCTATTTGCATAAAATGGAAGAGGCCAGTACCCAGAATAAAACTAAAAAAGAATGTGAACCTTAGCAGTCTAAGAATTCAGCTACGAAACTGTTAGGCTCATTAAAGAATTTGGACTAATTCAAGAGAGGTTTTGTCTTTGAAACTTCCTGGCTACATGCAATTGCTCACACAAGTCCAGCAAATCAGTTAATAAACCAGAATTCTCCAGCAATCTTCCCATTCTTTCATGCAGTTTTCCAAACAGTCTGATATATTGAGATGTTCTGCATTAGAATTGAATGCTGTTCTTTGTGACTATTATGCTGAGCACATTTATATATGTGTAGTGCACTTTAGAAATACAAGGTAGCACTATCTAAGTGCAATGTGTTTATTCAGTGTTGTAAATATTCATGGCGCTTCTTATGTCAATAGAAAATAACAAATTATATTGTGCTCTTGGTTATGGTGATACTGATCTTTGATTATTCCACTGACTACATAGTGGTGCTCTAGACTTTAGTAAGTGTAACTAATACAGGGATATGGCCTGTGTAAGAAAAGATGGAAATAAAAGAATAAAAACCAAGGCTTTTCAGGCTCTGTGTTCGTTCTGCTCTGAGATCTGACCTAGAGTTAGATGACAGGCATTTTGTAGTCAGACTTGAAACTGAAGCTTGAAGTGTCTGCCTTGGGAGAAACTGGAGGCATGTAGAAAAACCTTTGTGGATGTTGTTAGTCATTTCTAAGTACCTGACGAAGGCTGTTAAAAAGTCATTGCTGTTTGCTAATCCGAGCTCTAAACTTTCAGATAATGATTGTGCTAATGGATACTGACTGAATTAAAATGATTAATGTCAATATGACAAGAGATGGAAGAGGAGAAAGGAAGGAAATGAGCAAACTTTTGTCCAAACTCTCCAGACTGTCCAAACTTAAGTTACTTAAAGGATACATTGCTGCTGTCATTTGCATAGCTGCAGGTGAGCACACTATTACTCTTTTTCAGTATCCCTTGCATTTAATCTGGAACTCTGCAGAGACTTCATATTTTAGGTATTGGAGCAGTCATATGGTCCGTTAGGAAATGGCAGATGAATAATGGTAAGTCTGAGTCTTAGTGCTAATGTATATAGCTGGAAAGCAAAGGTTTGCAGTAAAAACACTCTGTAATAACTGTGACTTAAGGTTTTTGAAATCAAATAGCCTGACTATGGCTTTAATGGTACAGGGTGCCGACCTTAAGCTTGCCCATGATACCTGGGGGTTTAGATAGAAGCTGGAAGAGCTGAGTCTGGGCACACACTGCTGACATATGTTCTGGGGAATCTTTGCAGCAGGGTATGATGAAGTTACCTCTTGTTGTCCTCCTTGTCTTTGGAAAACAATTTTTTAAAAATTAGATTAACAGAGAAAAAATTATATGTTTTTGTTCCTTTTTCATTTTGAACACTGAGATAATACCCCACCTACATCTTCAAGAAAATCACTGAAAGAGATTTCAGTGCCTGGTTCTTAGTTCTTAACCTTCACCAATGTACATTATTGGTGCTGGCTCTTACTTCTTTATTATCAAAACTTGAAAAACACTGTAGTTTCTTGATTCTGAAAAAAATGAAAAGCTGAAACTTTAAGAAATAGTCTACAAATTATGGTATTTGTAATAACCGTGTAAATGAGCAATACTATTAGGTTCTAATGTAAATTGATGTTGCCTGTGCAATCAGTTCATATTAAATTTTGTTCTCATTTCTTCATAGACTCTCTGAATTTTTTTGTTCTCTGAATTTCAGAGGTATTTTTTTTCTTCTATAAAATAGGATTGATAAACTGAAAAGGCAGACCGAAGGTAGAAGTTTCACAGATATTTTACAAGTAGTTTATGGACTAATGCAAAATCAAAGGTAACAGTTCATCTGGTTGTAGGCGTTTATAAGCTGACCTGCTGCAGTAACAGTAAAGTCACAGGTCTCTCTGCTGAGTGCAGCCTGTGAAGGAATCTAAGGCTGTCTATCCCAGACACCTGTTCCTTTCATCTTCAAAACTTGTCTTAAATATTAACAATATCATAGAATCGTAGAATCATAGAATCATTTAGGTTGGAAAAGACCTTTAAGATCATTGAGTCCAACCATTAACGTAGCACTACCAAGTCCACCACTAAACCATGTCCCTAAGTGCCACATCTACACGTCTTTTAAATACCTCCAGGGATGGTGACTTCACCACTTCCCTGGGCAGCCTGTTCCAATGCTTGACAACCCTTTCGGTGAAGAAATTTTTCCTAATATCCAATCTAAACCTCCCCTGGGGCAACTTGAGGCCATTTCCTCTTGTCCTATCACTTGTGACTTGGGAGAAGAGACTGGCACCCACCTCACTACAACCTCCTTTCAGGTAGTTGCAGAGAGCGATAAGGTCTCCCCTCAGCCTCCTTTTCTCCAGACTAAACAACCCCAGTTCCCTCAGCTGCTCCTCATAAAACTTGTGCTCTAGACCCTTCACCAGCTTCATTGCCCTTCTCTGGACACACTCCAGCAACTCAATGTCTTTCCTGTAGCGAGGGGCCCAAAACTGAACACAGGATTCGAGGTGCGGCCTCACCAGTGTCAAGTACAGGGGAACAGTCACTTCCCTGCTCCTGCTGGCCACACTATTTCTGTTACAGGCCAGGATGCTGTTGGCCTTCTTGGCCACCTGGGCACACTGCTGGCTCCTATTCAGGTGGCTGTCAACCAGCACCCCCAGGTCTTTTTCTGCCAGACAGCTTTCCAGCCACTCTTCCCCAAGCCTGTAGTGTTGCATGGGGTTATTGTGACCCAAGTGCAGGACCCGGCACTTGGCCTTGTTGAACCTCATACAATTGGCCTTGGCCCATCGATCCAGCCTGTTGAGATCCCTATGTAGAGCCTTCCTACCCTCAAGCAGATCAACACTCCTGCCCAACTTGGTGTTGTCTGCAAACTTACTGAGGGTGCACTTGATCCTCTCATGCAGATCACTGATAAAGATATTAAAGAGAACTGGCCCCAATACTGAGCCCTGGGGAACACCAATTGTAACCGGCCGCCAACTGGATTTAAAACAACTCCATTCACCACCACACTTTGGGCTTGGCCATCCAGCCAGTTTTTTACCCAGCAAAGAGTACACCCATCCAAGCCATGAGCAGCCAGTTTCTCCAGGAGAATACTGTGGGAAACAGTGTCAAAGGCTTTACTAAAGTCTAGGTAGACAGTTAGTTGTTGCTAAGTAGTGTTTATACCAAGTCAAGGATTTTTCAGCTTCTCATGCCCAGCCAGCAAGAAGGCTGGAGGGACACAAGAAGTTGGGAGGGGACACAGCCAGGGCAGCTGACCCAAACTGGCCAAAGGGGTATTCCATACTATATGGTGTCATGCTTAGTATATAAACTGGGAGGAAGTTGGCCTGGGGGTGCGGATTGGTGCTTGGGGACTAACCGGGCATTGGTCATCTAGTGGTGAGCAATTACATTGTGCATCACTTGTTTTGTATATTCCAATTATCTTTTATTATTATCTTCATTTATGATTCATTATTATTATTATTATCATCATCATCATCATCATCTTCCTTTCTATCCTATTAAACTGTCTTTACCTCAACCCATGAGTTTTACTTTTTTTTTCTGATTCTCTCCCCAACCTACTGGGTGTGGGGGAGTGAGCAAGCGGCTGCGTGGTGCTTAGTTGCTGGCTGGGGTTAAACCATGACAACTGGTGAAGGACCTTCAGGATACAAATACATGAGCTGGTCTATGTGTCCTCTTAGGCTTCTTGACAAATGGGGCACCTGTGCTTGCTAAACTTGGTGGTGGTTTCAGCAATATGGATCTAGAGATCTCAACCATTCCAACTCCTTATGTCCCTATTTCTTAAAACATAGTCAAAGGTTTAGAAAAATAAAAGATGGGTCTGGTTGTTGGGACCAGTCCCCCAAGGATTTGTCTGCACCTCCTTGGGAAATTAATGATCCCAAGGACAATAAACCGCAGTTTAATATCACCTTGGTTTAGGCAATTTGAGCTGCCTAAATTACCTAAGGGTAATATTGTCTGGTCATAGTTACAGAGTCCAGCATGGGGTGGGTAAACAGAACTGCCAGGGCTGGAGGGGCTTGTAATAAATAAAGGGAGATCCCCTGCATTCAGGGGCTGTTCTTCTCACCACCATATTTCTCCTTCTTCATGGCATTATGTTTTTACTAGCTAATTCTGTAAGCAGCATTTTTATCTTGCCCTCAATATCTCGTGGCAGTGAGCCCCAGAGCGTGCTCTGTGGAGCAGTAATTCATCCTCTGCATTTTACATCTGGACAGAATAATTTCTTTGTTCTGGAAGAGTAAATAAGAATGTCAGATTTACCTTCCTCAGGTCATGTCTCTCTATATTGTGATTTTTCTAACTCTGCTCCTCTCTAAACTAAACAATATTAAGCTATTTCAATTTCTTCTATCATTATCCATAATGGACTTTCAGAGCTAAGAGAAGTGAGAATAAATATGAGAAGAGATCATTGTTTTTTCACACAAAGCTGATCACATAACTTTTGTTTTACACAGCTCTCAACTGTTTACTTATTTACTGATTTAGCAGAAGAGTAGGAGCAGATAGTACTGATGGAGACAGCTACAGGAGAGGCTAGCGTAGCTAAATGAGTTTGCAGAAGAGATTGGAAAGGAAGAAGTGAAATCACTGAGCAAACAGCACAAGGAAGACTGCAGAGCCTGATTAGCGTGGGGAAAAAAGGATGACAAAGGTAAAGGAAGGGTATAGCGGGCTGAACTCAACCACCTATAGGTGGTAGCACTAGCTGAAATATTTAATTGACATTGCTGGAGAATGTTTTGCTTCTTGTGATCCAAAGGTAAATGGAAAATATAGACCATGCCAAAAACATGTACCAAATCCTATTAATTATTAATATTAAAAATGCTCAAATATTTTTCCTTTGGAATATATAAATTATTTCACTAAAAATGTTATTTTGTCCACTGAAAAATCAAAACACAGAAATTATTTAAAATCATTCTGAACCAATTACAGCATATGTTTTTAATAGCTGAAATGATCAATTCAAATAGTGGAGACACAAATAGTCAGACATGAATACCAAGCACAAAGAAGTGTGAAGGAAGTGAAACCTAAACATGAAGATTCCCTGTTTTCCTCTAATGACTTATCACTTCTTTATTAAATTTGTTGAGTTTTACTTTTCCTTTCTTTTGTCAGTCTGGATTATTTATTTTTACAGTCTATCATGAAGAGCACGGGGGAATTTTGGAGTTCCCTGTGCTTTGGTAAACTGTACATTTTATAATCACTAGAGAAGAAGCTGATGTTCTGTAATATCGCGAACTTTATAATCTCTATATTACAGTAGTTCTGCATCAAAGCTGTCAGGACAATTTCCCCATAGGAGCCCCTGCAGCAGCTCCACAACAAATATGACCATAGAAAATATCCTATGTAGTTCTTTGTTTTAATGAACTAGTTTAAACAGAAGGGCTTTGGGAACTGGCTGACAATTTTGCTGAGAATGAACAAAGCAGATGAAGACTCAGTTTCTGCTTCTTTATGCTGAACTCTGTTCGTTAAATGGAATTGAAAACTGTAGCAAAAGGCAAAAAGCAGTTGCCAGCTCCCTGCCAGCCAGCAGAAGGAATAACATTTTGGCTGGTCAGATCACAGCAGCAGTGAGTGATTTGGGTTTTCAAGCTTAATATACTTAATAGGGCAGTTGGAAGAAGATGAAACCACAAGGAGCCTCCTACCTTACTTTAGTAGAGTTACAGTTTGTGAGAGAGGGCTTTTTAGTATCACTTTTGCAACTCTTACGGAAGAATTCTGCACAAAGGGCTGCTTATTACTGTCATTTAATCTAGATGCTATTAAAATCAAGGGAACATTCAGACATTTAACTGTATATTTTCAATTTTTATATATATTACATAATCATAACAAACAGAGCTGGAAGTAACATACACCAAGGTAGTGTCAGTCACATGGGAAGTAAAATTGGAGATAATTTCATGGATTTGAAGGATGGTTTAAAAATCTGTGAGCAGACTTCTCTCAAAAATCAGACCTTTTTGTCTAGGCTTAAATGAGTATTTTAGGAGAAATTACAGTATCATCTAAAGCAGACTATGAAACAGGATTTCTGTACCCTCTACCTGGTTCTCTTATTCCTCTGCTATACACACTCAGTGACTTTATCTATCTGTGTTTTCTTCTCCTGTCACTTGTCTGTGCAGCTAAATTCTTTCTTAAGGGATTTATTTGCACCATGTTAAGCATATGGAGCCTGATTGCAGTAACTGTTGCTGCTATATTATTTTTTAACAGTGCTCATGAAGATGCAGTGATGTTTTGTGATGCAATTGTCTCATGACCCTTGGGAAAAAAAGTCAACAAAAATGTTTTCAGATGTCTCCTCCTTCCCAACTATAATGCCAGGAAAAACTGGAGCATAAACTGGATGCATTGCCATAAATTAAACATTTAAATATCTAGGACAGAGTTTCAGGTAGGTTTTGTTTTTTTTTTAGAAAACATGTGAGATCATTTCACTAAATGTAAGAGTGGAGTAATTCCACTTAAAATATCACAGCTACTCTAGGTTTGCATCCGTATGAAGGACAGTGCAGTCCCCCATTCAGATAAGCCAAGATAAGTAGTAAACCCCCAAAATATAAAAAAAAAAAAAAAATTTAAAAAAAGAGAAGGAGCTAAAGAAACTTTTAGTTCAAGCTCTGGATAATATCACTGATATCTCTTTGTTTCAATGGAGCCTATCATAACACTTTGAAGAGCTGTAAAGGGAGTGGATACCACGAGTTCCAGTCTCTACACACATCCCAATCAAAACAATGTCTCAGGTATAGGAATAAACCAAAAAACTGGGTCAGTATCAGATCATAGGATTGCATCCAGCATATTCTGAACCCACTCTGGCAGAGAGCTTTGTGCAATCTGTATGCCCTGCTCTGGAATTACTCACTCTCACTTCAGAGTTTCTTAGGTGGTGAACACACAAACTATCAGCAGCCCCATCAAAGCACCTTTGTACTCTGAAGATGGAGAGCAATTGCTCCTGCTTCCAAAAAATCTCTGCTGAAGCCATTGCTTAATTAAAGGCAGAGGAGCTTTTGAAAGAAGCTGCCACATAGCAAAGAAGATCATGTGTGATATGCCTGCATGATGATATGCTAGGGACCAGCCTGGCTCTCTATGATTTTCTTGTGCTCACTTTGCTGTTTTGGGTCAAAGCCTAAATTAAAAGCAGAGATTAGACTGATGCGTGGAGATTGAACTCATCAGCTGCTATTAAACACAATGGTCTGAATGCAACCTGTTGCTAAAATGTCTTTGAAGTGCTGATTGATGAAGGCTGGAAGGATAGAGGCAAGGGAAGAATAACTTCAGATTCTCTGTTTCTTTTACTTTTTGTCAAGTATTCATACTTGGAGACAGAACCAGGATACGGAGCTACCACACTACTTAGCTTAACCCTTTCTACCACTGGCCATTCATATGAATCTCTTATTTCTTTAGTTTATGTGAGCCAGAAAAGTCTCCTTTGAAGGTGATTGTGCTGAGTCACCTTGCATTTTAAGTTTGAAATTGAGTTACCTTAGCACGAAATTTGTGTAAAAGAAGACATGGTTAATTCCACTGAGCTAAGGCAGTGTGGGGAGGACAAATCTCTGTGGTCTAAGAAGCAGCTCTCTTTTTGCATAAACTTTCACATATCCATTAGTTTCAGTGGACATATGTGGACTAGGACTTGGAACCTACTACTTCTGCATAATCTGGGAAAATACATTGCATGGAAAGGGCTCATTATTTTTGCAAGCAAGCAGAGAGAAAAGTGCCAACCAAACATCGTGTGTCTGTTCTCAAGCAAACAGAAAAGGTCTGTGGCATTTTTCTCTTCACATACCTAGGGACATTCTGCAGCAGCTAAATCTGTTTGTTTAGGGACTCATGGGAGACATCGTGAATCCATGCAGAACTCTACTGATGATAATAATGTTAATAACTTTCTCAAGAGTAGACAGGCTAAGACAAGGAAGAACATGGTAATGAACTGACAAAAGAAGACCTGGCAGTAGATTCACACTGCACCACAGTTCTATTAACATTTTGCTAACAGAGCATTTAATGATAGAGGGGAATGCCCAGATCTTTGGATCAGGTCAAGTTCTGATTCAGTTGTCTTCTCCTCAGGTTGCTGTTCTAGCATTGTCACGATAGTAGATCAATGTTGTCTGTTAGTGGAAAGGTGCCAAGCAGGTAATTTTTCGCTTGCATCTTCTGTTCAGGGAATATGACCAGGGATGTTTTTACATAAGGACAACAGGATGCACTGTCTGTTTAAAAAGGAACAATTAAAGGAATCTGAGTCAAGGACAAAAGTAGATCTGAAGTTCAGTTGGTAACTCCAGGTGCTGCTGACTGCAGAACACGACTTTGAGCAAGTTCCCAAGAACTTCATTGTTTCTTCCATGACTTTCAGTTTCTCATTCCAGTTAGCATGTGAGATCCTGATGAGCTTTTCTCTGTTCCCACATATTCTGTGAGTGATGTCTTATATATTTGCTCTGCTCCCAATAGCTATGACTTAAAGAAATCCTCTCTTCCAGAGCAGTGAATGACTAGGAGTTTTGCTGGCTAGGTACACTCTTAAAGGAAATATGATGAAGTTTGCTGATTTAGAGCATTAGCTAGATCTTCTTAGAATACGCCCCTCCACACTGACAGTTTTGTAATGACACTGCCAGTCTCTCACCTCAGTTACAGGCTCCTGAAAATCTGGTGACTAGCCATTCAGTCTTTATGACAGGGATCATTTTACCAAACTAAAACTTAATAACCTAAGAGCTGTATTCATCTTACTTGACATTTGCCATCTAAACCAGAGGTGTCCAGGCCAATCTAGCTTTCTAGTCTTCCCCTATATTCAATGGAGAGCAATTCAGAAGGTTTTGCTGTACCTACTTTATAAACAGCATATGCATCAGAGTCTGGGTAGGAACAATCACTCCCTGAGTGATTAATGAGTGCTCTTCATTGGCTACAGGGGGAGCTGAGGCAAGATGCCGAAGCATTACGGGGCCGAAGTTAGCATACATCTTCTATCCTTCTGAAGGTCAGTCAGGAACAGGAACACAGCCAGCTCCTCTGTCCTGTTTCTTTGTTCACTCTTCCCTTTTTTCTTCAGGAATATGAAAGAATAATTACATGGATCTTAATTCAAAGTGCTTGCTACAACTTTTAGATTTTGAATGGGATGAAACAAGATTTCCTTCCTCCAAAATAATAATAAAAAATAAAGACATTACATTTGGGCAATCTAAGTGTCTGACCCGTGCAATCTAAGATTCATTCTTCCTGTGAATAGAGGCAGACTTTCCTGCTCTCTTCACCACAACAGCAATATTTTTATTTATTCTGCCAGGCTTTTCCACAATTACATAAAAGAAAAAAACACTTTCTTAGAGCTGTAGCAATCAACTGCTCAACTATTTTTCCTCCCTTCTTTAAAACATATCAGACAACTTAGTGTTGCAGCTGTTTCCGAAGCTCATTGATTCAAAGGCAGGTTCACACCTTCAAAAGAGAGCACTGATGTACTGTGGCAGCAGCCCGTGTATGTCAGGGATAAAGGAATGTAGGAGGGGACAGAGATGCTTCAGCTGGTCTTTGGTATAAAAGAAATTTGATTTACTGCAATGAGCTTTGGTAAGGCTCTTAGTTTATCTACTTTTCTACTGCCTGTTCACTGCAGAACATCATTACTTAATGGGCCTCAGTGCTGCCCTTAATTGAGCATAGAGCATAATAGATACTGGAAAATTAATGGTGAGGAGGACTGAAGGGATGTTAGGGCCTATACTATCAATGAATCACTGGATTTTTGCCCACTGCCACCAGAATGGACAAAACATTGACAGAGTTGTTTGTAGAAGTCGATGATGATAATCAAGGGATATTTTAGGACTTCCTCCAGTTTAAATGATGCTCTGGAGCCCCAGAAGCAACATAAGATTCCACTCTTTCTGCTGGTCAAACTTTCAGATAAATAATCTTCATTTAAAACTGAAAGACAGGCTATTTCCTTTTCGTCCAAGAAGTGAATGATATTGAATCCATTGAAAATCTTTCTTTTCATTTTAATAAAAACATTGTCTGTTTGCTTTCTCTCCTCAGATCCTCAAATTCTGTTAGGAAGCATCCAGATTTTGGTAAGATTTTGTACACAGATTTTAGTGAGGGAAAAGAAAGTCAACAAAAAGGCACTTTTACATGTGGAGAAACCCCATTTTATTATGGTTGGAAATACTTCAGAAGAAATAGCCTTTAAATGAAAATAATTTTCCAATTAGAATAATACAAACAAAATGCTACCATTCATCCTTTTTTTTTTTTTTTTCCTTTTAAACAAGGTTTATTATAGGACTCCCTTGAAAGGTATAATGCAGTCTTTCATCAATGATCAAATCCCATCTCGAAATGTATCAGTCCTCGCTGGTTGAATTATAGTGAATTTTGGAATTTTACTTTGATGTAATGCTGCATGATGTGTGACTTGCTATTCAATATGGTTGTTAGAAGGACTTGTCTGCAAAGCAATTGCTTCATATCATACCTGTAGCACAAGAGGGTATTTTTTTAAGCTTTCCATTTTCAAAAGAAATGTACTTTGTTTTCCTCATTTCAAAAGGCAATGCAAGGTTCTCTGAGTGTATGTAAAACTCTCCTGGCACCTAATGTACGCATAAAAGACTAGCTTCAATTTAGCTGGTTGCATCCCTCATTTCAATCTACTGCAGACTATTAACTCCAAAGTAAAGCTTTCTTATAGAAAGCTAGTGACCTTGCTTTCTCTCCCAGCAGTCTAACCATAATTTATTTAGTACTTGGTGTTACATGGTACTTTGATCCTGTAGGATACAACATTGTTACTGGATACATTTTCAACTGGCCTTTCTATAGCCCAGAAAATGCTGCATCAAATACAGATGTTTGAACACACAACCTGACTTTTCAAACTAGTGTTTTCACACTAAACCCATTATTGCTTGGAATCTGACTGGATAGCATGTCATCCATTCAATCCGCATCAGCTTCATCGGGAAACCAGCTGCAATTGCAGGGATAGCACAGAAACTGTAAAAGCTTATTCAACAAAATACTGCCCTTGACTTTGGCTCAGTATAGTTCAGTTTGTCTCCTTTATAGTCTGGCCGAGGAAAAGGACAGTGTGCAGTGCTCCTTCCCAAGGACAGGTTATATTAGCCTTGGCAAACTGCTGTGCTAATCTTTCTGTCTACTACATCGAGAATTAGCTAAGGCATTTCTATGCTGTACTTCCGAAGTCTCAACCACCTTCATGTTCAAGAGGTGTTTCTCTTGAGCAAGAGAAAAATGTTTAATCCTTTTTCACATACTGCTGTTTTACACATACTCCAGGATGTGTTTCGGTGGAGGAACTCCCACTCACATTGTACAGCATCAGATGAGCAATCCCCACTGCACCAGGCAGGGGGCTGAGTAACAGTTTTAGGCCTCCCAGCATAAGGACCACATCCTATTTGGACGGAAAAACTGAGTCTCAGAAGTGAATGTGTAAAAACTTAAAAAATCAGTTTTAAGAAGCTGGGGTACTTGTTCATGTGTCACCACATATTTTGGCTGAAAGCATTCTTAGCAAGAAGAAAGGCAGTGCTGAGGAGAAATCATTTTCCCTCTGTGAGTGGCAGCATTATTAATCTGTGTGATTAATTCTGTGACTATTAAAGAAACTGCAAGGCACTCTCCATTTAGTTAATATCACTAACAAATATACATCTGTCACTCAAAAGGCTGTGTACTCAGCAATGTTGTTCTTACAATATTAAATATTTACTATTTATTATGATTGTTACTTTTGTTATTTATTGGTTTGCAGCAGGCAAAAACATGCCAGGCAGCCTGGGGAGGAACTAGAAAAACATTTTCAAACCAGCCTGCCTTAATATGAGGTGCTTAAATACAACATTAGATATTTTGGCCTTGATTCACAGAAGTGCCTTTCATCATATGTCTGAATTCTACAGGGTGGGTGTTAAGCACGTGCTGCAGTTACTTGCTGGGGAGGGAAGGAACTAAGGTGAGTTTTGCTGGATCAGGGCTGTGGCCCATGGCTAGAAGCATCCTCCTGCCTTTCGCTGAACAAGGGCCTTTCCCCTTAGGTAGTGCTGAAAATGGGAGCAAAATTTGATGGAGATTCACAGATTGTTTTCCTATGGGGACATTTCCAGCAGATGGATCTTGGTATTGTGTTTACACATATTTACTTCTATTCTCAGCCTGAGTAGTTAGAAATGCCTGATACAAAACTTCCTCTGTCTGAGCAGCACCAATGATCTGCAATCCATTCACAGAAGACCCCACCAATCCATTAATCCATTTTAAAGACTTCACAGCCCTTGTATCTCTTTGGACCTATGATTCTGATATAGCAGAAATTCAGTCAATAAGAAGGAAGCAGCAAACCAACTTATAATAATAGTAACTTAGAAGAATGCCTCTGATGAACACATTAATTTCTGTCCAGAATACATGCATTGATTTTGAGGTAGCTTTTATGAAACTGTTATTAAATTGTGGATGAGTACAACTATAGCAAATACTACTTATCATGTCATCATCTTCCTTTTCTTATGATTCCTAAGGAGCTGAATGAAGCTATGATAATAACTGCAGTGATGTTCAATTTCCATGCCTCAAAAAACAGTTGAGTTTTGACAGGTAGGATGTAAAATTGTTTAATTTTTCAGGTTCTTCACCTTGCTTGTAACTCCTTACTCAGGTGGTATTAAGTACAGAATTTAGAGAAACCAAACAGACTAGAGAGACCTAAATGAACATTCATTCAAGTACTTACTACAAGTAAGGAGTTTGCAAATTGTTAATGAAGTTGGGAAAGAAATTTCAAGTGCAGGAAAAACACACCTTCTATGTATTGTATTCTGTTGTTTTCTGCCTGGTGTGACTTTATTTTTCTGTTGTATTTGTATTGCATGTTTTTTTATACCATGTAAAATTAAGTCAAACTGTGTTCTCAAAGCATTTCTTTCTCAGATTTTGATAAATGACTATATTTCCATAGACTTCCCTGAACTGCCTTTAATTGAGACCATTTGTTATGAGATGATATCAGAGCTCAAGACCAATGGCTGGGTTTTCTCTCCACAATGTTGCTCCCAGCAAACAATCAGATAGGAGACTCTTCAGAAACATAGACCCTTTTTTAACTAGCAGTATAACTCACTAGTAAATATAGAAGGTTATAACATCTTAAAATAATTTATGGCACTGTCAGGCCTGAAGAAGAAAAGACTTCTCTTGGGAAGCAGTTTCAGCAGGAACTTCAAAAATTGTATGTTTGATAAATAGCACCACAACTAACAATGTTCAAAGTGCAAGGATCAAGGGAACTTTAAATTAGGAATTTAGACTCTCAGGTCCACATAAAACTATTATGGAGGAAGATGCTATGACCAAGCAAAAGACAAACATTTAATGTGTCAATGAAATCAACAAGAGAAACATATCTACTGATCTTTTGGGATCTGAATTTTGACCTGTCTGTGTACCAGGATGTCACTGATAAAAAGCGTGAATTTTTATCCTAAAAGTATAAGATTTTCCATCCATCTAAAATTTTTGAGAATCTTAACCATTTTTCTATCTCATAATCAGGCCCAGCATTCAACATGTCAAAAAAAAAAAAAGTAAACCAATAATAATTATAGCTGAGAAAAATGAAATATTACTGTTATGTGATTTTGCAGTGCTTATAATTTTTATCTTTCTGAGATGCATTTTAGCTGATATTTTAAAACAATAAGTTGTTTCATCTGGAAATGGTTTCAAAATCAAATGCTTTAGTTTGAAAATCTTGATTTTATTCGTTTAAAACAAATTGCTCCAAGAGGTCCACTGAAGCAGACACTCATGAGAAGTACTGCTTCCTACTAACTGGCATTTTCCAATGAATATCATTTTATTGGAAGATTCCTGACAAGTTCTATCCCTTCTTATAGGCTGTGGCTTTTGGAATAAATGCATTATTGAGGACCAGGTATCACTTGCCTTAAAAGAATGGTCCACTTACCCATACGTTACCTAAGGATGGATGAATAGATGTGCATTAAAATTAGTTCTTCTTGACAATACCAAGGTACATAAAATGTTAAGTTTTGTTAAGGCTCCCTTCAGCTCTTGTGGACATAACCACTCGCCTGAATTTAGAGGACATTTGCATTCTGCTACTGTTATCTTGGTTCCTTTGCTAGGACCACACGCTTTGACAGAGATAAGAAACAGAGGATTTGCTGTTTGTGAATACTCATTATAACTGTAATGAATAAGATAACACTGATTAACAAAGAAATTAAGAGTTCTGTTCTTTAGAGAACAAGGTACGCCACTCCATCAATCCATTTAAGTACTCAACATTGAACAGGTGAGTCATTCTACTAATCCCAATTTCTTATAAACACCTGTTTTAATGTCATGGACCTTGCAATGATTCCACTTTTCACCAAAAACGTGTTTTAAAAATAAAGCTAATCAGAAACAGGAAAAATATGTTTTGACAGCTTGAACACAATCTGTCTATACCTTGATGTGTCTCAACAGTTGCATAAAATATTTTCTATATGTCCACATCTCTGTATATTTGTGCATTACCTTCTTTTTGAATGTAGTGCTCTCTGAAACATGTTTTACACTATGGTGTTTAGAAACTTCCTAATTTTCCATTTAAATTACTGTTTGAGTCACGGTACTGATTTCAGGATGTTTCTAATAAGGAATCACTGTCTTTTCACAGAGAAGAAATAATACAGACATAGCATCTCTGAGCTACAGATACCTGGCTGTCAGAAAGAGAACAGCAGTATCTTCCATGTCTAAAGAGGTTTCAGGCCTCAAACATTTCAGGAAGGAGCCCAAACCTGGGCCACAACAATAGCTTCATGCTGGAATGGCCTAAATACCACACAAAAATATGGAATAGAAAATATTGCTTAAAAAAAGAGACCACTTTCCTGCTAATTCAAAGCTTTGGGATTCAACTAGTTCCCTGTGTAAACTCCCAGATACTCACACAAACATACGTCTATGCCTCCATACATCTATGCCTCTCATTTCTTTTCTGTAGCGAGTCCTACAGAGGTGGAAACAGTTGTTGTCTTGCTTCTGATTTGCATAATAACCAGTCTCATCAGGACTGCTGTACTGATTGTAACACAAAAACCTTGGAATTTGTCTTTCAGCCTCGCTCTTGAAAGTGGGCCCAGCAATACATCTGTCTGTCTCCTGGTATTTCTACTGAACTGATCACTAAGGACAGTTTTCCCAGATGTGCAAAGGCAAATTACGGTGATGGGAAGACTGTGCGTTGAGAAGGGAGACCACAGAGTGGGAGTAACAGCAGTCCTTAGGAGAGAGGTTGCTTAATATGCTCTGCAAAGGTATTCCTTAGTAGCAACAAATATGTTGCCCCATGACCTGACTTTTCAAAGTCTTTTCTTTATCATCATAACTTCCAAGGTGGGAGGAGGGAACCAAAAAAGACAAAAACTACAAAAAAAGGACATTTCTTCAGAAATGTATTTAACAAAGAAAAGCTTTCCAGAGGGGCTGGGACAACTGCTTGTCCCACACAGGGCTCTTTTTGCATTAAGTTGTTACCTACCCAGTGTCTCCCTTTAACTGTCTTGCTCTCTCAACAGTTGAAAACCATCACAGGTGTTTAAAATGCGTGCCGAGGCCCACACTGTTACATGTATACAAAGCAGCCATGCAATGCTCAAAAGGCAGCCTGGCCTCTTCGCTGTTGCTGCTTGTCAATTATGGTGCAACGGATCTTATTTACACCCTAAGTTGTACTCTCTTTAAGTTCCTTTCTCATATTATCAGTTTTAGGAGAAGTTAACTGCACTGGGTAAGCTGTGATCCAAAATGCAATGTCAGGGAGCTGCTCCACCAAAACTACAAGAGAAACCTCATTTTAATACATGTTACCCTTATGTGCTCCCTCTGGGATCCAAGCAGGCTTCAGCTGAGAGTCGCATTCAGGAGTTTTGCTGATGTGATCCTTTGCCAGCTAGATAATCACCTCTTAAAACCAGGCAGGCAGGCAGGCATCTTTGTCAAATGAGTGCATTTCATGATCGTAAAGTGCCATCTTCAGAGTACTTCCAGACCCCACACTGTGATTGCAGGCTGCCTGCCCCCCCTTTAATTAAGAATCCCTTTCGTGCTCATGCTGGGACTGTTGCACACGTTGAACCTTGGCATTTCCAGATCCATTTCTCTTCTTTAAAGCCTTATTGCTTCTACACAATCTGCAGAGAGTGTTGCATTTCAAACGGATCTTTAATGCATTCATTTGTACACAACTTTGCCCCAGAAAAATTCACAACAGGAATACCAAGCTGATGTCAGCTTGATGTACACACAAGTATCAAACTTAGTCTGACTCCGGGTAAGTAGCCATCACCTTCAGAAAGATTCAACAAAGAGATGGCAAAAAAGAGAAATTTTTCAGCATATTTATTGTACCCACTTCCCATCTGTGATGTTCACTGTAGGTCCATCAGGCCAGGTATGGGGGAGGCTGTGGCACATTGCACTTAGTGGTATAATATTTCTACAATATTGCAGTCATTGAAGCAGGGATGAGGATGAGACACACATATAAAATGAGATGGAAGAGGAGAAATAGAGACAATCTCAACAGCAAGCTCAGCCCTATGAGACTCTTCTCCCCTTTCCTTCCCCCTCCCATAGCAAGAAGGTCATCCCACCTCCTCTTTCGGAGTGGTTAAATTCACTTCTACTGATAAAAGGACTGAGTGCTTGGAAGATTTTTAATCCAAAAAGAGTCAAAGTTAATCTCAAATAATCTTAATGTAAATTTTCTACTCTTGTGGTAAGATTACCTCATTATTCAAGGATTTCAAGACATGTCTACAGGTCTTTCAAACTGAAATAGCTTGACTTGTCCCAGGCTAGCCTATTCAGCTGCCCACAGCCTTAGAAATCAAGACGATAAATCACATTTTTTTTATAAAGATCAAAATAAGGCATGAATGTACATATTTGTGGTCAGATTTTGTCACAGTAGGCATTTTTTTTCTTTTTGTCATTCTCCAGCAGTTGAATATGTAACAGGAAATGATTTATATATCCCTTTTTTTCTCCTGATGCCATTTAATAGAGGGCTAAAGCTGAGCTAAAAAAGATGGGGTTTGGTTTTTTTTTGTTTCTGTTTTTTTTTTTAACAGTCAAATATCAGCTGTAGTGGCTCCTACAAAACAAGATACAACCTTAATAATTTATGCGGCCTTTGAGAAAAGAAGGGATTAGTGTGGTGTATGCTTAACCTAGAAATTACTATTGTTCAGAAAGAATAATAATAATGAAAAAAAGATTAAGCGTCCATCTCCAGGCTAGAATAGCTATTGTAAATGAGGCTCTAGACTGAGGAATTGACCCTTTTAGACAGAACAGATGAATCTTTCTGTGAATTATGGGACGCCCCTACAAGTTAACATCTATCTACAGCCTGTGATGCTTCATACTAGCTAGAGAAATGATGTGCGGTGATGTGGACCTTGCCGCATATGTAATCTAGAGTGTGAAATGAACAGTGCTCTTATAAGTAGCTGAAATGTCCCTGACAAACAGTAGTCCCAAGGAAATAATTTTGAAATCCCAGAACTCTGAATCTATGCTTTCATTCATCTTAGGGAATCAGAGAGGAAGCCCCACTGCCACATTCATCCTAACACCCTTTCATGGCAGCATGCTTTCTGAGATGTATCTTCTGCTTTGCTTTGACTTTTAGTGATGGAATAATCATTGCTCCCAGATTTTCTCTAGGAAGTCTGAGTTGCTGGGAGGTCGGGGAAATCAGTATGATGCCTGCCTCCAGGAAGCTTTTTTTTTATAATCCCAGTCTAAGCCTGCTAGAGTCAATGCCTCTAATGCTGGCACAGAAATACATATGCAGGCAAATGACATTTTTGTAGAAATATCATAAGGCACAGTCCTTGCTTGCTCTGGACAAGCCTGCAAAGCAGGAGTGAGGAAACACTTGCTTTTCTATCTGTTATGCAATGGCATTCAGTGAAGTATTCCCTGGTGGCAGGGTGATGACTTGGGACATGGAAGATTCAGGTTCAGCTCCCTGGTTCACTGCAAAGGCAGCAGAAAGGAATAATATGTGCCCACATTTCATCTGCTCTAGTTCTCAGCCACGTATGAGAACAAAGGCACCTTCCTTGCTTAGCCCAGCAGAAAAAAGTGGTTAGTTTTAACACAGATCAGTTACCACACCATTGCTTATAGACTGGTTTGCAAAGTTAGGTGCCCCTTCAGAGGCTTGTAAGTGTCATGACCTAAACTGAAAAGCAAAGGATGAACAAAATATATCCCCACTGAGCTTGTTTAGATGATGATGTCTGCATTATTAAGCACTGGATAAGTCTCTTCACCCTTTGATTTCTTATTGTATCTTCAGATCTGTCTGTAAAGCACTGAACACAATTTTAACACTAGATAAATCATGGGAAAGAATAATAGTTTCTGATCGTTTACACTATATGATTTTTTTTTTAACCTGCCCTTTCTGACATCTCTCCATAGATTCCAGCCATGGGCTTGCATGCAGTTTTCAAATTTATGTACTTTTGACTGCAGCCTAGCTGTCTCCCACACAGCTAAACAATTATTCGAATATTGGTTCTTTGATGTTAATACCCACCTTTTATAGCTTCATCAATACTGAGCACAGGGTGAAATAGAGCCAGCTGCAACTTTTTAAGGCTTAGAGATCATGGTCATGAAGATGACAGAATCAAATTCACCTTGTCTATAGTTTATGGGTTTTGTGCTATTCCTCACACCAGTGACATTTTTTTGGCTACAAAAGTGAAATACTAAATTCACTAAATGCACCTAAGGAGAAATGCTGCAAGTCCTCCTGATGACTAAGCATCAAGTGGCCTCAAACGAGTCACAACGCAATGAAATTAGATGTGCAGATTTTCTATTTTGTGAAGTAAAAAAAAATTAAGCCTTTCCAGCAACACATTCAGTTTCATTTTGCTTCTTAGCAGATTAACTGTCTTTGTATATCAAATTTTTGCAATATTTTTGGCCAGATTCTCAGCTGGGAAATTTTCAGCCCCAGGTAAATGAGATGTTGAAATGTTACAAGGAAAGCAATTTGGTCCAGTGTCAGTAACAGTGCATGTGTTTCCTTATCTGGAGATTTAGTTGTCATCTTTTAAAAACAAACAAATAAAGTCTGAAGAATAACTTTGTTCCTTTAGGACTATGTGGGATTGTAGGTAACTAAAACCTGTTTGTGTGCTTATGTTGTCTGTGTTGCTTAAATGAGATATTAATGAGAGCATAAGAGGTCATCATTACCTGGTAATGCATGAAGCCAAAGATCAAGTACAGCAAAATTCTCTGGTACAAATCATGGCCTAACTTGTTTTAAATTAATATAGTTACCTGGCAGCTCTTGGGGTACAGCTGTGTAAGATCAGCTGAGAACCCAGAAAAAGGAGGCCTAAGAGTGGAGAATAAAAGAAAAAGAGTTTGCGAATTTGCCTAGATCAAGCACTGCTTATCTGTCAAGCACTGCTCATTTGTCATCCTGTTACTGAAAAACCATTTACACAGAATAGTTGCAGAAATTGTCAGAACAGACTGAGACGTTCCCCTCAGAAAAGGTAGCAAAATCACAGAATCGTTTAGGTTGGAAAGGGCCTCTTGAAATCCTCAGGTTTGATTGTCTTGGCTGGTTAGACAGGGAGTAGTCATACTCCCACAGTATTTAATAAACTCTGTCACTCAAATGAGAGAATATGGTACAGAAAGCATAAAACAAACAGGGTAGGCTAGATGAGAAAACACTGAAAATTAATGATGATTCCTGGTAAATGTTTTCTGTTGAAAATTTTTGATGGATAGTGGGTTTTGATTAAAACTAATATTTTTGCTTTCTGCATTTCTTAGCTTTTTTAAGAGAACCAACCACTCTGAAAGGCTTTCTTTTTACTTTGAGGAATTATATTTCTAAAGGAAATATATAATTAAAATTTTATAAAACATCTACATATATATTATATATATTAACATATATAAACCAGAAAATAATTTCCAAGTAACTCTATAATTAAGGATTGTCCTAGACCTAGTTACAATTTTCTTCACAGAGATTCCTGTTGCTCACGTGTCCCAGATAGTCACCTTCTGGAAATACAAAAGTCCTCAGTCAACATAAGAGTTTCAGCAAAATGCCAGGGTGTGTTTAACCCAGCAGTATGGTAACTCTCCCTTTTTGGGGGCACGGTCAGCAGCACAGCTTCCCACAGCGAGGACATATGGCAAGGGCAAAGGCAGCCACCTGTGCACGCATCCCAATCACTTAGCAATATTGCTAAATATGAGAAAACAGAAACTCCTGAAAATAACAATATATAATGCTATTATAGCTTAGGAAAGCCTGGAGAGGATTAAATGGTATTTCCCATAGGAAACAGAGATAGTCAGTTCAAAGATACCATTAAAGGCAGTCACGAATGCCATGTCCCCATCCTCATCTATAAAAAGGTTCCTCTCAACAGGTTTTGATGAGCAAAAAATGAAGGAATGGTTTATTTTCCAGAACTTCCTCTCAGCCATTTCTCAATAATGTGAGACGTTTCACTGGCCTGTCTCCTAATGAGTGACTCCAGACACGAACATAACACAGTGCTGTCTCAGCTGGCCATATTTCCTACCCACACACAGTATCTATCTGCCTTGAAGGATAGCACTGCAGCAAGAGACAGAAGCACTACATGGTTAGGGAAGCAACAGCTGAACCATAGCGAATTAGTTTCAAGGTAGAAGAAACTTAGCAACATAATAATCTGTCTTTTTACAATGTTTACAATGCCAGGGGTTTGTTGATTTGTTCCTGTGCTTATTTTTGTGATACTAAATTTGATTAGAATGAACCTTCCCTCTGGGTGCATTGGCAAACCATAAAGAAGAGATACACTGAAGCCTATTATAAAGTCAAAATCTATAAATAAATTTAGAGTTACACAAAACAATGCTAGGCATACTGAGCATTTTATTATTCAATATGTCTTTTTGCTAGTGGCATATCTACTTAATTCTGAGAGATCTGTGTTTTACTAAGCCCAGCAAGCATTTAATAACTAGCACTTTACAGCAACTTTTGTATAAACAAATATTCAAAGGTGCTTTTCAAAGATCCTAGCTCTTTTCTTCAATAAACAAATGGAAATGTAAAGCTCTTTGGAAGGTTATGGACATTTTCTAGCTCATGAGTAAAACAGAAACTTGTATCGAAACAGCTCAAACTGAAACCTATGACTACTTCTCGTGGAGCAGAGTGTTTTTACACAGACAGATCTGTAAACTTACAGGCAGTTTTGACACGTAAATGAGATGTTTGCTTTTCCTACCTGAACAACAGAGCTTTCAGTTTACTAAAACTAGGGGTTTTCTCTATTTGTACAAATTAGCTCAATCCTAATCAAAACCCTTAATTTAGGTGCCTAATGTTGGAGGATGTAGATATCATACACAGCTGAATTGGTTTAGCATGGCACGTGGGTCCCAGGATTCCCGAAATCAGTGGCATTCAGATGTTGCTATGTAATCTTTGTGTGAAGAGAAGCTGTCCACTGAGACCTATTCTCTAGCTAAATCCACAGATTTGAAGGAGTATCTCTCTGTTTCAAATCCACAGCTATCTGAATGCTGGCAATTTAAATTCACAGCCATTCCCCCCATTTAAACAATGTTTTCTTGATTCATATCAAAACCAACCTACCAACATGAAATGCATCCATTTATACTCTCTTCATACTCAAAGTTAAATAACTAATATTGGAAGGGGTCCAACGTAGTATAAGACTTCCTCTATCACCATAATTTTTGAGCTACTCTCTACAGAATTGAAAGGAAGACACTTTATGTAATTTCAGAGTTCAAAGATGTTAAAATCAGTTGCAGAAATAAAATGAGGCATCAAAGATTTAATTTCAAAGATCATTATTTTCACAACTGAGCAACCTTAGTTAGGGCCTGGTTTTCAACGGACAACAAACAAATCATCTTGAAACAATGGGGTGGGATAAATGCTCAGTACTTTTGAGCATCTTGGCATTTTCTTTAGATCAGATACAGAGTCCCAAGTGAAGCAAGCAATAAGCTCTCACCTCACTGCTGTTATGGGGATGACATTGCCGTTTGACTGGAGATCACCAGGAATCAAGTGTAATTTGTGCCTTTGAAACATAATTAAGTTGAGCAGGCGATCTCTGCCCATTTGTGGATGGATAACCCAGGTCCCTGTAATTCCATGAGAAAAGGAAAGTCCTGTCTCCAGCTGCAGGAAACCCAAGGACCAGTGTCAGGCTGTGTCAGCTGAGATTCTGCCCTGTGGATTTCCCCCTACATTTTTATATGTGCTGAGTAAGGGCAGAGATTACCTCAGTCCTTACTCAAGCAGAATTTCTTCTGAAGTCAAACAAAATTTCATCCACATCAATTTAGTAGGAAAGTTTTTGAACGTTGCAGTTATAATTAACAGAAGCTATAATTGACTGTATGTTAATATACTAATTTCAAAGCCCTAGTAAATGCCAGGGGAAAATCAAGTAGAAGTCTCTGTTAGGTTTGAAGCAAGACAAGCAAATGATTTTCCAGGTAGAAGAGCAGTTGAATATCTGAATGATGGTCATGTTAATAGTATTCCCAGTTGAAACTGTCTTGAGTTCAGTAAGTTTCACTTTGTGAGCACTTCTAGACCCAAATGGCTGAGCCCTAAAGCTAAATATATAGTTGATCCATAGGTCATGCTAAGCACTAGACTTGCAATTCTTAATTAACTCATTTTGATAATACAGAACAAGTAGCATTATCAGCAAATCATCAGCTTCCACAGAGAGTTGTAAATGCCACTGCTCTGCATATTCAACACTTAATACATTAAAATTTATTTAAATTTCAAATAATATCTATTTTTTTAATAATTCAATTGATTGTATTTTCTTTCTCTTTATACTTTTTAAATCCATCTCTCATCTCATTTTGTTGTATCCTTTACAAAATTTCCAACTTGTAAATGAATTACCACAGCCCTTTTTACTCCTTAAACTAACTTAGTTTCTTAGTAGAGAGAAACACAACTCTCTCTTCTCAGAATGCTACTATATTTTATGTGGATATGGTGCATTTGTTGTATTTACTGTTCTGTATTCAGTGATGCATCTAAACATCTTTAAATCAAACACACCAAGTCAAATGCCATTAACATACATTCTAGACTCCAGTTCTGTTTCAAAAATCTCAGATACCCTATGATTTTGAAAGCATCAGATCAGAGGTTAGGCATGGTCTGCTGCATGAAGAGTGGAAGAGGCTATTAAAAATAACACTGATAATTGCAACTTGATATCTTCTTTTGTCCTGAACTCTTGTAAATCAAAATCCCTTGTGAAAGAAGACAGGAAGGAAAGAGAATTCCTTTATAGCAAAGATGCAATCCATAAAATAAGATAATATCTACTATCTATTGTATTATTTTTACAACTCTGGTTTTCTGGCACCCCAGAAGTCAAAACTGCAACAGCTCTGGTTGCTGCAGTAATTTATATTGATTTACCAAGCTGTAGTTTTCATTGTCATTGCCATGATTGTGTCTGGATTTGTTGAATGAAACTAAAAAGTCTCAAGAGACAATTAGATTGCACCAGAGAGGTAAGTTGATGATAGACTGGAGTTGAGTTTTCTACTTCAGTAAGGGTCATTTCATTTTTATGTGTTTAAGAATATCTAAACGTTAGTTTTGCAGCACAAACTAGATATAGAAGTAGCTATGGTTCTTGCTCCCTACTGAAGTAATTTGAAAAGAGTTTTCCAGTCTACAGAAAGCACTGCTGAATTAAGAATCTGTCCTTTCACTGAGAAAATAACAAAATTTAAATGGGCAGTTTACAGTCTGAGAGTGCCTGTGGTAATACCTGAAATCAAACGTACCTGGCTGAGCTAGTGCAAGGCCTGAAGTTGCCTCAGTATTTTTTTTCCCCCCGAGCATGTGATCATTAGACTGGATTAACAAAAGGAACTGCCCAGCTATGCTGACAAGTAAGTATATCTACAAGTTCATGAGAGAATCTACTGGGTCTGGCTGAGATGGAGTTAACTTTCCCCATAGCTGCCCTCATAGTGCTGTGCTTTGTATTGGTAGCTAGAAAGGTGTTGGTAACACACCAGTGTTTCGGCTGCTGCTGAGCAGGGCTCGCACAGCATCGAGGCTGTCTCTCCAACATTTCCCCCTCACCAGTAGACTGGGGGTGGGCAAGATCTTGGGTGGGGACATAGCCAGGACAGCTGACCCAAACTGACCAAAGGGATATTCCATACCATACGAGGTCTGCTCAGCAATAAAAACTAAGAGAAAGGAGGAGGAGGAGGAGGGGCATTCGTTATTATGATGTTTGTCTTCCAGAGCAACTGTCATGCATACTGAAGCCCTACTTCCCGGGAAGTGGCTGGACATCACCTGCTGATGGGAAGTAGAGAATAAATCTTTGGTTTTGCTTTGTTTCCATGCACGGCCTTTTCTTTTGCTTTATTAAACTGCCTTTATCTTGACCCACAAGGTTTTTTCCATCTTATTTTCCCACCACCCTCTCCTGCTGTGGAGGGAGTGATAGAGCAGCTTGGTGGGCACCTGGCATCCAGCCAAGGTCAGCCCACCACAGAGAAAAAAAAAGAAACTTATAAGCTGATCCTAGAAGGATTACCTCTTTGCCACGGAATAAATTTTGCATTACAGTGGGATGAGCACTGACTAAAGTTTGTACTTTATTTTGAATATTTATGTTTGATTTTTTTTTTTTTAAATATAGGAAGAAACCGAACAATTGTGTCAATTCTGTCATCATCAGTGAGACAAACTTTCCAGCCACATGAACAGGTTGAGCAGCTCAGGCAGCCTGTCCCCTCTTCAGTCATGTGCTATTTATAATTGACATTCACGTTTATTTAAAGACATCTGAACACTGTTTTCTATTTCTCAGGCATCAGTGAATTAACAAATTTGCTCTATTGCAAATCAAAAGCAAAAAGCCTCAGATATTGAGCCTGAAGCCAGCAAACTTGCTAAGCAAAGTGTACAATGAGTTGTTTAACACTAAGGTTATGTAGTGATTCTCCACCTTGGTCAAGAATCTTAGATTGCTTTTTTTTTGCCACAAGAGTTATGAAGGACTGGAGCCTCCCCTGACATGTGACAGGCTCCATTGCAAAGGATCATATGTGCTAATTATTCCTAGAAAGAGAAAATGGCCTCCAGCCTCTTCACAATCCCAGTGAGCGTTACCTGCATTGCTGCATCATTAGGCTGAGATCAACTCTCTTTCTCCATCATCTAATGATTTTGCAGTCAGTAGTGACAGCATATTCTCTCAATGTCCAGTGGGAATCTTGCCATGGACTTGCAATGAAGTCAAGATTTTAAATGAAGTTCTCAGATGGTGAGGAAAGGAGGTATCGCTTTGGATTTCTGTGAAAATGAGGCAGAGCAAATGTGATCCTGCCTCATGCTGTAACCTCGATATGGCCCCGCATAGTGTGAAGTGGCTTCAGAGATGCTCATATACATGTGGGAGAAAATTTGGAAGTCATGGCAAGGAACTGTTTTGTCTGAAGACCAAGCTGTAAGCACTTAGAGCCTGACTGTACAGGAGGGCATGGCAGTAAGTGAGAACATTTTGAGACAGGGACCTGTCAGGCATTCACCTAACTCCCACCCCTGTCTGGGGACAGGATAATGTGACTTACGCAGACCCTCAGGACTGTCTGAGCCGTACACAAAGGCTCTCCCACTCAGAGAGCCCGGGCTACTGTCCAGCCTTCCCTCTCCCTCTTCCACCTGCTCTGTACTCTACAGACGCTGTGCAAAGTTATACCCAAAGATAGTAAATGTATTTATTTGTAGTATTTGTGTATACCTGATGGCCTATGTAGTTGATAAATTTGCTGTCATGGACTCAGTGATGTAAAAAGACAGGTCACAGATGGTGCAGAAGGTCACTGGTATCCGAGCGTTTACCCTATTTTTCCTAAAGTAGCCAAAATTCATCCTAGTACAGCATTTACCCTATCAGAACACAGTGTTCTTTGGCTTATTTAAATGTAAATGACATGATATTTTTATCTCTAGACTTCTGCATTCTTTACCCCAAACCTTTGGGGTTGGGCTTTTGTTTTGTGGTGGTTTGGTTTTTTTTTTTTTTACTTTTGACTGATGTTTAGTACATTTGATAGTTTGATTTAATTGTATTTCTAAGAGAAGTGAGGCTGATAATCTAACGCTTGGCAAATAACTCCAAATTGCTATGTATTATTAAAAGAATAAGGATTTAAAGTAGTGCCAACATGAAATACTAATATGAGGAGAAAAATATTCCTGTTTCATGCCTTTGAAGAATCAGGCCTGGTCATCTCAGTATCCGTTTTATCATTCTTAAACATTTTTACTTTGTACAACTCATTTTATTATTTTTTAAGCAGGTAAAAAATGAGGCCTAAAGGAAGTGCATGGTGTCCTATTAAGGCAAATCCTTATATTACATTCTACAGCTTAGGTTTTGTCTTGGAAAAAAACATTTAATGAGTTTTTGTGTAATGGTAGATATTATTCATGCAGGTACAATAGGAGAAATGGTTTCTTACATAGTTTATAAGGAAAGAAGTTCACTTGTAGGCATGTAATTTCTGAGGAAAACACATTTATTATTCACTTAGTGGAAACCTGAAGGAAAATAGAAAGGGAAAAAAAAGGTAGACTAGAGCTTTTTGGAAACGCTGCTCTCATCCTCTTCTCAGAGGAAATTTAAATTAAATTAGAACTAGCATATTTTCATACAGCATTTATTAGCATGTTGATTTGGGGGAAAAATGATGATCTGTTTTGACTAATTATCAAAAAACACTTTAATTTTCACAACTATTCACAAAATTCAAGGCACCCACACTCAGAAGTACCTCTGGGTAACTACCTCACCCAATCCCCCGGATGACTCCACACCATTGCTCTGCACGTCACTGCTTACTGAGGCAACTAATTATTTCTTTTGGACCATGTTAATCTTTGACCAGATCAGCTTCTGGAAAATACTCCAGTGCTAACACAAGAAGGAAGGGCAGAAAACGGCAACTCAGATTTAAATTGGCTAAGCTGGCCCCTTACCCAGAGCGAAGTGGTAAAGTCTGGTGAGCTGGCCACGTGCCTCGTGAGGGCTACAGAGGAGCTGGGCAGCCCCTGGAGGTAGAGAAGTCAGTCCACTGTTAGTATCAAGACAAGGAAGAGGAGCAGACTGGCATGGTGTAATAGAAGAGGCAAAACTGGAAAAATTTTATCAATTTACAGTCTGTAGTATATGATGTTTCCATTCTGGAGAAGAGATTTAAAATATCAAAGGATAGAGAAATGCTGAAATTGAGGCCCTACCCAAACAGTGACCACAAATGGTGGAAGTATGCCCTGATTGCTGCAAGCCTTAGATCCATCACAGAGCCCTAGATTCCACCACAGAATATAAATTTCTTTGTTCTTAATAATCTTTCATTCTTTTTTTCCTAAGCCTTAAATCCTACACCTGACCTGGTTGGAAGGTTTTTCCCACCTTGGTATCTTGGTATAGTTCTCAATAACTACATTCTCCCATTCACAATACATGAAGTTAGCTCATTTCTCAAGAAGAGGGAATCATGAAGTTTCTATGGAAACTTCATAATTAATAGCTCAGTGTTAAGCCTTTTTCATATGCAGATCTCTAAGTATTTTCCAGTGGAACTGCAGGCTCCTGTACAACGAATGCAAGCCTACTGGCCACAGTCTGTCCTTTCCTAGCTACAGACCACTTGGAAACATTACATGGAAAAAAACACTGACCTACTTCCTTCATGTCCTTGATTCCAACTCATTTAGGCTTTAGTTCAGTAAACAGCTTAGGTCCCAATGAATAAATATGTTATGTCCCATTAAATAAACATACTCAATGACTTTGGTTTCAAATATAACTCCTTATGTTAAATGTCAGCACGTACTGATATGTGGTTATGGATTAGGGCCTCAGCTATTAAATCCTTTAAGGCATAACTGCTGTATTTGTACCACTTTCACACCCCAGTCTGCTGACACAACAGAAAAAAGAACAAAAATGGTATTGGGCCTTCCTAACTTTTCTATTTATAACTGGAGTATACTTGGATGCATGAACATCTCAGATTTCTACTTCAATAAATTAAGGAGAGAATATTTATACCAAACATCACTGGAAAATTAATTACCTTCAGAGGTCCAATTAAGGTCTAAATTATTCCTGCTTGTCTGTGATATCAATGATCTTCATTTAGGTAGTAAATTTATTTTGTAATATTTAAAACCATTGTGCTGGCATTTTTAAAAATGAGATGGTTAAATGCAGAAAAAATTATAGATGCCCTGAAAAATGTGCTCATTTATAAAACTGAGCTTATTAACCTTGATTAGATCCATTGCTTACATGGTGCGTCCATTGTATCATACTGAGTTCGTTCTTACAAGATTCGTGAGAAAGAGTGAGTATGCAGGGGAGAACTTAAGAATAGCTCCTGTGAGAAAGATGCCATTCTGTGAGTCTAAACCACATTGGGCCCCAAGGAACCCCCACTTACAGAGGACCATCCTCATGACAGACATCAGTAGGAATGCTCTCTTATTAGCCCCTTATTCCAAGACTACTTATTTTTAATTTCAGAAACATAGACATAACTACATAAATGATTTCTTTGGTTTTATTCTTTTTATCATGAAGCACCTCATGACAGATATAGGAGAATTCAATCTTATTTTGCAGGGTTTAGTGGAAGGTTTTAGGTTTCTTTGTTTGTCCCTGCATGCAATTATAGAGTAGATGATAGGACGCTGAATAATTGAGGAAGAGAGAAGCATTACAATGAAAAAGTGTTGGGTACTTCCAACAGTGGAGTACAGAAAATAGTAGCAGATTTTTCTGTCCTTAAATTCTTCTTGCCATGGCAGTTTAAGTAGGCACTACAGTTTCTGTCTAAGAAAATAAACTAAAAGTGTTTCAAATCCTTTGAACCATCATTGAAATGCCAGAAGATGGCCTATAATACAAACGTAAAGACGTTTATTCGAGGGATCCCCAATTCACAGCCACATCACTTCCTTAATGAGCTGTACATGATTTCTTTTTATCTTAGTAGTTGCTTTTATATATAGATTTCAATTATTTTTAACTTTAATGATTCGTTACCATAATGGGAGAGTGTTTAATCAGAAGAATATTCTCCAAGTCAAATGCAGATTGCAAACCCACACTCTCCAAAACTGGAGGGTTTTCAATGACCTCACATTCTGTCAGGGTCACCCACTTAGTTTAATCATGCAAGTAACTAATGGGGTTAGTGTAAGAGGAAAATTCAGGCTGGGTATCCAGAAGGGAAAAACAATAATCTGGACAGTGGACATGCACTGAGCCATGAAATTAGCCTCCCTGAGGGATGTGGAAGAAACAAGAAAATTCTAAAATACCAGAAAGTTGCTGTGAGGCAGGGAGGTAGATAGAGGGATCTGAGATCTCAGACAGGCACCCTGTCTCACTCCTGGAGTGATTTAACATGTTATTGCGCTTGCTCTCCTGCCAGATAGGATCACCTCCAGAGCAGAATCAGAAGGCAAATGGGAGGTTTATCAACTTCAGTACCCAGCCTTACTTCCTAGGCTGAACAGCCGATAAAATGGGGTTAAGCTCATAGGTCAGGCTGTCAGTCAGTGAATGTGATGTGTAGGCTCTTTCTGGATTATGTCAAGCCTTCTACATAGTGTGGGGGAGGAAAGACAGGGGCAAGTTTAGGAAAAATAACATTTTAAACCTCCCTGGAAAGATTTGTCGGAGGACACCTGTCAGAGCTCTGACAGTTTTCATCTTTTACTTCCATTTTTGACTCCCACAATAGCTTAAAACTACAAAAAGAATAGCAAGAAAAAAAATAGGCTGAGACACACGTCTCCAGAGATAGAGAAATAAAAATAGATTTAAATAAGCCAGGGTAAATAAAACTGTTAAAGGCAAATTCACACAAATTATCTTCCACCCACTTCTGAGTTGGTCCCCCATATTTAAAGACTTTCCTTCATCCCAAGTGCTCTGGTGATGGCTAGAACAACTATTCTTGGCTCTATTTCCTTCCTTCACACACTTTATTGGGTAAGAAAAGCTGCCAAAAAGTGGGAGTTTTATGAAAGCAATCATAAAATGTTATGGGTAATGCTAAACAAATTATGTGTTACTCTAAAAAAATGTCCCTTTCTTTGGGTAAAAACAACAGCTGCCTGAGAGAGATCAGGTTACCTGTCTCAAAGCAATGATAAACCTACTATCAAGGGCTATAGCTGGCAACTGTGGAGGCCGTGTAAAGTCAACATTATTGAAGCTGCTTTCCTGACAGTCAGTTCTGAAAAGCTAATAGTGATTTGATGTCTTCATGTCCCAATCTGCAACGTGTATTTCCACAGATAAATGAAGTCCAGTGTCCTAACCTGGGATTCAGAAGACCTCAGTTCATTGCTTGTTTTGTCCCATAGCTGCTGGGACCTGTACTAAGACATTTTCCTCTTGGTTTATCAAGTTTATTACTGCTTTACTAAGTAGGAACTACCCCTATTCTCCCCCCTGTATACTGTCTGGCATGATGGGACCAATTAATCAGGACCACTACACAGTTACTATAAAAGATGCTGTTAACAATATTTGGCTGCTGGGTGTTATGTGTCGTCCCCTCCCCCCCATTTTGCGGGGGGTGGGGTGGGGTGTTTGTTTTTTGGGTTTTGTTGTTGTTTTGTTTTGTGTATGTTATTCAGGTATATTCCTGGCAGTTTATAAAGCTATGGAAAATAGTTCAATAAAGTCCAGCTCTGACAGTCAGCATAAGCCCTTCCTATATGCAGCCTACCATTCTCCTAGACCATAACTATGTGTGGTGGGTTGACCCTGGCTGGATGCCAGGTGCTCGCCAAAGCCGTTCTATCACTCCCGCTCCTCAGCTGGACAGGGGAGAGAAAATATAACAAAGAGCTTGTGGGTCAAGATAAGGACAGGAGAGATCACTCACCAATTACTGTCACGGGCAAAACAGACTCAGCTTGGGGAAAATTAACTCAATTTATTACAAATCAACCAGAGCAGGGTAATGAGAAATAAAACCAAATCTCAGAACACCTTCCCTCCACCCCTCCCTTCTTCCTGGGCACAACTTCACTCCTGGATTCTCTACCAACCCCCCCCAGTGGCACAGGGGGATGGGGAATGGGGTTTACGGTCAGTTCATCACACGTTATTTTCTGCCGCTTCATCCTGCTCAGGGGGAGGACTCATCACACTCTTCCCCTGCTCCAGCGTGGGGTCCCACCCACGGGAGACAGTCCTCCATGAACTTCTCCAACATGGGTCCTTCCCACGGGCTGCAGTTCTTCACAAACTGCTCCAGCATGGGTCCTTTCCACGGCATGCAGTCCTTCAGGAGCACACTGCTCCAGCGTGGGTCCCCCATGGGGTCACAAGTCCTGCCAGAAAACCTGCTCTATGGGCTCCTCTCTCCACAGATCCACAGGTCCTGCCAGGAGCCTGCTCCAGCGTGGGCTTCCCACGGGGTCACAGCCTCCTTCGGGCACCCACCTGCTCCGGCGTGGGGTCCTCCCTGGGCTGCAGGTGGATATCTGCTCCACCGTGGACCTCCCTGGGCTGCAGGGGGACAGCCTGCCTCACCATGGTCTTCCCCATGGGCTGCAGGGGAATCTCTGCTCCGGCGCCTGGAGCACCTCCTCCCCCTCCTTCTTCACTGACCTTGGTGTCTGCAGGGCTGTTTCTCTTACATGTTCTCACTCCTCTCTCCGGCTGCCGTTTCTGTCTGTCCCAACTTTTTTTCCTTCTTAAAAATGTTATCACAGAGGCGTTACCACTATCACTGATGGGCTCGGCCTTGGCCGGCGGCGGGTCCGTCTCAGAGCCAGCTGGCATTGGCTCTGTCGGACACCGGGGAAGCTTCCAGCAGCTTCTCACAGAAACCACCCCTGCAACCCCCCCCACTACCAAAACCTTGCCACACAAAGCCAATACACTATGACACTACTATGGGCAGTTCTGGAGTATCATTCCTCTGAACACAATGGAATTTCTGAAATTGAAGTGAGACTTTTGCAGTTTTTAAAGTACCTGGGTGCACAAACTTAAAAACTTCCATGTAGCTGGTGCCAAAATTTGGAGGTGAAGTGGTTTCATTGCCTCAAGTTTCTCCATACGCTAAGCTAAAAAATGCTTCCAGTCTGACTGGCACAAGGAGTATCTAGTTCCTCAGCCCTTTGTAGTCCACGCATTAGGCGTTTCTCCAAGTATCACACAGAGACACCCAATTCAGCAAATGTTGTTGGGACACCTCTACCACACAGCAGTATACACAATAGGCACCCATCTAAAGTATTCTCCAGTTACACCATGCAGCTGAAAAGGAGGGGACCTGGATTTAACTCTTCTTTTTGAGATGCAAATCCACGCTTCTTGAGAGTGCAATAACTACTGATCAACTGGCTAATGTGAGTTGGCATTTTCAATTTCTCCTGTAAAAACCTATTCCACGTTGCACAAAAGACTGGAGGGAATGGGAGAGAGTGCAGCAGAGCCTGACTCCATGTTCTTGTGATAGGCACTCACCTGGAAACAGAGAAATGTGGGTCTCTATCTTCTCTAAAAGTGCTGTTTATGCATTTCATTCCATGACTATTTAATGCAAAAGATATAAAATTAGGAGTCCATGAAGCATTAATTAATTTATAACCATTGTTCACTGGCTTTCCTTCTCTGAGAGTAGAACATTTTGTGCTCTGGAATATTAATGACAAGTGCTGTTTCCCTACCCTCTCTCTGTTTCCTCTGCTTCCAGTTTCACCAGATCACAAGCTCTTTTACCTACACTTAGACGTTCAGAGTGCTTCAGTGCCACCTTGTTTCAGGTTACCCTGTAAAAGCCAAGTGTGGAGACCAAATAGTGCAATAGCATGGCAGATAAATAAAAGGAGTTTCCAAGGGCAATGCTTCTGGGAAGTAACTTTTTAGAAGCACCATAAAAAGATTCACGGTTCATCTTAGCAAATTTAGTATCTACCTGTGAAGCTATTAAGCTGTAACAAGGAACATCTCTGTGGTATTCCTTCCCTTCAAGGTAATACATGCCATTGTTGCAAATTCTAAATGATTGAAATGATAAACATTCACAAATTCTGAAAAGCAGGATTCACCATGAAATTCCAGAGCAAAGTTATGTTTTATTGGCATGATGTAAAGTGCAGAAATACACATTGTTGTCAAGAAAAACAAACTGCTCAATTTTCCAAGCCTTTTCACCTTGCACTTATGCAACTACATCTATTCAGTGTAATAGTCTGTCCTCCTTTTCTGGTAATTCTTTCTGGCCTCTTCTAGGAAATGAAGAGAATTTTGCTATCTTTGCTCACTAGTTTGTATGTGTTCCTTCATCATTAAGAGGGGGTTAGGAGAGTTACCCTCATGAAAGACATATTTTAAGACACAGACCAAGACTTTAAGCCACTGAGTGACTGTTGAGAGTGAGTTATACTTCTGCCTCTAAAAGTTACCTTTGTAGATGAAGGTGTGGTGCAAGGACTATGTAATGGACATGAATCCTTTAGTTTGCAAATATGAATACGATTTCGCTTTTATTGTATAATCAGACTTTTAGCTTTTGCTGTTCATACAAGGACTGGAAAAAGAAGTAAATTAATTAATCTATTTGAAGCGTAGGAGCAAGGAAAAGTCAGGAATCATGGTATTTGCCTATAACATTCAGAAAGCCTCTATTTTATGGAATCACTCCTGTGGTGATTTTTTCTGTTTTCTAACTATGTAGCATAAAGCAGGAGATGCTGTAGGTTCTATCTGTATTTTAACTCTGGAAAAGTTATTTTGAAATGTTCCTTTTTCTTACATTATAGGGAAGAGACATTTAATTTTTCTTATTGCCTGCTTCATTTCTGTTTCAAGTTATTTGTTCTAATATGTTAGTAATTCAACAGGAGCCTATTCTGTGATGTTAAACTTGTGGAAAAGGAACACCTCAGTCCCACGAAAAATTTATATGGTGAGAAAAAAACTTTTGGCAACTGGAGGAAAAAGTCCTTTCCTTACGTGACATCCTGCAGTGCTTGAGCCCTAGTCTCAACCAAGAAGAAAAACCTCTCTTGGTCTTCATAAAAAGACTGGGATTTATTTTTTACTGCAAAGATTCATTTTTCACCCTTTCTTTGTGGGTAACGTGATTAGAAACACATGTATGCTGACTAATAATTTGCACACACTGGAAGAGCAGTTATATTAGTGAGCAGTTAGTTACTGGTGGGTATTCAGCTGCACTCATTATTATGTGCAATGCAATGAATCTGCAGTACCTTATATTGGTACAGACAAGTCATATTGCTATTGTTTCTTTCACGGACTGACTAACATTTCCCAAACTTGTGAAGCCATCTGGGTAAGCAGCTAATTCTTTAACATCAATGGCAGACAGAGGAAGAGAAAGTTAGGATAGAAGAATAGCTATAAATTAGCAAGCATGTGAGGTGTACTATGGAACACTGAGGCAGACATCACCTGAACAATGCTCTGTTGAAGACAACTGATCTACACTGATTTTGTCAGCTACAGGGCTGTGCTGCTTGACCCCAATGTAAACATACCAAATTTTTCAACTGTTTCAGGAACCAATTTATTATTTTAAACCACTACCTTTCTTCAAAACAAGAACTGGAATGAGACATTAAATATTTCTTGCAATGAGGTATAAAACTCAGGTCTGCAAGTCCATTTTTTTCTACCCATGTAAATCAAGCTTATAATGTAAAGATCAGAGAGAAGCTTGTATAGACATATTAGTCTTGGACAAACTGGACTTAAAAATAGAAGCAATAAATACAGTCCATGGAAATCAGCGTGGTCTAGAAATCTACACATTTACCCAGGATCCTGGGTACTTTTTACAGCCCAGGCTGAATGCCACACTAGTTCAGATATACTATTACTAATATTGTGCTAACATGTGGAAAACTATCTCAAATACAACTTAACAAGCAGTCCTACATTCCTCAGAAGCAACTTTAGTGAGCAGGGATTTCCAATGATAGTTTTCTTTTCAGAAATAGTTCTGAAATCTGATTAATACAGCCAGCCAGTCAGTTCTTCCTCCCACATACACATTTTGGGTAGACTGAAGTGCTTTGCTTGATCTGAAGGAAAACTTTCCTATTCTGAACATCCATTTATTTAAAAACTGCAGTTGCAGGACTTTCTAAATATGATGTTATTTCAGAGAAACAAAACTATTTGACTTAGAAAACATTACACAAATTTGAAAAAAACTACATAGTTTTAAAAATTAGAAAGAGAAATGTTTCGCCTTTTCCAACCTTTTCCAATTTTTCAGGTTCTTTTTCATGGGCAGAAATAAGTTAGCCCAATAGCAACATTTACATTCAGAAATTCACGCGTACAATCCATAATGACAAAGGACTCTAGCGGAAACTGTCTCTATTAAAATGAATTTAAAACACTAAACCCATATCCACTAAATAATTCTGATTAATATTTTAGATATTCTAAAGAGACTGTGAACCTGTTACTCATTTAAACTGAGCTGGATAAACCCCTTTAGCCAGCTCTGCCAGTGAAATAAGAAGTTAGAAGCCTAAATTCCTTTGAGGGTCCTGGGCAAAGTTTCCTAATGTTGGAGAAAATCAGATTCAGTTTCTTAAAATGTCATGATTTTAATAATTCAATAAAAGTCAAAATTTTTTTTTTTAGGCATAACAAATACTAAGCAAGAGCTATACTGCTCTTCCAGGACTCTTTTATACAATAATGAGTAAAAGAACTCAGAATGACACTGCTCTAACCCATATATCATAAATTCCCAAATAGGAATAAAAAAAATTACCCCAAAAGCCAAAAAAATACATCATACACAAACAAAGCCATAATATTGCCAGCAATATGAGGCAAGAGGTGCATATAAAGTTTTCCTACAGTGAGACTGAAATGATCTGTTAAATATTTTACTCTAATGTCTTTTTTAACATTCTTTTTTTCAGGTTTTTGCACATTTGTCAGGGCTGAATTTGTTGCATTTTAAGAGACCCTGCAAACAACAGCAACTGTGCTTATTCTCTTTGTTCAGTCTCGGATCTGTTAAAACCCAAATCTACTCCCCACTTTCCCCTCTATTAATTTCTCAGCAGCTATGTGCAAACTTTCAATACTTTCACAAGGTATAGTTTACTTGTAGAATTAGTCAAATTTTCTGAGTGGGAATGGGAGTATTAATGAAGCCTTGTGGCTGCTTTTGCAGACAGTCATAATTTGTAACAAATACATTATTTTGTTACTGAATAATGAAGGAAATAGCTCACAATGCAGCACATATATTTCCATGTGTGTATGGGTGTGTGTGTTTCTGTGAGCGTATAAAGCTTCTGGTATTAGAAGCTAATAACTGATAACAGAACCAAATTCTAATCCAGACAGTAATGTTCTGCCTACCCGATTTCCCCTGCATTTTGAATTTGAAATGCTATTCTCCACTCACTGTCCCTACACAATCATGTAATGTGGATATGTTCTTTTAAATAGGTGGTATTTCAATTGAAGTTAAAAGGTCATGCATATTTATTTTCAAAAAGCTTTTGTGTAGATAATCAAGCAGTAAAACCTTTTTTTCCTTTCCACCATCACTCGTGAGACTGATGTGATTTAACTCTCTGAGGTCTGCAAACACTTTTGCATTTCTTAGGAAAAAAATTTCCATTCAGCTCAGTGGAGGTAAGGAAGTTTTAAGGTGAAAGTCTTGTTTGACCACCGAAAAGAAAGTCTGCAAATGGAGAAAATGCTAATGTAGCCATTCAAAATCCCCACAATGCAGTGTGCGTTGAGAAAGACCACCTAAGCACTTTCCAGAATACTCAGTTGTGGGTCCTAACATCAGAGATTCATTGCAGCCATTTTGTGGAGAAAGTTACAAGAAAAAAATCTTAAGACAATTCATGGTGCTCACACTCTTGTGTCTTTCACTTCCCTACTTTTTTTCGTCATGTTGGAATCAGACGCTTCATGTGAGATCTCAGCTGAGAATATAATCAAGAAAGGCATTCCCAGATTTGATTAACCTGAGGTCCAAATAGGATAATGATAGGAGTTGGGTCACTTGTCTCATTTTATATAGAAAATCAGAGTGAAAGCTGGAAATAAAAGTCCATTTAAGTCCAAACCAGTTTACGTTGATAACCCTTGGACAGTGCAGCTTCCCACATGACCTATTCGACAGCAGTGCAAGAGAGGAAATTGCGACACTCAATCTTCAAGCTGATACTATATGCCAAAGAGTTTAGTATTTGTTCATTTCAACATACTTCTTCTTTTATTGCCTCTTCTCCTTGTTACTTGCCACAGAGACTAGGGCATATGGCCAGGTGTGTGCCTTTTGAGATAGTCTGTTCAGATGACACCAGCTGCACACTAAGACAAAAGCCAACAGCCTGTGGAAATAATTTGCACCACTGCATTGCTGCATTGCTTGCAATGACGAGCAAAGACCCTTGATCCCAAATGTAGCTGAGCACTGGACTCTGGCGATGTCAGTTCTGAGGATACTGACCATAAATGAGGCTGCGGCCAGTTATTTATTCCATTTATCAAGTTTGCATTGATCAGAAGGTAAAGATTTTGAGCTCCTACCTTTCCTTACAGTGGTGTTTTAAAGAATGATCCCTGAGCTAACTATACTGTTTCTCAACTGCTGGGCTGGAAAAGATGATCAGAGTCATAAGGCATTGGAAATATTATGAATCTATAACAGAGAGAAAATCTCATTCTCAAAGTATTCATATCCTTCAGGGCCAAGTGTTCTCTGTAACCTCTCATAAGCAGAGTTAGCATTGTTACCATGGACACTTTCTATTCTCCCCTTAATAAGAAATAAGTAAATCTGGAAACAAGTAGAAACAGAATTACATGATGCTCTTTTCCCCTGTTCTTTCCGTTGTGGTTTTTTTAATTCATTGCCAGCATTTCTATGTGAAACATGAAATACTTTCCCTCCCACCTTTTCCCATCAAATACAAATGAATACTAGTTAAAAAGGGGAAGTATATTAACACAGCCTCAGTAGTTTAGTGAAAGAAAAATCTCTCACCCATGTTGAGCAACACTTCTAAAATCTCCATATGCAACAGGTTAGAAGACCAAAGACCAAAGCAAGAGGAAAAGAATCCTGTGTTTGCAAATTTTTTTTCTGTGATGGCAAAAGCCAGGCTAGCCAGGCAAAAAATAATGTTTGCTACATAAAAACAACTTATTCATTTATAATGAAGAAGAGGAAACAACCATAGGAACAAACAACAACAAAACCAATAAACATGCAAATTCCTAACTCTGCCTTCAAAACATATTCAATTTTAAAACCTGTTTATCCTTTAGACCAGCTGAAGAAACAGGAGAGAGAAAGAAAGAAAAAAAAAGTGTAATCTCTAGCTTTAAGAAATTGCTTATGGAAAAAGCTTAAGCTTATGAGACTATTGAGTGAACAAGATGATTTCATAATACAATTTGTGCCTGTTTGGTAATGACACTAAAGATGTAGAATAAAAACAAGAACAATCATTCAGCAATTCAAGCAAAGTCAAGGCTTACTTATTTATCTTTTTAATGCTTTTTTGCTGGTGCCAGACTTCCTCCAGAAATTAGGTGGACTGAATGAAGCTGGACAGTGCAGAGTTTTAGTGTAAGAAACATTCACACTTACATTCTCTTCCAGCGGGTGCTCAATTTTTTTTCAAGTTTGGAGGAAAATTTTCTGAGGTGTTTTCAAAAGGAAGCAGTAAACCAGGCTACAGACTGCTTTGCACCTGGGAGCTATGAAGGTACCTTGGCTGCTGCATGAGATACTAGGCAGAAGCTGAGAAAGTGAATATGATCTTTAAGTATGTATTGAAATAATGAAGTTAGATCCAAACTGTACTTCTTAAAGGCTACAGAAAAAGTCAAGAGTCAAAACTTTCTTTTAGCTGTTGAATGGGGTGCCTCTGCTTTATGGTATAGACATCTCCAAAGGATAGAGAGAGTCAGCTTAAGCACTTTTTGTTGGTTAGGGGGTTTTTTTGCAAATTCTGAAGTCTTTTGTGGTATGGCAAATGTTTCAGTAGGAACTCACCCCATCCAAATGCAATTGCTTAATGAAAAAAGCCACTTTCTGCTGACTGATTAGAGAGTGAGCTGAGACATGGTGGGACAGTCTTTTCACTGATGGTAGACACCTAGTTTAATATGTGATGGTTCATTTTCTGTAACGCCTTTCTCTTTCCACTGACTACAACAGGAGCCGGTTTGACAGGCTCGAACTGGACATCTTTCAGGCAGACGAGATGAATCCCCCCACTCTTTGGCTCAGGCTGGATTTGATTCATCATGTCCAGCTGTAGCCAGACCTCACTTCACTTGTCCTTTACTTGTTCCTTCTAAGACTTGCACCAGCTAGGGAAAGCTTGCTGGGAGAAGATGAAGCCCAGATGGAGAGACCTGAGGGAAGGATGAGTCCACATTGCAATAGTTTGGCGTTCATGCACTGGCTATGTAAGTGAAAGCTTCCCTGTGCTATTTGCATCTCTCCTCACCTTCGGTGTCTTCACAGTGATTTTCAGAAGGGAAATTTATACCCTCTTGGACTTGGTCAATGGCTCCAAGGATTGATGCAGAAGAGAGATTGCTGTTGCTATTGTCTCAGGGAAGCCCCAGGAGCACGGCTATAGGGTCCTTTATAAGTCTGTCAATTTGAGGTAGAATCACAAAACTTGTCTAGACTTTCTTGTGTCTAGTAGCAGGTGACCTCTGGGCAAAACAAGCTGATACTGGAGGTAAATAAAATAACATACTGGTTATCATTAGAAGCATTCAAGTGATGCCACTTAGAATCCTGAGTAAGAAAAACTGCAGCCAAGAAAAGTTGTAAGACCAATTCTTAACTGTTAAGCACTAATACAGATAATATGGGGGCAGATTATTTCTGATCTTTCTTGGGTATTCCCTGAGGCCAGTGTTCCAAATTAAACTGTTTGCACTCCACGGAATATGTAAAGCTGAATCATTTGAAAGGATAGGTAGAGTGACTATCTACTTCAATATTTTATAATAGCTTTTCTATTAAAAGATAAGTAGAGAGGTCTGTGAGAAAGAATACAAAAGCAGAAATCATGCAGTCCTGGTTTTTAGACCTCATTCTTCCACTGACTTTTTTTTTCTTTGGTTTTGGGCAAATCACTTCAATTGCATATCTTAATATCCCTAATTATAAACTCTAAAACTCACAGAAATAAGTGTTATCCTGCTGTCCTTGTTTCAAATATCAGTTACTGACTGTGCAGTGCATTGAACTTAAAATGTTAACTATTATCTTGTCATAAATACCAGATCTTAATATTGATTCACTGAAATGGTTACTTTACAGCTGTTATAAAAGTTAGTTTTATTAGCTGACCTTATCTCTCTGCTTTTTACTTTTGTGTATTCTCTTTCAACACCTGAGGTTCATTCAGTTACATTTAAATTACTTCATTTCTGTGTCTGGAAGCAGTTATTCAAAAGGTAGATTATCTTTGAGTTTACTGAATAAATATGCTTAATATATTGCTGACAAGGCTTGACTCTTAAATTCTGTTTTTTAAGTTTTCATCTTACTGCAGAATTGCAGTCCTTGCAACAATCCAGCAAATACAGATTTCTGGGTTTGTTTTGACCAGACAATGTACTTTAAAGGGAGCTTATACTTAAATCTGCTATTCAGACTATGAGCAGCTTAATGGATTGTTGACAGAGAGCATAGAGCTCAAGCAGGATACGATAATACCAGGTGTTTTTTCACTTTTATAAAGTTTATATAACTTTTATTTTCATTCCATTCCTGGCTGTCACTTAGCACACTGCAGCAACAATGACCTTCATAGTAAAGACTAGAATTAGAAGAGGAAAAAGGAGAAAGAAATTGTAGAATCAGCACATACATCAGAGATAACATGCTTCTTGTGGCCAAAGGAGGTTGGATGTCTGTGACCAATTGCAATATGAAGGAAGTTCAGTGATGATTTATACTGCTTTCAGTTCCCAGGCCTGCAAAGAGGCTTTTTCATGTCTATAGTTAAGAATCAACTTTGGTTTAATAACTGAAGTTATTAATTTTGAAGTTTACCTTATGAAATTTCAGAAGATGCTCTTTACAGGAGGAACAGCTGCATGGCTGGGCTAGATAGGTACACTCGCAGAGAGTAGACTGTTTTTTTGTCATACATCTGCTAGAGTTGTCTTCTTGCTTTTTGTTTTTCCCCTTTTGTTTTGTGTCACTATTGCTTCAGTAGATCACTTCAGAGGAAAATTCCTAAGCCAGCAGAGTCATCATTAAGCAGGCAAGGTTTATTTTGTGGATGGCTGCATCTGCATATACATCTGCATATTGCATGCTGCCACCTTCCAACACATTTCGTTCCTGTTCCCCTCCACAAAGCCCCTGTAGGCATATGGTGGCTGAAATTCAAAGCTATCCATCCATTCCTAGATTCATGCAGACTGAGTACCCTCAGATGATGCCCAAAGAAAAGGCCTGTAAATTATCTGAAGAAACCCCTCACAATTATATTCTTTTTCTCTGAATAAGATAGAAGGCAAGACAAAAGAATAGAGACAATCTGCCTGTCCACCTTCCTATGACATTTGCTCTCAAAAATTATTTTTAAACTTCGTGGTCATTTCTCCATGCATTTTCCAGGTTTGTTCATACTAAATCATAATTACCTGAAATTGCCACAAGAGACACTCTAATACCACTAGAAGAATTATCATCTTACCCAGCAAGAGAAAAGTAGAGTCCTGCAGCCGTAGTACAGAAACAGTTTTTCTTTGCTTACTTATTTAATTTGGGGTAAAGATGGGAGAGCATTTTTAGGAACTGATTATTGATCAGCTTTAAAGTTAGGTGAATTTATATTTTTTTATATACATATATATATTTAGTGGCCATTTTGTGTTTATTTACCTCAGGTAACAAACACCTGACAGCATATCTTGTACTCATTTTCTGCATTTCTGTTTCTTTGAAAAGCCAAATTGACAGCTTACAGCCTGTGCAATCAAATCAGTGCCTGTTAAAAAAGGAACTGCACTGTCTATACACTACCCCTGGCATGCAACAAAATGCATCCAATCCCACAAAGAATCAAAGACATTTTTGTTTGTTAAAGTATTTATCATGACACTGGGAATTAATGTAATAACAAAAGTTATCAGTCACAGAAAGCTGCAAGCCCACACTGGAAATCACAGTTTGGTTTAAGAGAAAGAAGTTAGCTAGTTACTAAGAATGGAGCATCTCAATCCTGGCCCCTCTTGCTTTATCTTTTTGTTCAAGTGTATTTGGATTCCAGAAAGTGGGTTCTACTGAAAACCAAGTCAAGAAGACAGCACAAGGGGCAGGTTTGCAGCCATTCCAGTTGGAGAAAAGCCCTATTTATCTAGCAGTTATGAAAATGGACTGAAATCCTGAGTCTTCGTAGTAAAATTAGTCCGCTGTATCCAAAGTGGTCTTGAATTGACATCTAGGCCCAAATTCACAACCACTCACAGCCATGAGCAGAGTCCCTAAATTCATCATACCTTAGGGTCACTTTGACGGATGGGGGTCCTCTAGTGACACCAAGTCAATACAAGGCACAGTGCTGGCTGCACTGTACTGCTTGTATTTAGGACTTCTCATTAGCATGGTCATTCTGATTTCTACATTGGTCTATTGGGTTCAATTGCAGCTGGTATGATGTTGACCATTTTAACACTAGCTGGCGCTGAGAGGATGTTGAGAATTCAAGCCCACACACACGGGTTTGTAAGTATCTGCAGTCACAGACTGTACTGTATAGACATCAAGTTTTTTCTATTATCACTTTTCTCACTAAGGTTCAACTAAAGCCAACTTCTATTAATAGCTCTGCAAGCAAGCAGCACTATCTAGATATATCACTGGTAAAGATGGGTGAAGATTTCACACAGTGGGGAGGTAAATTACAGGCAGCTATTTTTTTTTTTTTTAAATCCTGCTAGGAGATCTGTGAGAAATTACATTTTCATTCTTAGATCTTTAGTTTATTGCAAAGAGACCTGAGAAAAGAGTGGAAAGAGGCATCTATAAATTATCTGGTTTTAGGGCAGAGTCCTTGCAGCCTGGAAGCAAGATGAAGACAAGGAGAGAAGGAATTCCAACCTTGCAGATGATTTGGAAGACAGATCAACTCGCTGACATCATGTCAGCAGAAAACGATGCAAGACAAATGGCAAATCTCTTCTTTGCTGGTAAATTCCTCATTTGTTATCACTGTCTTAGCCAGTGGGAACCTCTGACTGGGAAAGCACTTCAGTGATGATTACTTGTATCTATATATATATATACAGAAACGTACCTTTCCTCTGCTCCACAGAGCAGTTCTGAAGCACCTTGTAGTAAAAGACAATGTGCCCAGAATTTCCAGCTAATATTTATCCTCACTTCTACATGTCAAATGGAGTTAGATAATTGAGATGCAAATGATATAATTCAAACATAGGAATACAATCAAGGTCATGAAATCTCATACTTTGGAGATTTCAGGTATGCAACCTGTGTTGTCAGAAAGCAACTGTCTTCCTAATGTAAAATCAGCCAAAGTGCTTATGACTATATTTTCCTGGATTTCTTGATATGTTATCAAGTGCTGCCAAGCTTCCTTTTATTTGCCTTCATCTGGGTGCAAGACTCTCAGAGGCCTCAGGGAGCAGATGTGGTATTTGCAATTTTGTTCTGAACAATCTGGCTGTTTTGAAAATATTCACGGGAAAACACCAGCCACAACACCAGATGTGAATGTAGCAAAGCAGCATCTTGTGTTTACATTTTAATTTCTCCAGCTAGGAAGGCTAGAGTGCTTATGCACTGGGAACGCATAATACAGGCTGCATGCTCTAATAATCTATTACATTTATATGGTGCCATTCACCTCACAGTGCTCTGCAAGCCTTCTGTGTAGAGGACCCACCCACTCCAAAACTGTCCCCCCCACAGGTCTGTGATACAGCAGCTGTATATTAATTCTAAATAGTAATAACCTTAGTGTAGGAGTAAAGGGTAAATGAGAGCTGCATCTAGCAGCAGCTGCTGAGAGGGCTTTAAGTTGACAGGTCTCTAGGTGCTTGTGTGTGTGTGATTTTTACAGCTTTTGAACATCTGCAAGACTCGCTACTTTATAGTCCTGCTGCAAACACCTCTAAATAACCAGGTCCCAGGAATCTAAATTCAAGGCACACAGAGTGGAAATCCCAGCTCATCTTTTGCTGTGGAAGTGGTATTTTTCTGTTCTGTATGTTTGAGGGAGCCAAGTAATACCAAAGCAAGAAACAAACCCACCTGGCATTGTGGCAGCCCATTTACTTGCTGCAGGCAGTAGCCAGGTAAAGGATCTGACTCTGAAATTCACACCAGGTTTGAAGAGTGGCAGAGACACTGCTCTCTCTGACAGAAGGAAGGGATGACATTGCACAGAGCTCAGATCTCTGTATTTCCTAACAGTGGTTTCAGGATAGTGCTTAGTGTCTTCAGCATGCACAAATCTAGGAAGTCAAACCAGAAAACTCAAGTTGCTGTTAATGGGATGTGGTGAAGGCAGAGGTATGTGCTAATGGACAAAGGAGCCAGGAAACAAGATTATATGCACTGCCAGGAGGTCTCAGCAAGTTGCCGCGTTTGTCCTTTTATGTTTGTGCAATTAGATGGGAAAGGATTCATCTTTGGGGACTTATAATCAGCGTGTGGCTAGGAAAGCCAATGGCAGTACAGTCAAAGATATAGAAGAGCTACTTAATCCTAAAAACCTTCTGGTAGCTGTAATAGAGTCCTGGCCATGACAGACAGCTCCTGCTCTGAAACCCAAACGTACCACCAGGCTGAGGAAGGAGCGCAGCCCTCAGCAGTGGAAAGACTTAAGGGAAAGAATAGAGATGTAACTGCAAAGGCAGTATCCCTGCGAAGCCAATCTCTTAAATGCAGAGCAGGCCACCAACATCCTCGTTTCATCCCACTCTGTTCCACCTCAGTCTTGAGACCAAATTTTTCCCTTTTAGTGAAGACCTCTAATGACAAAGAGGAGTAAATTGAAAACCTTTCCTTCTGATTAAATCAATGAATTCTCACTGTGGCTGTTAGAATAAATGTTCAAGGAGCCATAGAGCACTACGTCATTGAAAATAGGCCGAGTTTACACGGAACTGATTTGAGCCTGGTATTTTATGACTCCCATGTGAACTTGATGTGGCCAAATTGGCTCTCTCTTAGGACACTTTATCAAGGAGTTATATCTTTTGTCTAATTAACGGGACTCAGCACTAAAAGACATGACTGTATAGAGGATTTAATGTGCAGGCTGCAGTGGCAAAGGAACACTTTACAATGTACTGCTATTCGAGCAAAAGGCAGTGGTGGTTTTAAGAAAACCTCTCAGGGAAAAAAAGAAAAAAAGATGCTATCCTGTTTTTCCCGATATCATATCTATGTTTGGAAACTTCCTCCCTAAATCTTTAATGAAGGCAGAATAGGGTTTGAAAAACAGCTGGAGGACATTGATCTACACATTCCAATTTGTTTATGTATAAAACATGCATAAAGGATTAAATGCTGCTTAACAGTTTGTCTGCTTTCAGCTGCTTTCATGCCTCTGCTTTGCTATAGTACCAATCCATGTCAGAAGATACCCTGGGGGGCTTTTAAATAATAAATAGGTTCCTTTGGAGGATGTCTTTTTTTTTAATCTAATATTAATTGGCACACAAAATGGTAATTATACCTACTCTAGAAATACGTTGTGCCACTCATTCTTCCCTGGTCGATGGCATTTGCCCTGTCTCACAGTAGCTGTAGGGGCATGGGAGACCAGAACTAAGGCTGGAGAGTGACATCAGACTAAATTAAGTGCTCATGCATTTATGTATCAGCATAAAGCGATGCAAATGCATTTATAAGGTATGAATGATTTATCAGGAAGTCGTTTTGATGCCTTTCTGTTGCATGTGGCTAATATGGTGAACAAGTCAGTTCATTGATTCCAGTTCAGGATCCTAGTTTGTCTGTCATTATAAAGGGGCTGTTTCAAAAGCCTGAATTTTAAGTACTTTTCTTTTTCTTTTTTTTTTTTTTTTAGCTCACAGAGGTTGGTTCACCTCTATCAGTCTGAATGATTTGTTAAGCAAGAAATATGACTGGCTCTGCTTACAAGCTAAATGCTGAAAATGGTGTCTCCAAAATAATACATTGCATTTCCTGCTCATCTTATCCTATTTTACACAGAGGCACACAAAATAGATTGGAGAGGCTGGTAATTTTAAAAGATAGGCAGCTGTCCATGCTATGGGTGGTCACAAGCACAAGCTGTGTAGAAAGAACCAAATAAGTCACCTGTCACTCAGCTCAGCAGTGGCAAAATTCTGCTTCACGATGGCCTAAAATCCAAAACTTCAGCTTTTCTGCAGATACGCCACTGATAACTAACATCTCTGTAGCATAGCATAGGGATAAGTTTGTAGATAAGATCAAAACAGTTCTAGCAGAGATATGAGCTTCAGTCTTGTGTTAGATATGCAAGATTTCTTATCTCCCAATGATATAACTGTCTCCAGCATTCTTGGTTCACAAAGGGAGCTATGCCAAGTTTCACAATTGCATCCTATAACACAGAAAAGCAGCATATGGTCACATTCTTTATTCTTATCCCAACTGTCATCATGACTCCAGGGTCTTTTAGGATCCAGTATCAGGCAGTAGGAGCAGCAGAGTTAAAACCAAGCACTCCAATATCTCTAACGGAATATGTCCTGGCAACACAGGTAGTTCCAGGTTCTTATCATAATGATCCATCATAACTCGCACCAGCACACTCCTAGAGAAACTTCCAAGGAATCAAGAGCATAAAGAGTTAAAAATCCATTCATTTAGCATTCTGTGTTACCTTTCTATTGAGGACAGACAAATGCTCTTTTAGCTTATACTGCTGCTAGAAACAGTCACAGAATACTTTAGGAGAAAGAAACCAGGTCTTCTGGGAGATATTCCCCGAGGTATAAATGTAAGAATGGAAAACCAGTGAAAACCATGGAATGCAAGAAGGATTTGCTAATGAAATCCCCAGAAAATCCCAGCACAGGCCAGACTTCACTTAACTCAAGGCTAAACTAACTCAACTGATCAGATGTGCTGTCAAGCATTCAAGTTACCCACACAGTGGAAACCAATGCTTACCACTGATCAAGTGACTGCGGCTTACAGTACAAATCTTGCCTCTTCAACTCTTTTTCTTATTTCCAGTTTAATGTTATTCCTAGCCAGCTTAAGCCAAAATTGTCTTTGCTTTCATTAATTAGCAGAAGAAATGCACATACATCCTGTCAAACTCTGTGACCAAAGTAGATTTAAGGGACATAAAGGAAGAAAAAGGAAATCTAAAACTCCAAAGGGACAAGAATGTTGGGTCATTCACTTGGTAAATGTAAATTGGCGTATTGACTTCACTAGAATTACAGGGGCATATGCTAGAAAGATGTTGGTTCAAGCTATGCATCTTTTAAAAGCTTTATTGGGACTTTCTCCTCCCCCTACCAAATGCCACCTAACAAACTAGGCACAGAGAAGTGAAATTATTTCTCCAGTGTCAACAGAAAGTTTGCAGAGGAACTTGGAGCTCCGGTCTTCCTACACTCACAGTCCTGTAACTGTGTCCTATGTAACTCACCTAGTTACATAAAGGCTTTGCCTATCCAGAAAATAGCTAACAGGATTATGTCTGGCTCAGAAAAGCAGCTGAGTATTTTGGTTTTCATTTTCTACAAAATGTTTAATTGAAAATGAGTGCTAGTTCCTTTCCCACGAAAAGGAGATGACAGGTGACATTGCCTTCTCATTTATATGATGAGATAATAGCTGCCTTAATCTTAGTCAAGATGCATTCATAACTAAGCTACAAAGAGATATTTTGGTGACCAGGGTGCATTCTTCCTCACCCTTCCAACCCTCTGTACCCAACTCTTTCAAGATAAAAGCCCCATAGCTATCCCTGCCTGAGGATCTTCCAACCCTGTAGTTTTCTAGCCTCCATCCATGCACATTTCTCGCACTCCACCTGCATAGTGTCTGAATTCAGTGCTGTTGCACACAACCCGATACAGCTATTCCTTGACTCCAGCCCTCACCACTCCTGGGCACAGTTCCCACAGGTCTTTCGTTGTACCTGCCAACCTTCAGCAGATGCTTAGGTCATCTAGGCACATATGTTTAGGAACCGTAATCCATTCTATGAAAAAATTCTTAAAGGCACTTAGGATTGTTTCATCAATATTACCTTTTGAGGAATATCAGGTACTTACTTACACAAAAATCATTGCAAATTTTGCCCTGAGGTCTGTCCCAGCCCAAGTTTTGTACTCCGGTAGGCTTTGGATCTTGTCCTAGATTCGTTTGAAAAAGAAAACAAAATCATTATCTTTTTTTTCTTCTTTTCAATGTACTAAATATAGATGTATAAACAAAATCCTCAGCTAGATAAAGATAGCAGCACACAGATGGCATAAAAAACAAAGCATTTAGCAAGCTCTGAGACAGGCTGTACCCATATATACTTTGTACTACAGCTTGTTGCCAGCTAATATATTTCCACAACAGTTAAAATCTCACTCAACCTTGTAAATTGTCTCACTTTATTAGTGAATAAATATTACAAATAGGTCTCTGTGACTCTTCTATGAAATCTGAGTGGGTTTTTGTCCTAAAATATTTACATTTTATTTTGTGGGCAAGTGGTTTCCTGCTTTCAAAACACTTTGCTGAATGCCTCCCCTTCCGGACACATGCGTTCATCCAGTATGCATACTTGTTAAACCCAAGAATGTGGGGACTAGGGTTGCTGAGGTAGCAGATGTTTTTCAGTCTGACTTTCTTCTGCCAGACAAATATCATTATCCCGAGCACATTTGGGATTAGATGAGGGAGACAGGATTCCTTCTAGGCTTTCCAGAACTGCTGAGCTAAATTCTCCTATTCACCAACTAAACTAGCTATGCTTTTCTTTGTGCAAGGCAGACCAAAATGGTGTTCAGAGAAAGGTCTAGTTCTCTAAGTCTGTATTAAAAAAAAAAAAATCTTGACATTTTAATGCCAATTTTTAATAAAAAAAATTATATTCACATTGTGAATATTTAATATTTTAACTTTCCAGATTTTAATTAATGAAAGTTAAAAGCAGAACCCTCAAGATCTTTATAAAGAAAAATAAATACTTATCAGATCTTTTTTTAATATACATATTACAGGTTTTGCTATTTCCTGCTTATTCTCTTCCCAGCCCATTCTCTATGGTAAATTGGGAAATATTTCAGTAAAAGAGGAAGGAAAAAAAGCAGGAAAGGGGTAAGGAGAACTGAAAGCCAAAAAGGGAGAAATAGGAAAACTGGAAATATACTCTGTGTATTTGATATACAAAAATATTGACATTTCTTTTAAAAAATTTACAGAAAAAAATGAGAACATGTGAAATGTCCATATTTTTTAAACATGTCTTTTTTTCTCAGAAAGCTCCAGGAGCTTATAAAAAGCTGGTAGGATGCCATTATTTAAAAAATGTAAATGGGATTACTTGCATAATTACAGGTCTGTCAGGTTCACATTGATCCTGGGCAAAATACGAGAACAGTGGTATAGGACATAATAAAGAATTAACAAAAGTTGAAATAATTAATGCCAATGAAGAGTTTTATGAAAACAGATGTGATACCCTTCTATGATATTATGAGTTCCACTAATAAATGTAGGAGATTTGGGTAAGGCATTTCACTTGGTACCATGCAACCACTTAGTTAAAACAATGTACAATCAACACAGTATGTGTCCAGTGGATATACAATGTGCTAGTTTATATTCCTGAATGATTATAAGCATTCATCATTAAATGGTGTACGATAACATAACAAAAGATTGGGAACACTGGGTCAGCCCAGCGGTCCACACAGCCTAGCGTTTTCTTCCCAACAGTGGTCAGGAGCAAACAGCCCAGCTCCTCCTGGGTCTGCATGACTCTACAGGACTCATTTTTGGGTCAGTACTAATGACATTTTTTAAACAGTGACTTGTGAGAAAACATAGATCTATCACTGACACAGTGCAGATAATGCAAAGACTGGGGGACTGGTGAACTGTTCAGCGGGCACGTTTTTAATACATGAAGTTTAGAAAAGGAGTACAACAAATTCTGTGTTTCAGTATGGCCAGATCTGAAATCACACATGTGGTTTAACCCCAGCCAGCAACTAAGCACCATGCAGCCACTCACTCACTCCCCCCGCACCCAGTGGGATGGGGGAGAGAATTGGAAAAGTAAAACTCGTGGGTTGAGACAAGAACAGTTTAATAGAACAGAAAAGAAGAAACTAATGATGATAATGATAACACGAATAAAATGACAATAATAATAATAAAAGGTTTGGAATATACAAGTGATGCAGAATGCAATTGTTCACCACCTGCCGACTGACGCCCAGTTAGTCCCTGAGCGGTGATCCCCCAACCCCCACTCCCCCCAGTTTATACACTGGGCATGACGTCACGTGGTCTGGAATACCCCTTTGGCCAGTTTGGGTCAGCTGCCCTGGCTGTGTCCCCTCCCAACTTCTTGTGCCCCTCCAGCCTTCTTGTTGGCCGGGCATCAGAAGCTGAAAAATCCTTGACTTTAGTCTAAACATTACTTAGCGACAACTGAAAACATCAGTGTTATCAACACTCTTCTCAAACCTAGCTCAAAAACATAGCACTGTACCAGCTACTAGGAAGACAATTAGCTTTATCCCAGCTGAAACCAGGGCAACACATCTGGGAACAAAGGTGTTTATGTGCATGGGATTGCAAGTTTTGTCTCAGAAAAATAGTTTCTGGGACAGGCTTTGAGTTTTTGGTGGCAATGAAATGAACATGAGGTATCAGTGAAATGCCATGACCAAAAGGTATAGAAAGTCCTGAAGCTAAAGACAAAACATGAGTTGAGAAAAAGTAGGATATCCATACTATGCTGTAAATGGAACCCTATGACAAATTTGGAGATGAAATTCAAGGATGATATTGAAAAATTGAAGAATTAGTTCACTGGAAGATGAGCCTTACAGTGAAAAATGCAAAGAACTCAGCAGTATATTTAAGAGCGGATTGGGGGGATTTGTAATGAATTCACCATCACTGGTAATTCTAAAGTCCACATTGGATTTTTTTTCCCCTGAAAGTTATATTCTCCTACAGATAGGAGTTAAATCTGGGTGCCTTGTCAGTGCTAAAGCAAGATAAACTCAGTATGTCAATGAGTATGTTTTATGAAATGGATATAGGCCTTTAGAAACCAAGTCTACAGTTTTTAAATTTTGTTATATTTCTTCACTCTGTTCTGATAATTAGATGATACCCTGCAGCAGAAAGGAAAGGAGTGAAAAAGAAAAGTAATGGAGGTGATGTTGTAAGATGAGAAGTGGGCCAGAAGGGAAGAGAAAGGGAAGAAACTTAACTTTTTTTTCCCAAATCTTACCTAAACTGTACAATGGTACACTGGGGTTTTTTGAAATTTACACAGTAAAAGCCATTTACCTTCTCCCCCTTCTTACACAGACCTAACTTTCCCAAACATGCATTCACTGCCTTCTTCAGGACTAAAGTGCTCCTCATTAATCTCTAGCTTTTTGGAGGTTATCACTTTATCTTTTTCTTGCTTATCTTCATTCTGGAACTCAATTATAATGACCACATTGGCATGCCATGAATCACGCAGGCAGAACACAAATCAATGTAACTGGTACACTTAGTTATACTGGATGTTACAGAGAATAGAGCTAGTGAAAATCCATGAACAATTTCCAAAAAGAGGGCGGGGACAAGAGAGAGTCACATTTTCCTTCTAGAGACCCTTTTCCAGTACGGGAAATTGCTGTAATAACCTTTTCTCAGGCTTGACATTAAACTATAGTCCTTTACAGTGCATTGCCTAGGGATGGCTTTTGATGCAAAATAATTATTATTATTATTAATAATAATAATAAAAAATTAATTATTGGATGGGATTGATTTCAGATTAGATAGGAGAATTCAAGTCCCAAATAAAAAATGTCCTTGAAGTGCTGCTCAAGAGTAAGTACACCTACAGTCAGTTTGGATAGCATTGGTGCTACGCAGATGATTCAAGGTACAAAAGCATTTCAGGATCAATTACTACTGGCTGAGAGATGAACTCAAAGAACTACTTAACATTAAGATCAGACTTTGTCCCTTCACTGGAGTGGTTCTGAACAGTCTCAGTGAAGTTGATAATATAATCCTCCAGCATAAGGCCATGCTTTATTGCCTTGCTGAGCTGCTGACTGTATTAGTGGAAGAGAAGTATGGTTTTCAAAAGGAAAGCTGTTTATTAAATAGATAAATTATTTTCCTTCTTATTCTTTCACCTGCTGGAACAGCAGGAGAGTTTTTGAACCAAAATTGTTGTCATTTTTACTTTTACTTGTAAAAAGTGAATTTTAAATCTTTTCATTTGGGTGGCAAAAAAAAAATCCCTCTGCGCACTGAGAAACCCAGCCTAACTTTTCCAAGAATCAGTCAAACACTTTTATTGCATTCCTCAAGTCTCCTTTAAAATAATTGATTAGACAATAAACATAAAAAGTACATTAATTATAATCTGAGAAAAATTTTACCTCAACCTCCAACTTGATACATTTTTCTTCCACAAAAGCTGCTAAATTGCTATGAAACAATTTGATACTGCTTGTAATAAATTTCTAAACTTAAGCTGTGTAGATATAAAATGACAAATTTAACTGCATTTATATTAAAGCAATTTTCTGCCCATCAGAGAGATGAGAAAATTAATATGTAAACCATTAACTTATAGTCAGAAACACTGTGCACTGCAACTGAAATAAGGCTTTTTTGGATGTTATCACTTACATTTTATTGCTTTCTCAAAAGGAAAATGCTTACCAAAAATTACAATCACTGCATTTAAAGGAGGCTCATTAGAAGAATATATACTTTGAGGGAAATCATCCATGAATTATGGGGCAGTCATGTTTACAAACCTTTAATCTTTTTTTTTATTATTATTTGTTTCACTAGCCTGCAAGCAGCTCAGTGCATTTTCAGTGCAGCAAACACTGGTACACAGTGTAGTGTTAATGCTCTGTTGTGACCCTTGCTGTTGACCAAAATAAAGCTGACTTGGAGAAATTAAAGATATTATTTTAGAAGCTTGATGTGTTCATCTTTTCTGCATAAAAAGCAGGTTTGTTCCTTCTCTGTGCTAACCCTCCCTCAGTCTTCATCCCTTCTCCATGCCATGGCATTCTTGTGGGCCTTAGCTTTCTCTTAGGTCTCATGCATGCAGCACCACCTTCCTTAGGAGCTTGACATGACTCCTAATGAATCGGAAGCCCCTTGCCCTGAGCATCCACCAGCCTAGCTTAGGTCCCAGGGCTGCAACTGTAGATCATTATGGCTTTCTCACCCTGTTTCACTCATAAGGAATGATCCAGCCTTTCCTGGCCTTGCTCACTACGCACATGCCCTCCTTCTTTGAGCTTTCCTTGCCACTTCAGCGTGGTGGCAGTGAAGCAGGCACCCATCTGGGAGGTAGGCAGGGTACTCCATCCTTCCCAGGAACCAATTTTAAACCGGTCCCATGTGTGTTAAAGTTGACCCTAGGTCTACTGCAGCTTAATCTAATCAGAAGTCTATAGCCAGAATGACATCCCTGAACTCTGGTTATCTTCTCTGTGAAGACAACTTCTCATCCTCATGTCCTCTTACCCTGCTGCCTGTTCTGTCAGTGCTGACTCTCTTCCCTCCCTCGTGGAAAATCCATCTTACCCTGCCCAACTGCTGTTTTGTCTGTCCAAACCAGAAAGGAAAATAATGTTTTAAAATCTTTGGGATCACAGTCACTGCTCTGCTACAAAGTATGCTTGCAGCTAGTCAGCATTAATCTGTCTTCATTGCCAAGTGTCTTCCCTTCTCCGCCTCTACTTTGTTTATTCCACATACTAGTCCCTGCCTTTTAACTACAAACGCTCTAAGACAGAAGCAGTCACCAGCTACAGAATAGATGGCATCCTACAATACTAAGGGACAGTATGTCACTGAATAGCTTCAAAGGTATAAGAACAAGTTGCCACATTCCTTCTCAGCTCCCCCCAGGAAGATGTTGCTTCTTTGTGGAGAAGGTTATTTTCCCCCAATACAGCACCTAGATATTCTGCACAGCAGGTGAATCATAGAATCATAGGAAGATTTGAGTTGGAAGGGATCTTTAAAGATCAGCTAGACCAACCCCTCTGCGATGGGCAGGGACATCTTTCACTAGATCAGGTTGCTCAAAGCCCCATCCAACTTGACTTTGAACAATTCCAGTGATGGGGCATCCACAACTTCTCTGGGCAACCTATTCCAGCGTCTCACCACCCTCGTCACGAAAAATTTCTTCCTTATATCCAATGTAAATTTACCCTTTTTCAGTTTAAAACCTTTTCCCCTTGTCCTGTCACTGCAGACCCTGGTAAAAAGTCTTTCGCCATCTTTCTTATAAGCCCCCTTTATATACTGGAAAGGCTGCAATAACGTCTCCAAGGAGTAGGAAGTCCTCATGGCCAAACCTTCTGCAAATGATGACCACAGAGAATAGACAGCAAGAAGATATAACCCTCTCCTCTCATCTACTATGGCTGAGATTTGAGATCAGTCTGTACAGGTAAGCCTTTTCACATGAAACAACAAGACCAGGCTTGAAAAAGGTGGATAGGTGGAAATCTAGGCACTATCATGGAATAACAGCTCATTCGCTTTTAAGTCATTTCTTGTCTCACATCTGGGTATTTTTGCCTTTCTTGCAGTAATACATAACTTCTATCTCAGTCTGGGAAATCAGACTAAGGAATAGCACTGTCAAGTAAGGAGATGTTGTGTACTATTCCTTAGTCTGACACTATTTACATAGTGCTTTCTTAGCTAGTAAAATATGCAAAATATACCACTTATTTTAACAAAAAGCTTTAGTTCTAAAACATACAGCCATAGGCTGAGTCCCACTTTCTCGTTGTTATCAGCCTGATTAATGAACTTCAGATTTTCCATTTACAGATTATAAAGCCACTGCACTGTCCAAGTGTGTGCATTCCTTATTGAAGCATTTAATGGAAAAAAAATCCCACAACATGATATATTTGGATTTGTCATAAAGGCCACTTCGACCCACTCACTTCGTCATGAAAATACCCCTTGGCACAAAGGTAAATTAACAAGCCCAGATATACTTGTGGGAAGTGTTTCTTACACTGATCAGGTGGGGCATTGATCTACCTTGAGGTGAGAGGAATGAGAATTCCAGCACGATTAAGTGAAGCATTATTTTTTTTTCTGGAAGAACTGGGCAGAATATGATGAATAGAGAAAGAATTATAAATGTGAATTGTCCTGTTCCTCAAGACTTTGAAATACTGCAGCTGTGTTCAAATCTAAGTTCTCTTCTGTTGTAATGCATGAACACTGAAAAGTACAAACCAGAAAGGTCTTTTTTTTTTTTTTTTTTTTCTGGTGCTTGGGGGTACATAGACTTGGACTAGCCCTCCAAAAGATGGAAATCTCCTGGGATTCACATGTTTTTCCTGTCCTTAGGGCATTTTCTTGGATCCATTGTTTGCAGGTACACAACATTAACTGTACCTTTGACGTTGAGTCTATTTCAATACACTTAAAGCAAAAGCAATGGGATTTTCTTTTATTTTGCTGCTATTGCTGCAATTGAGCTGAGCAAAAGGTTGTATTCTCATTGACTAAATTGAATACAAAATCACAAAAGTGCAAATTTCATATCAGTCAAATGACATTGCTTGAGTTGGATTACAACCTGCTGATCTGATGACCCTGTCTCTCTTACCTCAATTGCCAACTTCAGCCACCCTGGAAGGTGTTTCTCTGACTTTCCGATCAGATTCCACTGCAGCACTTCTCTGCAAGTCACAAGTTTTTGGTAATATCCATATTTTTTTTTTTTTTTTAGTTCAAGGCTGTTTTCAACTGAAAAAATTTCACAGCATTTGTTGCAAATGCATTAACTAAAATCATGTATCACAAATTACTTTAGTTTTTCATAGAGAAGGCCTGTGTTGTGTCCCAAAGATGTTTTGTCAATGCTGGGGTCCTGTCCACAAAGGCACAAATAGCCTCTTTTATCTGCTGGGGAGTCTTAACTCCTAGAGGCACTGCTGTCACGGCCTTATCAATGTTACCTCAATATAAGACTTTGTAGTATTGGCAGAGAGTGAGAAATTACAGTAGCTGGTGTGATAAATCCTCACTGCAGGGTAAACACAAACAAGCTGTGCTAATATCACCCTTTCTTACACTGGTTGGATGTGGAATGCCTGAATGGGAGAAAGAAGAAAGGATCAGTCCCTTAGCAGACTCCTATCAACAGCATGTCCATTACTCCCTACAAACTTAATCAGGTTCTGCGGTGATACTTTACCTACCTGCAAACATGATCCCTGCAAGAGGCTGTTCAGTGTGTGTGGTAGCTGCAAACCATCCCACTATTTACACTGAATTGCAGAACCGCGAAGCAGAGCAGAGGAGCTTGACACAGGAGATAGATGAGTTATACGAACATGATTTCTCCCCCCCCACAAATGAAGGCAGCAAATTCAGCTGCAATATGCAGCATCAGGATATTTATTGCTTGCAGGTGTTCATGAAAATATATGAGAATCCCATGAGGTTCACAGATTTTAGAAGGAATTATTGTGCACCTGGAAATTTGTCCTGCAAAGTGTGGTATTTGTTTCCTGTTGTTATTTGCTGTCCGTTCTTTTCTAGTCACCATGCATTATTCATGGTTGTACTTGTAGGAGAGCCAAATTCTACAGATACTCTTCATCAACAAGAGGGAACAATTCAGATAGAAAATCCTCCTTGGGAAAGGATGACTTGTTTGTTTAAGAGATCCAGTACAGAGTGAATTTACCTTCTTGAGTTTTTCTTTTAAAGCTAAATTTCTGTAACCTATCTCCAGGAAAAAAAGAAAAAAAAAAAAAAAGGAAGGAAAGCAAAGCCAGTAGCTTTAATATCTTTGCCATGTGGAACATAAAGCTGCCTTTGTACTAGGTCTATTGTGCTAAGCCAACCCTTTTATAAAGACTTCAGGAAGCTGTGTATAATTCCCTTTCCTTGGAAGTTTCTGAGAAAAATACAAACTCTTTTATGCAAAATGCCTGGTTACCTTTCTTTGCTGAGAAAGTAGAAACAGGGAAAAACATGCCCAGGTAAGCCTTTCCTCACACATCAAGGATCCAAACAATTCACAACCACCATGCAGGCCAGTTCTGTTAGCATAACACACTGAGAGGTAGGTCATGAGGTTTATTATAAGACACTTAAATGGCAAAAACTATGGTAAAAAATGTGACAGAATATACAGATGGTCCCCCTGACATGACTTCTAGTCAGATGAAAGGATTCACAACAGATTCTCAGGAATGTGCAAGAGGTGCAAACATTAGTGTAGTCAGAGGGAAGCCTATCATGTGCCTGCATTTTGGCTGAGGGATAAACTTATTAGCTGGGCAATTAATTTGGCATGTATCAACTCCCTTCAGCCTTTAGGAAAAGAGGTGATGATGCTCCTGTAGTTGCTTGGCCAGCCAGAAAGGAAGCACTTTTGCAAATATTTAAAAATCACAAATCCTTTCCTAAAAGCAGGAAAAATGAAAAAAGTATCTGCAAATAGGAGGAAAAATAATCAGATACTATCCTATACATTGCTGAGCTAGTTGACATCATCAAAATACTGAGATTGACACAATTTTTGTCAAGTTGCATTTTCAGAGAAAAAAGCTTAAACCTCAAAACATTAATAAAACATTTCAGGTTCTTCCTTTTTGTTTTTCAGTACTATCCTGTACCGAAATGTCAGCTTTTGAAATGTATTAAAAAATTGAAAATTTTGTGTGAAATAATGTGCATTTTCTTACTGTTTCTGTAACATGTATCACTGCTTTCTTCAATCATATCTAATAGTTCATTGTTGCATTGGGTTTGCATGGCAAGGTTTTGGTAGCGTGGGGGCTACAGGGGTGGCTTCTGTGAGAAGCTGCTAGAAGCTTCCCCTGTGTCTGACAGAGCCAATGCCAGCCGGCTCTAAGACAGACCCGCCGCTGGCCAAGGCTGAGCCCATCAGTGATGGTGGTAGTGCCTCTGGGATAACAGATTTAAGAAGGAAAAAAAGTTGCTGAGGCACAGCAACTTCAGCTGGAGAGAGGAGTGAGAATATGTTAGAGGAACAACCCTGCAGACCCCCAGGTCAGTGAAGAAGGAGGGGGAGGAGATGTTCCAGGCGCTGGAGCAGAGATTCCCCTGCAGCCTGTGGTGAAGACCATGGTGAGGCAGGCTGTCCCCCTGCAGCCCAGGGAGGTCCACGGTGGAGCAGATATCCACCTGCAGTCTGGGGAGGACACCATGCTGGAGCAGGCTCCTGGCAGGACCTGTTGCCCCCATGGAGATAGGAGCCTATGCTGGAGCAGGTTTTCTTGCAGGACTTGTGACCCTGCGGGGGACCCACGCTGGAGAAGTCTGTGAAGAACTGCAGCCCGTGGGAAGGAATCACATTGGAACAGTTCATGGACAACTGTCTCCCATGGGAGGGACCCCATGCTGGAGCAGAGGAAGAGTGTGAGGAGTCCTCCCCTTGAGGAGGAAGGAGCAGCAGAGACAATATGCGATGAACTGACCATAACCCCCATTCCCCATCCTCCTGCACCGCTCAGGGCGAGGAGGTAGAGAAAATCAAGAGTAAAGCCCGGGAAGAAGGGAGGGGTCCAGGGAAGGTGTTCTATGATTTGGTTTTGTTTTCTCATTACCTTACTCTGATTTGATTGGTAATAAATTAAATTAATTTTTCCCCAAGTTGAGTCTGTTTTGCCCATGACAGTAATTGCCGAGTGATCTCTTCCTCTCCTTATCTCAACCCACGAGCCTTTTGTTCTATTTTCTCTCCCCTGTCCAGCTGAGGAAGGCAGTGAGAGAGCAGCTTTGGTGGGCACCTGGCATCCAGCCAGGGTCAACCCACCACAATTGTTAATAAATCAGTCAACTGTCTAGAGTCATGGCTAAAATTGGACTACAGAAGACTGAGAAAATTCTGTATTTCTAACAAAACATTTCCTTTATAGCATAATAGTAAAATGATTATAATTACAAAATAGAGCTCTTTCACCTTCTTACAACACAAGAGGAACAAGACAGCTTGACATAATGGAGGCAAATTATTAATGAAGGAATATGAAGAACTTTTTGCATGCTGGCCTGTCCCAGTGAACAGCGGGGAGTCAAATGCAAAACCAAGTAACATTGCATCAGAGGAGCTAAAGTCTTGTGTATAGCTTCTGTGTTTTCATTCAATTTTATACACCATACCATTTTATTTGAAATGCTATGTTGTTAACTGTTCAGCATTGATCTGAATAAATCTCAGATCCATAAAGGAGATGGTCAGAAACCCTGTCAACTTGTCTACAACAATTCTGCATGGCTCAGCCTGCCTTTCTGTTTGTCTTCCCATTGTTTTCATCCCAGGTGTAAAACCTCCTTCCATTTCCCTTTTGGATGAGAGGGGCTGAGTCTGCAGCACTATCACCCATCTTCTCCTGGATGAGGGAGAACATCTCCATTCACTGGAATTCAATCCCATTTTCACACACCAGTTTCTCAACTCCTATCTCCTCTTCAGTTTCATAACTCATGAGAAAAATAATCGTTCCATGACAACACTTCTGTCACTAGCACAGCAAAACAGGTCAGAGGCCTGTTCACAATTTGTTTTTCAGTCTGTTTGGGAGGGAAAGTTAAGAATACCCCTATCTGAGAACACGTGGAAAAGTGACAGCTTTAATTTTAAATGCTTTACACCTCTAGCAGCAGTGCCTTAGCAGTTCTGAGAAAATAATTATCTAGCGGATGTTTCTTTTTAAAATTTATTTTAGCAAACATCCTTTAACACCAGCTCCAAATTTTCCTCTTGGACTTCCTGCTCCCTGCTAAATGACCATCAGGCACTATTAAAAATCTCTGCGCCTCTCTGCTGTTATTCTTACAATTTAGGCAGGGTGATAACAGTCTCGCTAGGTAGCTTTGCTCTCCTGTCTGGAGAAACAAGTCCAGGCCTCCATACTCTGAAACAAATAATGTTTGGAATGAGGCAGCCTTGAAACTCACTAGAGGAATTAGATTAATTAGGAAATCAACAGCCTTTGAAAAGCTTGCAGTAGAAACCTTTGCCTCCACCCCCATCCCAAGACAAAACCCACAATACACCTAGAAGTTTGCTGCATTTGAATGTATATTTATTAGTAGCAATAGAGTATTTCCTTAGCATGCAAATTGAAATTAGGACTGTACTGTGGTAGGTGTAAATATATAGGCAACAGAAACAGACTGTGCTGAAGATTTTCTAATTTAAATAAACAAGACAAAGGGTGAAAAATAAACCAGAACTCAGAAGCACAGAGATTCGCTTAGAACACAGGTCAGGAACAGAGCTAGAAACAATCTCAGATGTTTTGGCTCCCAGTCCAGTTATTCTGCTGAATCCTAATTTCTCCTATAATCTTTTAGACAGAAAATAATAATAATAATAGTTTTCTTACTCATTGGGGAAAAAAAACCACAACCTCACACAAATTTTTCATTCCATTTGCTTACATGACTGGCCTGGTATTTGCATAGCTAAAAACCTCTCCCTCATAAACACTTTATTTCACAAGCCTAACTAAGAATTATTTTGTGATAAAATTGTCTGAACTTCCTCGTCATTAACTTCTTTAAATTATACTGTCTGAAGATGTTTATGGATTAGCTAAGTAATCTACTGTGGAGCACAAACTGCAAACCAAAGTGAAATTGAGTTCCCAACTGACTGAGAAGGTAATTAATGATTTAACTGCACAACTGTTAGCAGATCTATAATGCAACTTAAAAGCTAATTGAGAACTGTACAGCCAAAGGAAAGAGGAAAGCATAGAGCAGCCACAACACTCCTTTGAGTAGTATTTGGTCAGCCTGCTGTCAGAGAAACTGGAAAAATAGCTATCCCTACCTAATATAAAAATAAAGACACTATACAAAAATATGTGCTAGCTTTGGGGAACTGGCATTTTATGATCACCTCATTAAGAGGGCAAGTTTCTAGCAGAGCACTGAATTCCGCAACTTCCCCTTCTCCCTGGCCAGTAGCATTAACATGCTCCATTTCTCTCCCGCTCATAATGCATCAAAACCCACCCCAACAAACCAGCTACCCAGAAGAGCCAGGAAATGTTTTCTACTGCCATGTTATAGCCCCGTTATCTTAATTAGTCCCAGCTGACTGAGGAAGCCCAGAAATAAGGCAATAGATGGGGTTGTGCTTTTACCTGGAGGAACTTTTCCAGATTTGTGGCAGCTGCTACAGAATCTTTAAGGACCAACAGCTCTTTTGCCACCTCATGTCTGAGCAAGTGTTAATTTTTTCACAGTACATGTGAATAATTAGCATCCTACCACAGCCAAGGAAGTGAATACTGATTTCAGCTGTACCAGGATTTGCTCCGCTCCAGCAACGTGCAATCTGGAAGGAAGGCAGGCCATAGATTAGATTTATCAGAGAAAGTGTACGCCTAAATCTCACTGTCATAGCCCTCAAGCCCTATAACATACATAGCATCCACAGATCCTGAATTTTTAGAGTAGCAATTATTAGTAAAGGTGCCAAGGCCAAACTGTGTAAAACTTGGCAGTACCAAAGCCCCATGTATTTTTCAGTGTGAGGCACTCCTTTCAGCAGCAAGTCAGGCTAGCACACATTTTCCACACCTATTTAGTAGTTTGGACACTGCTACACAATGTATTTCAAAAGGACATGTCAATGTTCCCTTTTGTCATGCAGTTATGTAGTTAAAGGGTCACCTAGACATGATAGAGTTCTGCGGTCAGTCCAGTTCTCTCTCTGAAAGGACATGAACTGCATCATCAGATACCACCAAGGCAGCTGCCATAACCTGTACCTCACAAGTTGCTCTAAGAGTTAATCTGGGAAAGCAGGAATACATATGTAATAACATTTCCTCCAGTAGAAAAAAGGATTTCAGCTTGAATCAATACACTCTGGGTAGCTGTACTACCCAATCTTCCAGCATCAATCACTGCAGCGCTCTCAAGACATATTTTATAAGCCAGAGTGGGTGCAAGTGTGTCAGTACAAGATCTGGTTCCTTTTTGAACGTTGCTGTCTCCCCACAGGTCAGAATAAGGCATATGGGAGTCATGTCTCAGGACTTTCCCTCCTCAGCATCTCCCCTTGGCTACTTTTGGTGCCCCTCCCACTCCCTGTGCTGGCACTGACAGAAATGTCCCTTAGCAGAGACTGCTCCTACAGATTTATAGATAACATTGATTAGGGCTCTGTATTCTATTAAGCAACAAAGCCTCTAAGGGTGCAGCCCCTCAGCAATTGTGGATTTACCTGTATTGTTTTTTACTGTTAGCAGTAAGTTGTTCTCTCTACTGTAGACTTAGCCTGGTTTGAAATTCCCACTATAAACAACTATGAAAGTGTTACATGTGTCAACAGAGGGACAGGAGCAACAGACAGGTAAGATCCAAGGCCACCTTTTCAGTAAAGAGCCCGTTACTGGTTTGTTAGTTGGAAATACAAGAGACCACCATGTCTTTTAGATATGAAAGATATGTAGCTTTCCTCAAATCTCTCTTATTTTGAAGTAAAAATCTTGGCTTAAGTCCTTCCAAGTGAAAGTCCAGTAGAATTAAGTGAGTGTGAAAGAGATTAGATGCTATAGGGAATTATTAGTCTTTTATAATCACAAGGTCAGTGGAACTGGAACTGACTCTGCACGTTACATATTTGTATTACCCCTTAATCTCCTTTAACATCCCCCAACATCCTTTAAATATTTCACTAAACAAATGGCAGGGATTCTGTATCTGATCTCATGTACATTTGATCCTAGATCACACACATTCAAGTGCTGTCTGTATATAGTTGTACACAGTGCCCAGTATGTATTTGCTTACTGGCTGCTTCCTCTTGAAACAGATAAGGGACTGAACTGGCTTTTTGCAGTTAGGAGCAGTATTTAAATATTTGTCCTTCTGTGAAGCTGTAGGAGAGAGAACTGCCTGCCTGACATATTTGGTTGAAATTCATCCATGAGTTCAAAAGGTATTGGACGTAATGATTCATTACAAAAAAAATCCCACCCAAAACCCAACAAAACCATATGAATAGAGAACGCAGCCTTTGAATACCTAAGCTTAAGCTAAAACACTGACTGAAACCCATTCTGGATTGAAATCTTGGCCTTGCTGAAGTCAAAGGTGATTATATTTCAGTCCTGACAGTGTTTCACCTTACATGTTCTATGAGCCAACCTATGGAATTGTATATCAAAAAGACAGCTGTTTGTTTTGGTAATAAAATAAAAAGAAGATACTAGTAAATCCATCAGTGTTCTTCCCCTCCCTGATGCATATATTCTCCACAGTTCCTGCCTCTGAAAGGTTAGCTGTCTCCTAAAGGCAGGAGCAATGAAATCACAGCGTTCACCTTACTGCCTTTCTGTTTCACCTAAAACTGTTTTATTTGGAGGAAAAGGCTCCTACATTTCCTAAAATCAGCACCTAGCTGTATACTTGAGCCCCACAGTTATAAGGTAACCACAACAGGTATTTGATCAGACCCTAAAGTTTTCAAGCACTGTCTTTTTTGTTATATGTCAATACAGTGCCTGACATAACGAATCCAAAAGCTTTCCATGCTGTAACACTGTGCATAAATAAATAAATAACATTAATAAAATGTTCCATGCAGAACAACTTCAAGAATCAGAGCAATAGTAGTTTTCTTTTTTCCTTGTTTCAATCCATTTTGCAAGATGGAGTTACATAGCTGAACAGAATGCAGGGAGAGCCTGTGAACAGACAGATTGGCTAAAGGTACAGGTTGTTAATCCTCTAGAAATGGCCTGTTATCACAGTTAAATCCTTCTCTTTGGAAGAAAAGAGAAAGAAAACTAAAGCGCAACTCCTGTGCTTATGTTTGTGTTAATTTATTGTTGTTTAATTGTCACCTTGCAATACAAGTAATGCTTTCTGCCCAGGACATTCACAGGAGATAAAAAAGGCTCTTCACCTCCCCCTGGTCCCTTATGATCTGTGTCCTGACTACAGCTGCTGAAATGTAACAGGTTTTTAAATAAATCAGTTTTAATTTTAATGCAGCTTGTTCAAAGCTTAGAAATGCTGTTGCTGCTGCACAGGTGGAAGGAGAGCTAAGGAAGATACAATCTAGTCAGAAATATTCCCTTTTGTACTTTCCCTGTTGGCAGTGTGATTTTTAGATAAAAGAATAAATGTTGCTTGCTCTATTTGGACGAAGGCCATTGAAGAGAAGGAGAAATGTTCTGCAGATCTCTGTCAAGAGAATAAGAAAGTTTCATCGTCTGCAGACTTCTGAGTCCCTCTAAACAGTAGAGGTGAGGGTTTGCAGTAGCGATATACTATCAAGGCATGTTATAGGTATCTTAGAGTTATTAGCACATATAGATGAATGTAACAATACCTGTAGAAAATATCAGAGGTGCCTATATAGGATAGTAGTTATGAGAAAGCAACTGATGTGTCAGACTGTTCATTAACTGTGTACTAAAACATCTATTCTGAATTTAAGAGTTCACTACCTAGCCAGAATTCTCTCCGTAATGTGAAGTGTGGAGGAATAGTATGCATATCTATATGTACATCTGTACAGTGACTGTACAATCAACAGAATTGAGATGGTGTTCACAGTGAGTTGGCATCTCGATGTATGAGATGATACTCAACCTTATTGGATGTCATACACATACTTTAGATCACAGTTCAGCAACTGAAATCATCTTCTATGACAAGTCCTGGCTCTTACTTATAATCTTTCATGTACCCAAATATCAACATAGTGTTGTTGTAGTTACTCCAGGAAAGCTGTGTGTAGGACTTGGTCATTCTGGGTCAGAGAATGTTATTAAACAATCAGAAGCAAAACATTGGCAAAAGAAAATCAACTATCTCATGTGCTGCTAGTGCTTCAGCTCAGAGGAAAACCAGTTAAATTGTCCATTTCAATTAAATTAGGTATGTACATAACTACTTCGCTAAAGAGGAATAAATACAGGCACGTGCCTTGGCACTGCTGAATCCAGGCCTGATATAGCATTTCTGCTTTTAAGCAGGCATTGGGAACAATATGTTCTTATGATATTAATATAACCCATCTGCCAGTTGCATAAAGGCTGGCAAATTACCTCATCATTTTTCATCCTACATTACAAGAAGAAAAGTGAAAAAGAAACCCACTCCCAGCATTACTGGGATGCTGCAAAGCTGTGGAGGAAAAACTTGATGGTTTCAAAGCAACCCTTGCCATGCTCTGAGCACAGACCTGTACTTCTAATTAAGTGTACAAATAATCCCAGAATATCAAAAAGTCAGGACAAACAAATCTGTGCAAGCATCAATGGTGACAGTCACAACTGTACTCTTGCTGTGCCTGGCTGTACTCTTGGAAACTATAGCAGATTCCTCTTGGCCTTAACAGTGACCTGCAGTTTACGTTATCCAAGGAGTGAGGTATTTGCACAACTGCAATAACCACAGCAAATCATACCTTCTTCCTAGGCAGATTTTTCTAGATCCCAGTATGAAGGCTACTTTACCCTATTCAGCCCTCCATAAGTGCGCAATTGGTAGAGCTGCACTGATAAATGGGCATAGGTAAAAAGCAAGCTCTACTTTTGTAATCCTGGGACTAAAAGTGTAAGAAGAGTTCATTCAAACCCACGAACAGAACAACTATATCACTCAGGGCTGATTAGGTCAGATGCAGCACTGCACTAGTATGTTGGGTTTAGATTCAAACACGTAATTTCATATGAACTGACTTAGATGCTCTGCTACATTAAGTCTCTCTAAATCATGCTCCACTTTGACCTTGGTCAGGAAAGCCATTTTTTTTTCCCTTTTGATGTCCGGTTTTCTTGGGGAGAACACTCCTATTCATCTTCTCCATTGCTGTGCCCCAGGGACAGAGAATGACTCTGTTGTGCTTGCTGTTGTAAGCAAATCTGAAGTGGTACCCAAATTTTGTTCTGCTTCAATAAAGATGCAATGGCTGAAGCAATATTTTGAAGTTTGATTCTCCAAAACTGAGTGAAGCTAGTAAGGAAAGGACTGTTTCATATTATTCCCCATGTGGGCTTACATATAGCCTGTATCAGAAATAGTGTGGCCAGCAGGAGCAGGGAGGTGATTTTTCCCCTGTACTCAGCACTGGTGAGGCCGCACCTTGAGTACTGTGTTCAGTTTTGGGCCCCTCACTACAACAAAGACATTGAGTTGCTGGAGCGTGTTCAGAGAAGGGCAACCAAGTTGGTGAGGGGCCTGGAGCACAAGTCTTATGAGGAGCGGCTGAGGGAGCTGGGGCTGTTTAGTCTAGAGAAGAGGAGGCTGAGGGGAGACCTTATCGCTCTCTACAGCTACCTGAAGGGGGGTGGCTGGAGATAGGATGAGAGGAAATGGCCTCAAGTTGCGTCAAGGGAGATTTAGGTTAGATATTAGGAAAAATTTTTTTACTGAGAGGGTTGTCAGACATTGGAATAGGCTGCCCAGGGAAGTGGTTGAGTCACCATCCCTGGAGGTATTCAAAAAGCGAGTAGACGGGGTACTTCAGGACATGGTTTAGTGGGCATGGTTGATGGTTGGACTCGATGATCTTGAAGGTCTTTTCCAACCTAAATGATTCTATGATTATACTGCTATTGATCTAAATAATCGCAGAAAAGTAATGCTGAAATATCACAGAAAATTGTATTTTAATTATATGTAAGATTCCATTTATGAAGAAGATTTTACAGAAGAACATTAGCTGGTATCAAACATAATCATCAGTCTTCAAGGTGAAAAATCATAAATGTTAATCTTGACTGACCGCCTGCAGAGCACAAGCCAAAGGAGCTTACACATTTGCAAATAGACCCATAGTTTTTGGCTGAGCTAGATGTTAAGGAAATAATATATTCAAATAAGATACCTAGTCCTGATGAAAAGATACACAAATAAAAATCTTCCAAATGCCATACTGGGTCATTCCAATGCTTAATTTTCCTGATTTAAAAATAATGACTTAAAATTATTAATTTCATTATAGCTATAACAAATAATACCAGCTGTGCTTTTGGCTCTTGACTCCAGTGTGCTTTGTATTTCATAGGAGTAGTTCTGTTTATCTGTACCAGTTTCACCATTGCTTTCATTACAAGGGCACGAATCCAGTGCAACAACGCTAGAGACGGGGACCTCAATATAGAAGACTACATAGAAAAACAGATAATAAACTTCTTTTATAAGACTTACACAAACCTGCAATAAAACAAGCAGTAACAATGTTTATGGATATTTTTATTAGCTTTTGTTTTATTTTCTTCCAGGAATTGTTTTAAATTTGAATCACAATCATTCATACCATGGCTCAAAAAGGAATGATATCATGTTGACTGAGAACTGGCTAAAGGATCATAAACAAGAGGTAAGAATAAATAATCATACATTAAAATGAGATGCTGTATTCAGCAGGAAGAAAGGGACTGGTGTTAGGCCTGCTTTCACTTAACAGCATTATTAATGGTCTTGAAGAGGAAACAAACAGGACATTAATTAAAGTCTGTGGATCCAACTGAATTGAGATGTTTTGCAAACACCACTGAGAAAGGGAAAATTATAAAAAGGGAAAGAGACAGGTTAGAAAAATGAGCAGGGATCAGCACAGGCTTCACCTTGACCAAATGCAGGTAACGAGATGAGGGAAAGCAAATTTACACATACATATTCAATGGATGGAAATTTCCAGAAAGAAAATATCACCATAGACATGATAGATAAAGTGAAATAGAAACAAAAATATATTGCAACAGGACAATAAGAAACAAAACAACAAGAAAATCTGAAAAAGAATGTGGCAGTAAGGTCTTGACTCAGGAAAACATCCAAACTTAGCCACAGCTATCAGCAGAGGGAAAAATTCTGGCTTGGATCCAGAGTTGTCTGGTTTGCATGAACAAGGGCTTCACATGACAGACCAAAGTAATACACCTGAGACAGATTCTGGAATAGTACTATTTTCAGATGCTAGAGATATACTGAATAAACAACCAGAAGGGTATTTGTGGGAAAATACAAAATGAGTCCCTAGCTGTCATTTTTAAAGGAGGTTAAATCATAGAGCTGTCAGTGCTTATTTTTAATCTCACATCAGTGTGCAACAGGTACAGCACATTCCTTTAGATAATGTATCATCTTGATATTGGCTTATCATTACGATTAATAGTTCCTACTAGAACCTGATAGACATATAGCCTCCATGTGAATCACACAGAAACTAAACTAATTCCTCACCTCTTACCGCAAAGAGGAAATACCTTCAAAACACGGGAAGATTTAGAAACAGAAAAATTCCAAGATCTTACAACAACTAAAAGGAGTTAATTGCAAAGTACAAAAGACATCAGAGCCCCAAACCAAGTAGGTAACTATTGTAATTTCGACTTTGCTAGTGAATCCCTCTGAGGTTTTGATTAACCCTTACTGAACAACTCACTGACTCAGCTCAGAGATCTGGCTCAGAGCTATGGTCCCGTGAGGTTAAGTATTAAATATCCAAGTAAGAACGAATGTTTGCATATGAGCAGTGCGAAATCTGTGGAACACTGAAAGGCAATTTTTAATGAACCCTTTAGCTGATCTAGCACTAAAACCAAACCAGGCCTTTTCTGTAGGCCTGCACTGCCTTTTTCATGTTCACTGCAGGCTTCTTTCTCTAGGATAGACTGGCTGATGTAAATATTCATAGGTCCATTGCTATTTGTTTTAAGTTATGCCATTTTACACCAAGTGAAAAAGATGGTGTAGACAGTGAGGCAAAGCTGGTCTATGGCATGCTCTACAAACTCTGTCACCTTGATCAGCAATGTGACAAGTACACACCAACCACATAAGAGGTACAGAGATCCTTGAACCTGCACTGTCAAAATAGTGTGAATGAACTTGGATAAGCTGCAGATGTGTTGCAGCTGAATTAGTAGATCAGAACCTGCATTTTTGTGCACCTTTGGTAAGTCAGAATATATCTATGAGGTTCAAGAATAATTAATGGTTGGTTACTTGGCACTACTGAAAGCCAGACCACATCCTAGTCAATAAAGTTGGAATTACATTCACTGTGGTGTCTAGGCAAGCCACATAAAAGTTAGGAATGGAATTAATGGAATTAGATAAAGAAAAGGAGCATTTAAGGTAAGTAACGAGAAAAGTCATAGGTGGCAGATGTATTAGATTTGAGAGCAATCTCCATTCTGCAGGGAGTGGAAGGAACCTTCATCACATGGGTCATTTAAAACTACTCTCAACAAATTACAGGGGAATATACATGAAGCAGCAATCAATATTTACTTGGAGACATCATGGCAGGGAAACAAGTGATCTAACTGGTTTCTTCTTTCTGTAGTTTTTAGGATTGACTGATTTCTCTACGTGTTGTTAGTTTCTGATTTTTAAAATTCTATCAGGTGGGTACATGTGATAATAACCATACAACACAAAATCAATACATACAGACGGCAAGAAAAAAACAAGAATTAGGAGAATTGCTTAAAAAAGGTTAAAAGCAGTGAATAAAACCTAAAGGATTTTATTTTCTACCATTACATGTGAAAGCCTTTACTTTCATAAATCACAACTGGCAACTAGTTTAACAGCAAAAACATATTGTGACTGACCATAAATGTGCTGGTAAGAGCAACACATGAATATATGGAAAGTAAATATGTATTAGATAAATACCTCTTTTTAACAGCTAGTAACTCCAAGTGGCATGACAATCATTGTGGGAGATTGAATCACATTCTTTCTATGCCTTCCTGATGTAAATCTGGAATAACTCCATGCAACTCACTGCAAGGCCTCTGTATTTAGTGTGGTACAAGTGCTGAACTTGTAAAACTCTGCTGTGAATGGCTGAAGTTTCCCAGTTTCTCAAATGAGCACAGAAAAAACCTGTATTTGTTTAAATGCAAGTTATGATAGATTTACAGCTGGAGGAAATGAGAATTAGCTTTGAGAGTAACAGAAAACAGAAAAAAAATCCAAAGGTAAATTTAAAACAAGAATTCAGACTTCTTGTGTTTTACCCTCCTTGCCAGGAAACAATGACTTGCCTGAGATCTTGTGATTGATAAAGTATTCTTGTGTTTGTTTGATGCTTCTGCCCTGAGAAAAAAAGGAAAATTAATATAACACTAGCTCTGGGTGAAAAGGGAAGTATGTCACGGGTAGCATTTTACAGAGGTCTGTTCTATTAAATACATCCATCGATGATTTGGGAAGGAGAGAGATCCATGAGGTGAAAAAGGTTTGCTGATCATTCAGAAATTTTCAGGATAGGAAAGATGAGTGCCATGGTGAAAAATGGAGAAGGACCTAATGAGATTGGATAACTAAGAAATAAAATGGCAGATGTAATTCAGTGTAGATAAATGTAAAGTGATACACTTAGGGGCATAAATCTTACCTTTACATATAAAAAGATGTCTCTGAGCTGACCATTACTACCCAGAACTGAGATTTTGGTGTTGTAACATATAATGATGAAAATATCACCTCAGTGCTCAGTAGTGATCAAAAAGCAAATATTGCCAAAGAATAAAGAACAGAACATAGTATCATGATGACATTTAAAACTCTCAATTACAACAGGAAGGTTTGGTCTGCCATCTCTGAAAGAATATAGCAGCACTATGGAGACATAGAAAGATGATGAAAGAATGGTCAAAACCATGGAACAGCCACCAATTAAGGAACAACTACATCCACTTGTCAGCCTAAAAAAGAGCTAATTAAGGAGACAAGTGATAGACAGCTACAAAATTACAACTGAAGAGGGCAAATAGGAATACATTTTCACTGTTTCTGCCAGTAAAGAATTAAAGGATGCCAAATGAAGTCAGGGTACTGGGTTCAAAATGAACAAACAAACCCCAGGTCGTTCTTAATTCAGTGCATGGATAAGCTGTGATCCTTCTTACACAGAATATTTTGGATGATAAACATTTTTTACAGGAGTTTAAGAGGTGATTGAACACCTTCATGGATCTGAAATCTATTGAGGGGGTATCAAACACAGCTAAGCTGAACATTCTTGGGGGAGCACAAGAATATTCTGAGAAATGTTTGCTCTAGTATTTTATGTCTTCACAGGTTTCACTTTTACCAGTCACAGATGGATCTTTTGTCTGAGCAAACATTTCTGTTCTTATGTTCTAAGGTCATATAAAAATGGTTTTGCCCATAGAGGAAAGCTGAATGATGGAAATTACTGGCTTTTCTTCTGCTGTTGTGGCAATGTGGTAATTTTATTTATTTAATGTCTAGCAGAGCATTCCATATAATTGCCCAGCAAAGCATTTAAGCACACACTAATTTAAGCCACAGGAACAGGATCTTCTAAGTTTTTATTCAGAAGAATATGAATGTAAAGGAGACTACATACAGGTTAAAAATTTGGACAAGAATGCTTGAAGAACATCTTTTTATTTAGGGGAGTTCAACTACAGCTTGCTCAGAAAAAAAAGGGAGTTGAGGATGGCACAGGTTCTTTTTCATATGTGAAGGCAATCAAAACCTGTAGCACTTGATCAACCTCCTTCCCCCCAAGATATTAGAAAACACCTTCATTATCTTTAACAGCCACAGGATCAGATAGATTTGGATAATACATTTGTTGATGACTTTTGCTCTGAATAATACCAGGTTAAAGGTCTCCCAGGAGCTCAAGTAGTCTGCTGGGATATTATAGTAGAAGCAAGCCAATTTCTTTTGTGGGTTGACCCTATGCAAGAGGTCAGATCACCCCATTAGACTCAATATTAACCACTTACCTGAGACAGGGGATCACATTCTCATTTAAAACATTGCCAGCTGGAGGAAGCTTTCCACATAAGTTCAAGTGGGCTGAAACTCGAATCTCTAGGTTTGTAACAAGATACCTTAATCATTCTGTTGCCAACTTTTTGCCTGCCTGGGGCTTTAGAAGAAAAGAATAAATATAACATTTTAAGGAGATCATAAAATGCACCAAGGTGTGTAGCTGTTACAAGATAATTACATAGTCTAGGGGTATAATGAGGGCCATGTACCTTGAAGATATAAGAAATGTTGGTACTTCAGCTGAGTACATTCCCTGGAGTATATAATTCTATGCTGAATATGGTATAATGGACTCTTAAGTGGACAAAAACAGAAAGGCTAAGTGGTTCTGAGCTAAGTATTGTCCCATCATCACACAGATCGGGCTCTTAATTAGTCAGCTAAATTACTTTCTCCCTCCTTTTCATTGGCTTCTGTTAGATATTGTTTCAATTTTCATTTTGCTAAGGTTGATCATAACCACAGAAGAGTACAAGAACTCACAGTAGTCTAATGTAACCCCCTAATTACCTGAGCACATTAACAAAAGGAATAAAATGTTACTTTGCATCATCACTAAAGTAATAAAAGCAACATCTCACCAGAAAAAAAAAGAAAAATAAAAAGAGAAAGCAAAGATGAAATAGACATTATCTGTAATGTCAGAGTCATGTATCCATGATAATAAACCAAAAACAACTCTAATGATCTCAAATATCAGATACCATAATTATTCTCTCCAGGTAGGACATCCTGTTTGATAGTTCTTTTAATCCTCTTCATGATTCTACAACAGTCAAATTCTGATCTCACATATGCCAGTACAATACACAATATGGCACCAATAGTCTTACACCAGCAGAAAGCAGAAGTAAAACAGAGAGTATAATTCCCATTGCTTCTCCTGCCACCAGCTGTCTCCTATCATCCACTCCCTTATTCTGTAAAGGCCTTTAAAAAAGGCCTCCGAGATCTTCATAGTATTCTGGGTATTAAGATATTAAATTTGCTTGGATGGTTTATTCATCCCTTCAAGCACTCTGGCATCTAGGTTTTTAGCCTCATATTGTTCCTACAGTGCGATTAACTTTGACCAAATATGTAACGAAAAAAATCCTATTGATGGGGGCATATGATTTTTATTCTACATTTTGCTAACACAAATATGTGCACAACCCAAATTTACCATGCTGCATCAGATTCCCAAGATGCAGAGCAATGTATTATACAAATTATATTTGCAAAACTCATTATAAATACTGTTACCAATACTAATTTTTATGATGGTGTAAATGACATGTCCAGGTCAAACGCCAAAACTTTGCGACATCAGATCTTGCATAAAAACAGATGCTCTCTGCTTCTGGGAGTTAATATATAAATAAAAGTGATCTTCTTTGAGCCTTTGGTGGGATCTGTCTCACATAGTTTCACATTCCTTCTAGGTCTTAATACCATTTGGTGTGCTCAACCAATGGATTCAACACATCTAACATGTATCTGTTTTTGGAATATATGTCTGGTTTGTGCCTCTCTATTGACCGATTGAAGAAGGATCCTAGACAACCAGCTCAAACTAAATGTCTAGATGGTATGTAACTAGAAGTTAGTGACTTATCCTGTGATCAAATCCATATGTTATTATTTGACAAAGACCATCAGTTCCTTGGGCCTTTCCAACCATTAAGCTTCAACAAAAATGCTCAACTGTGCAACTGTATGCATTCTCACATACTTAGAGACCAAACTGAGCTCACAGTGCCAGCATGCACTCAAAACTGAATGGACAGAGAAAGCAATATTCCCAAACTGTAGTAGATTGTAACTGTTTTTTTATAATTAGACACAAATCAGTATATTTTCTAACAGGACTCCTGGAGCAGTCTTCTAAGCTTAGCCATGTCAATAGCATGACCTGAGATGGATGAAGTGCTTAAGTGTAATAACATAAAGAAACCCTTTTTCTTTGTTCAAAGATGTAAAAAGAAGATTTGCTTTTGCATTTTTGTATCTAATTTTATGTTTATTTCTGTGCCACATTATACGTAAGATGCACTTTTTCAGGAGGGAAAATAAGACCCCATGTTATCTAGACATGATTTCCTATCAGTCTGGAGGAAAAAAGGATAATATCTGATGTGTTTCATTGCCTGGGGTGTGGGGAAATATTAATTTGACTCATAAGGAAGTAATAATACATGCTAGAAATTTTTAAGGCGTAATTGGCATGTTTGGACATATGAAATGGTAAAATCACGATCCTGTTCCTACTGGAACTATCCATTAAGGAGCACATCTGCACCTGCAGACCCAAAGGTGTTTCCTTAGAGCTCAAATTTTAATATTGTCTCTCTCTTTTCCAGGAATTCTCTCCAGCCCACTGAGTCATCAATAAATATTCTTGAAGTATACAGATCTGAAGCATTGAGGGAATACTCAAAAGCTTGGCTTGGCTCTCTTTTCAACTCTACTGCTTCGCTTTCTGAAAAGGGAGGATTTGTTCCATTCTTGACAGAATAAATTCATAAGTAACAGTGGATAGCATTGTTTTATTAAATAGGTGTAGAAAAATCCGTCATAACCATACAATTATTTTCATTTTCTCAAAAGAAAAGGTCCATACAACTTTCATAACACAGGAACAGATGTTGAGGTAGCTCCAATGAAGTTGCTGTGATATCTACCAGGAAAGCGTCCTCCAAAGGATTTCTGATTAAGAAAAAAAATGTTGCATTTCAAGAAAAAAATAATGCATTTCAATCCAGGATGATTAAAAATGAGAGATTGCTTATCTAGTGCCTGAATAAACATGACATATTTATACAGCAATAAATTTAATTGTGTCTCTCTCTTTCCTCCTGATCCAAGGAAGTAGAAATTGTAATATCTCATAATATGATTAATATTGTTCTTACTGTTCTAATCACAGAAGGCTCATCTACTACAATATTGCATTTCTGTCTACAGATAATTGCCTTCCTTCAGAGAGTGGTCTGAATAATAAGCTGGAGTAATTAAAATAAACTGGCATAATTTCAGAGCGTATTGCTACAGTACAAAAGTAACCAGCAGGCACATTTTGGAGAAGTAAACTTCAGTATGACTTATTCACTCACAGATGGCAAAGGCATTTTATGGCATCATAGTTTAATTCCTGGCAGTTGAGAATTCTGCAAAAATTTGCCTGGATATGTAGAGTTTGAAGAATGTGAAAGAGGAATGTGAGTTGTTAAGTACATGGCTGCACGGATGCATATAGAAAGTACCCTCCTCTCCAACACAGAATCATCTGCACATTAACCTGTCAAAAAGCTGTACAGCCATGTGAAAGGCATCTTTTTCTTTAGCTAACTGTGGCAGTGTGCTCCCCCCACCCCCAACCTGACCTGTATTTCCTGTAACCCTGTTCAAGTGATAACCACCAGTGGCGACCATAATGGATGCGTCTGGTCATGATGGCTGCATCTGGCTCAAAGGGGATTCAGGGGAGACAGATAACAACACAATAGCCAAGGGCTAATTTGAACAATGTGCCCACCTAACCGTGGAGCTAGTCAATACCCGACTCAAGCCAAATTTGGAAGAAACTAACATCTGTAGTTGGTATGTAAATATGACTATAAGTCAATTCTCTTACTCCATAAATAGTGGACAGCCCAGGGCCTGTTGAACTCTCCTGCATGGCAGCAGGCTGCACACCAAGATCTTCCCTTGAGTAGGGATGCCTCTCAAGGTTACTCCTGGAGGTTGAGAGAGTCCTTGCTGGAACAGATTCTCGGTAAGTGATTAATAGCATGCTAAACTTTGAAACCCTAGCTAAGTGATATAAAGGATTCATTGTGCACATATAATCCTTTAGGCATAAATCATTGACCAAGTCTGGGACTAAGTCCGGATCCAGCTGCACCTAAAATCGCCTCTGAGAAGGAGTTTAGAACGCAAGGCGGTCCTTTCTGAACTTTGTAACTCAACAGGAGGGTCTCCCTGACAGTTTTGTCTGACCCTATCCTCTGTGCAGTAAATATCAAGTGAACCTTGCCATTGAATGTTGTTAAACCACTGTCTCATTTATTACCAAACTTTTTTAAATTGCTGTTTTATACCAGTAAACATATTGCTACTTCTTTCTTACGAGTGAAGCACGTGACTCCATCCGCAACAGTAACATGCCCAGGCCCAGCCAGGGTTACAACTACATGAAGAACTCATACAGTTCCATGATTCCTCAACCAGTTTTGGCATAAATCCAGCATAAATTATAGGCTTTAGGTTTATGCTTTCTCACACTCAAGAGAACTACAGGTGAAATTCTTTCTATCTAATTTTAGCCTTCTAAAACTTAAGCATCTAGTTACCCAGGCTCTCTGTGACCCATGGAGAATGGAGTATACAAAGACAATGACACAAGCCTAAACTGTTGCATCAGATAGATGGATGAGTCATTTTGAAAAGCTGTCAGTATCTTCCCATTGCCTATGGGGAAGAACCTAGAGAAATAGCATAAGTCTGGACTTCAGATTTTTACAGGTTTAATATTAAGAAAAGCAAGTTTCTGAACCCCGTTGCAATACCCAAGGTACATTTTTCTTCACACCTTCCAGTTAGCATCCTGTCTCTCTAACCACTCATTCCCATTGATGCTGGGCATCCTTTCTAGAAAGGCTGTACTCTGAACCATACACTAACTCGAGGTCCATAAAGCTTTTTCATTGTAAGACATTTTCCCTTTTCTCTATAAAATTTTATTATTTCCTGCATCTGCTCCAGTTTTGCAACAACCTACTAAAAATATGACCAGATGTAGACAGTTTTAATTTATCAGTCTTTTGGCATGATATATAAACCTAAAAATCACCTCCTTATAGCTACTGCTTCCCGGTTTATAAATCGAAAGATCATACTGTACTTTTATTTTTGGCTCAGCATCATGTCAGAAACGGAAGGAAAGTTTCTTGTTTACAGATTTTTTTTCAGTTATCTTTCCACACACTCTATAGAACGGCTTCCAGTTATGGCAACAAGGTGTGAAACTCTGAATTTGTGTTTATTAAAATGTATTTTATCTATTACATCTTTGCCATCACTTGTAATTCTACCACCCTTCATCTCAGGTCCCAGTTTTAGCAGCAGCAATATTACACATAACTTACTGACAAAATTACTGAATAACATCAGGCCTATTGCTACTTCCAGCAGTGAGACAATTCAATTAGCCAATTCTTAATCAATTCAACATGTGCCCTTTTAACATTTTATAGTGCTATTTTTTTTTTTGGAGGATATTTTGCAGTACTTAATCAAATATCTCAGAAAAGTTTAAGAGTATTTCATCTTTTCTATTACTCTTCAATCTTCTCAAGTCATCAGAGAAAAGAAATTGTTTGAGAAGATTTATTTTCCATAAAATAACTTTGGTATTGATTACATTCTGAGGCCTTAGTTGTTTTTTAATTGAATACTGTATCAGTTTTCCATTATTTTGCATAGGATTGCTGGTAGACTAACAGTCCACAGCTACTCACATCAGTTACATTCCCTTCCAGGCTTTTGGCTTTTCTCCAGGGATCAAAGTTAGTGGCTAGCCAAAGATTTTCTCAACAAAACCTCCTGGGATTCCTGAGTGAATTCATCTGAGCTTGCTCTTTTAAAATATATTTTCCTTATAGAGAAAGTTTGGTTTGTTTTAAAGTTCTTAATTACTAGTGGACTGGGAGTTGTTTTATTATTTTCACCTGCTAAAAGTACAACCTTCTTCCCAGATACTCTACACAATATTTATTGAACACTTTTCCTTTTAATGTATTAATAACTACTTTATTAGCTGCAGGTGTAATAGTCTTACTCAAGGTTTAATATTTTTCCCTAACATGCTAAAAAAATCTTCTTTGTGTATCTAGTTCAACCAGCTCAAAACTATTTTCCTGGTATCTTTGTCTTCCCTTATTAATGCCTTTAATTGCTCTGCCAGTTCAAGTAGATCATTTCCTCTTCCTTGTCCTCTCTGGGCCAAATTAAAGTGTTCTGTTACGTGGGTAGCCGAGACTCCTTTTTGAGGTTATCTGCCACTGAAACCCCCCTTATTGTTCATCTTCCTAATATTTCCTTTGGGATACAAGTTAACATGAAGTTAAAAGTATCATCTCCCAGATAATATTTCCATTTAAAATTATTAACAGTATTTACAGGAGCAAAATCAGCCACGATCCTAACAGGCAGTGAAAAGGGCATTAGAGCCATGTGGATGCTGCTGTAAGCCTCAGGACAGAGAACACCAGACACCAGTTGGAACTGATAAGGCTGGCAAATGAGCGAAACTCCCTTAACTTTGCCAGCTCCTTACTAAAAAATATGCCTGATTCAACACAGGATGAAAACCTGAAGATACTAACTAATTTCAGTGGATAATTTTTAATTAATATCAGGTTTTCCTCCTGAATGTGACATACCATGTCAAATTTCCATGTCATATACCCTAGCATCTTGCTGTTATATTTCCAAGCTGTAAACCCCACAGATGGTCTGTAAATTCTCTGGAGTTTCTTGCTCAGATGGTTTTTCCCATCTTTCTGTCTTCTCCTCTTGTACCACTTTGGGCAAGACCTGTACTTTATAATTCCAAGAAAACTTCAGTTATCTGCAGAAGTCAAACTATTTGTTACTTTAGTTGTTTTTGCCAGATAGTTTTGAACAGTTTCTGTGTATAATCCCACAAATCTCTTTGTAATTTAAATGGGTTTATTTCTCTCTGCCTGGAATGCATTTCTGCTTCAAGATGCTCCTTTAGCTGCTCATAGTTCACCTTCCATGTTCCAAACATTGCTTTAATCTCTTTTTATTGACTACATATGTTCTTTGCATTTGTTTTGAGATGCACCCAAAAAAGCGTTCATATGATCTTTTAATTCCTTTTAGTAGTGGTCTTTAACCTGGCCTTCATAGATGGCAAATTGCCAGTGAGGATTCTTTGCTATCGCTCACTCATAAGAATTTTGAAACCTACAACTGAAGCCAACAGCAAGAGCACAATCCAATACCATCACTCTACATTACTTGTTCAGCATTGTTGAAAGTTGGGATCACTGCTTATAGAAAGCTTCCAAATACTCTTTTGATTAGTGATGACCAATTCTACTTTCTGCCAGCTACTTAAGCTATATTACCCATATCTTAGTGATTTACTCTGGGAATTTCGTCTTCAGCCATAGCAGATAAGGAAGGTTTTGACTTTTGCATAGCTCACAAAGTATGCTGTTTTCACTGCTTTTTAAGGTAATGTATTCTGATCTATTTGCTCTCCGATGTTGGAACCCTAATCTGTTTACTTAAATCTAGAACAAACTCTGCGATTTCAGGTTGTGAAATAATGTTTATATTATGTGGACATATATTATGTTTATATTATGCTCGTGATGATTGAAATATGCCTGAATCCATACATAGACAAAAATGAAAACAACCCAAGGAGCAGCAGCATATTGTGAGGTCACATCAAGCACTTCTGGTAAATCATGTTTAAGCTACAACACACAGATACTCTCAAAAGAGAAAGATAAAAAAAACCTGTTTGTTTCTTTCTAACCTCTGTTAGGTACAGATGAAATAAAATCTTTTGTGAGCTTAACTAACTGTGCCTTCAGGTAGCAAACTTGAAAAGAGAAATGATAGAAACATTAGATGTTCCTAAAATAAATCACATCTTTGGCAAATCTAAAACTGCTAAACTGCTCATTGTTATTGCAAATGATCTGACATGCCTTTTCTGTTTCACAAACAATTGTCTCTGTCTACTAAAGAAAGTCTGTGTTTAAATCTGGGGGCAGTAGGAAACACAGAATTATTTGATAAATATTAATTCTCATTGCATCTGCTAATGAATTAGAAAGAAAGGGAAAGCTCGAGTCTTCATTTTGTTCCTCCAACTTTGCAATGCAGTTGAATGCTGTAAGCTGAATTAATCTTAATAAAGCAAGCCAAAAAGGAAAACGCTCAGTTTCTAAGGGTTTTGTTATTCTTATTATAATTATTATTTAACTTAGTTTTGAATAAAGGTAAACAAATTTGAAAATACTTATTCAGGAAACAAGCACATATGTACTGCAAGTTCTGCAGCTGCTCAGTGGAATTAATACTCTCTTAGGATCAGTCCAATGGTTTGCAGCTCTGGTTTGACCCAGGTTTCCAGGGCTTCCTAAATCCTGACTTCATATGCAAGAGCCCAGAGGCCTCTGTCTGTCTGCTTGCTCCAAGATGAGTGCATTCTTGGGTTTCAAGCAGATCCGCAGGAAACCTGTCTCAGGTTTGGTAAGACACCTGAAAGGCAAAGATGTCTCAACAAATTCTCACATTTTTACTTTTGCTAGGAAACATCTCATTAACTGCTCTGATGAATGAGATAGATTAATAACTTGCATGTAAGCTTCAATTTAGATTCAGTTCGGTCTTAAGGAAAAAATATTTAATTCAAAAATACAATTGCTGATAAATGTATATTTAATGTACAGAACACACAGATGAGAATTACTCAAAAATAGCATGAATTTCTGTGGGAAATGTCAGCAGGAACAATTTTTTAAACTACTTTTTAATCTTTCTGCAGAACTTTCTCAGTTTCTGCACACCCACACAAAATAAGCAACCAAAAATATAATATGCATGTATAGAAAATTTGTTGAATTAAATCAGGAAATACAAAGCAGAACCAAAATTTTCTATGGAGAATTAACTATATAAAAATGCATTTTTAAATTAAAAAAAAATGTTCAGTCCAGAACTCCTACTAGCTCTCAGATGATCATCATCTTTTTACTTTTGAAATTAATACCCACTATGGGATAAGTTCTTAGCAGTGTCAAATTCAGAGAAAAGAAAGATGTCTGTGAGTCACTTCTTCATTCCCATGATATAGTCTTTAGAAAGTGAAATGTTGGCAGCATTTGTGGTAGAGACTCTTAGAGGAACCACTCGGTTGTACAGTGGACCAGCTGAATTACAGTGTACACTGACTCTGTTTTCAGCAATGAGGAGAAGGAAGCCCCAATGCAGGTACAGTAATTCTGGCTTATTTTTCATTATCGTTTTTGAAACAGCTTCAAATACTGCTGAGTGATTGGGTAGGACTACAGCAGCACTTCTCCCTCTTTGGTTCACAAATCCGTGCATCTGTGCGTTGCCAAGAGGTCTCTCACTGCAGTGAGTCTCTCAGGGACAGCAACAGGCAAAGCTAAACCAATTCATGGCCCTCCTCTGGAAGTCAGGTCTTCTGACCCAAGCCAGTGAAGATACCAAAGAACTCTGTATTTCGGCCTTTGCAAGCTCCACAGCTTTCACTGTGGCTTTTGAAAGCTTCATGTGTATTTTTCATTTTAGCTGGAGCAAGGGCAGTATTCAAGGTCAGAGAGCATCATCTAGTGGACCTGATAGTCTCTCTTCTGGCCATCCTCTGCCTCCAGAGCATATAAAACTGACCAAAGCTCAGCTGTGAAGAGTCAAGTGCTTCCTTCCTGTCAGATGAGTGCAGAACTTGGAACAAGGTGGCCTAAGAGCAGAGGCTTGAAGGCTAACCTTGTGGATGGTGGGTGAATCCAGTCTTGAAAGTAAGTCCACTTCTGCCAGGCTTACACAGCATGAAAGTCAGTGGTAGAGTCCTGTACGGGGTCTGTACTTCAACACAGCTGGCTGCAGAGAACCAGATGTGATCTAAATAGGACAGAGTAGGAAAATCCTGGCATGTTTCAACACTGTGCCTCTGAGTTACTCTAAGAGAGGGACAGGAAATGGGAATTTTTGATACATGATCCCTTGCTCAGGGCTGCACCTGGGGTTGCAATCTAGCTCTTAGAGCAGCAGCTACAAAATGTAGTGATGACTCCTGCCAGGATAATTACATAGGTCCAGTGTCACATCTTTCAAAAAGCAAAGTAATACAGAGGAACTGGGAACCTTAATGTGCAATATCATGTCATTGCTTCTTTAGGAAGAGAGAGGAGGGGATAAGTGAGGGGAAGATTGTATTTCAGACATACAGTATGTGCACAAAGGCTACCAGGTTCTGCAGGGAATCCTAAAACAATTTTCTTCTGTCTGAAAAGCTCAGGGGTCTGGTTAGACCTCAATGACATTTTCATTTTCCTGGTGGAAAAATAAAATGTCCCCAGCAGCGTAAACTCACACTTTTAATAAGTAACAGGCTTTTTAAAGCACAATGTTGTATGATGACATTTTATGCAGAGATCTAACTCATAAACTCAGAGAGCAAAGAAGGATAAAGAAAATGACAAGCTAGATACAGCACACATTAATATATGGTGGCAGTAAAAATCACAAAGGATGGATTGGCCCCTTACACACAGGGGTAAACATGGAAAAACTCTGTTGCAACCAGTAGGGGCACGCCAGTTTAGTGCTGGTGGGAAATAAGATCTGAATCAAGCCTCAACAGCTCAAAACTTACTTGTCCATAAACACTATTGTTTAATACAAAGGCAAGGAACATGTCTGAACAGCTGTAAACATATGTTATTCAGCTACTATGATCAATGCAGTCATTAGCAACTTAAGCAGTTCTTGCTGTCAATGTAAAATCATTTATTCTTGCTACATATCTATCAGCTGGAGATCTAAAAGAGAGCTGGCTGAAGGCAGGTAGCAAGCATTCAAAAAAATCTAAAGGAAAAGTCCCTGTAAACATTTTAAACAAGAAAGCACTAGATTGTAATCCTCAGCTTAGCTGTATTTCTCTTCAGGCTAATACAGCTATGTGTTATACTCAAAATCAGTATGAGTGTGTGTAATGAAGACATTAGCTGTGTAGTGAATAGCACATTTATGTATCATCCCCTTGTACTGCTTTGAATTGCAAGATTCTAGTTCAGTTTGGGGACTGGGTGTTTTCACATAGCTAAAACCATAATACATATGCAGAGATGTGTGTGTTTATATGTATGATAAGTATCACACACACATCTTTCAAACAAAATGTACGTCTAAGTAAACTCATTTAACTTTGAATCTAACACTGGAGGTCATCTCAACACACTCCATCCTGCTTAAAGCAGGGCCAGCTTCACAGCTTCCTACCTAATTTATTTAGTGGATCTATGATCTCTCTCTCTCTAAATATGTAATTTCATATATGTATACTTGTATATATGTAATACAAATACAAAGTGCTGCCTTTAAAGGAGAGATCTGGCCTGGATCTTGGAAATGCAGCACTGAGACAGAGAACCAAAATGTGTAACAGGTCTCTGGAAAGACTCTGGAGGAAGAACCACATGTCAGCACAGCAATGGTGGGACACTGCTTCTGTTCACTGGTGAGAAGTAGAAGGAAACTGGTCTATTGCAATATCCCAAAATCTCTTGATGTTTTCACAATTACAATTAAAATACAACTTGGAGAAGATGCTGATTATTCTTAAACCATGGGACGAATACAAAAATTAGTTCATAAACTTAGAAGACTAGAAATGGAGAAGGCAAAGGCAGACCTCAACTGAAAAGTTTCTTTTGCACCAGAATACCTTCTTTGATCCACAGCTCCTCACCTTGTTCAAGTTATTCAACAAATAGGAGTAGCAGAACAGATCACACAACATCTCTCTGTTGGTCAGCATTATGTTTAAATGAACAATATCCATTTAGCTCTGACTGTGAAGTCACTAGCACTTTTAAAGGCATCAACAGCCCTCACCTTCTGCAATTAACTCTGGAAGTAGCACTCAGATCTGAAGCTTTAATACTGAAGCAAAATAAAAATTTGTATTTCCAATACTTATGCCACAGTGCCTATATCCTGTGAGCTGGGCAGACACACTCTATCCCCCAACATAGTGTAAATCAGATGGTGTTAGTTTCTTTACCTATTAGGTAACTCAGTCAGGGTTTTGACTTCTCTGTTGAATATTCACCTTTCATTTGATTCCATTTTAGTTTAATGTAGTATCAAAAAATAACTATGTCTTTGAATATTTTGCTGAATCCCAGCTTCAACTGCTGTTGCAATAATGTGTTTGCTTGCAGTCTACTATGCAGTTACTGGATATGTGCTAGTGATAAAGGAAATCCAGGACTGGTTACAGTCTTTAATAAAACAGAGGCACAAAGCTGGAGTTGACCTGTTTGGAAGTTCAAGTGTTTTGCTGTACACTTTCCAAGGATTTCTTCTCCTCATTTGGTTTCCTCCTTTCTTTGCATTTTTAGTGTTGCTTTTTAAAGGGCATTTGCAGAGGGCTGTATTTTATTTCTTTTTATGTACAGTCATGATTCCAAGGGCATTTTTCATAAGACCATTTCACACCCATCCCATGCCACCTCCTCTCCAACTTTATGCACATTTATTCTCACCCCTGTACCACCCATTCTTTATGTTGTTATATACATATTATATAGATGTTTTTGGAGGCTGGCAGGGAACCAGTCTGAGAGACTTATCGATGTTAAAAATACTCTTCCCACTTTTTTTTTTTTTTTTTTAAGGTTTAGTTTTTTCTTGGGTCAATTCCATGATTCACTTCTCTGCCTGGTCCCATACAAAGTTGCTGTGGCACAGCTGAAGAGGAGGTGTGGGAACAGGAACACAGGGTAGCTGAGGACTACTGCCGTTAGCACTACTTTCCAGGGACATGTCCATAAACACACTCCTGGGAGACAGTCTCTTCTCTTCCCTGTTTCTGAAGGTGGTTCTGATCCAGAACTGAATGATTAGGGGTACACTTGTAACTGACTGAGATGAGAGGTTCAAGGTCAGGCCCAAATATGACTTTTTAAGTTTACAACACATCAGGAATTGAGGATGTGAATGTGGTTTCAACGGAAGTAAATCAATTGACAGAGTGGTGGAGAGAACCCACTCATCATCCATGGAAGGCAGGTGATCCACAGAGCAGGCAGAGCAGGAATGCTTACCCTGAAGGATTTATGGTGCCTGCTAGACTTTGGCCTGGAGAGGGTAGAACTAGCTCAAGCATCAGAGAAGGGTTTTTTTACACCATTATTTTTCTTGTCGCCCAAGGACATCAAGGGAAAGATTGGCAGACAATCAGGAGAGGGTTTTGACAGGCAAAAAGACAGATGCTGGTTGGAGAGGCCTAATATGGATATTCTTTGCAATAAAGTTAAAATAAACCACAAGAGAAGGATACTCTAGATAAATTCAGACATCCTGAAATGGCCACACATTCTCACTGTATATACGTCAACATTTGATTTGCTTCAGATATAATTAACAAGCATTTTAAATACTGTGTAGCTTTTTTAGAGAGATAAAATGAAAGATGCTCCCAATTTCCTTATTAAGCCACTGCAAATTCCTCTGCACTAAATGATAATGCATGCAGTGTTTACAATACCAGAAGGCTCAAAGTGCATGCAAGGAAAGAGATGGGAAAATACACACTGAGTGTTTTGCAAAATGACTCATAAATAAATGATTCTGATTGAATCGTTGTGACTTGAATGTTTAATCCTTTAATCTATTTTCATTTGGGAAAAATTCTCAAGCAAGCTGTGGGTGAGAATATCAAGGGTTGAGTCTAGGGATGCTAAGATTTTCTCGCCTCACTCAGACTGTTAAAAAGGTAATTATTTGTTACAGGTTTGGCTGGATTCATTGCATATATATGTTCAGAATTGTCTTTTTTACAACTACAGGAGTCATACATTTCTTATGCTGGTGTGACAGTGGTGCAAATGCAGTGATTGTAAGGGAGTGATTTCTGGGCTGTGTCACTGTAAGTAAGACCTCACTTCATCTCAGAGTTTGCTCAAGAATTCTTATTTCAATTTTTTTTCAATTATTTTCTACAAAAAAAACAGGAATACGCTAGAAGCCTAGTGGCTTGTTTTCATCCTTTTAATAATAACAAATGCATTCTCCTATGTTACCTACGGAACTGCAACATAGCAATCAAACCTTTTTTATTTATATCAAATCATCAAAAGCATGCCTTCCATTCTTTTGTTGATGTTGCTGGTGCGATTGTGTATAGTGAACCTACACTCCTTTGGCTAAAAAAGCCCCTGAAGTCCTGTAAGTTATAGATGTATGGTATTGCAGCTATCCCATTTAGTTTCAGTGTTGGATTAGGTGTATAAACCAAAGGGCCAGGTTTATAGTCCTAGCTAGACTTTATATACATATGACCTGGCATGCAGATATTTGGCTGACCTATGCAGAAGATAAAACACCAATAAGCAGTATGCACACACATGTGTTCATGCACGTTATATACAAAGAGAGGATAATAGGAATCTTTGTTTGCAGCAAGCTAAACAAATTCATTTAACAGTGAATCCAAACTTTTAAAACTTATTCTATTTCTAAATTGCAGGCAAAATGTTATACTTGGCCCTACAGCCCTCGTCCCACTGGACTTCAATTAGCAGAACCATTACAATACTCAGCTGAGAAAGCTTCAGAATAAAGTCCTTATCTGGTAGCACTTCCTCTATCAAGAACCTCCTTACCCACTAAACAGATTATGGGAAAAATGACTTCTCAGTTCTACCAATTAGTTCTACCACATTTGTCTTCTATTCATTCTCTTTCTAAAATAGTGGTGATTTCAGCTGACACCAGCATGCACTTCTTAGGAGAACTGCATTCTCTTCTGCCACACGGACCTCAGAGTCCTTAAATAACACAGAACAAATAGCAATCTCTGCTATAAACTGCAGACAAGAGTCCTGGGAATATACCACAAGGTGGACATATTAAAGCATTTGTACAGTTTATAAAGCCACTATTAGGTGGAGAGGGAAATTAAGAAGTACAAGCAAATGAGAAAGGATATTTTAAAAATGGGATTTGAAAAATATTGAGATTAAATGAAGTGGACAAATGTTGCTTGAAGTACCATATTTTGTTTAATTTACTGAACACATTCTCCTTCTGGAGCTGCTGTGAAAATGTGTGCACATGGATGCTCACACACACCTTTAAGTGTGTGTGCACAAATACACAGCAGTACATACAAATACTTCACAAATATAAATACACGTGCACATGGAAAGTGAAAGCAAACTGAAACCCCATCACCAAGCCACAAAATGTCAGAGATATTACATAAAATTAATGATCCATGTTCTGAAGCCCACACCCTGCAAAAGGAGTTTTAACTAAATAAGAATATCACAGTTTCATGCCAACTGCTTAATACTGATACTTGCAAAGTAATTTGAAAACCTTGATAGGAGGGCATAGAGAAGGTTAGAGTGTCTTTTGAAAGTGCTTCTGTTACATTTATGGATGGGAAAACTGAATAACTCAAAATCTTCAGAATGTTCACCTTCTCAATAGCTTCTAACAAAAAGGGTGCAGGTTCACCACATACAAATAAAAGAAGCAGCAGAGGCCACAGCCAGGTCTAAATTGATTACCTGAGTCAAGCCAAGCAATTTTGGGTGAACAATCCCATAACACCTTTCTGACTTCCAGAGCACAGGCCTCATCCTCTAGTTGTCCCTAAGCACAGACAGCCTCAGAAGGACAAACAACACATCTGCAAGACTTTCCATTTTACACATTCCAACAGAGCCTTGATACATCCTAATGTGCTCAAGAAATGAGTAACTGCAGATGGGCAGCCTCGGCAGGGACTGATTAACACGATGGCACGGTGAAAGCATAGCAGAAATGAGCACTGTTACTTGATTCATTTTTTATTGCGGCCTGGTTGGCTGAAAGCAGTGCACTGCTTCTAGCTATTCCAGATGCTGTATACCATCTTGGTAACTGAGGACAGTGAAGGCACACAATATTCCACCCAGGTATCTATTTTGGCCTGAATAACTGAAAGCCAGATAATTTTCTATGCTTCTTATATACATTTCGTATTGAGCAGATACTCTTTTTTTCTCCCCTATATGACTCTGCTTTCTCACTACTAGCACAGACAGAACAAGCAAGAAAATAAAGGTTTCATTATGACTCTTTCTAAGTCACAACTGGATGTACCGATTCCTGAGACTCCGTGGGCAGTTGGTGCTGCCTCTTCATCAGGGCATGTCATAGTGTTACTGTGTAGCCAAATAAGAGGTTCATATTAAAAACCCTCACTGGTTTAGTGAGCTAGATAAAACATAGTGATCATTTTTACCATATAGCTGTTTGGTGCTCCACAAAAGCAGGCTGTAAAAACTTACACTGCTTAGATAACTGGCTATCAGTTTTGACCTTCAGAGGTGAGGTTATAGAAAACTGTATAAATATTAAAATTAGAGGTGAGGCTGAACTGCAAAGTTCATACTCAGATCTCATATCAAACTCGTCCAACACTTCAGTGCATTGGGAATGACTGATTTGGTTTGGGACCATCTCTAATTAAAAAAATATATGTATCTAATAATCTCACATCATTCCCACTGCTATTTTTGCTATGTACCTTGCCCTAGGTCTCTCTCACTTATTTCAGAAGCCTGAGTCATACATTTGGGCTTTGGAGAATTGAGAGTTACAGTACGAGTAACTCTAGCTTGTAATGAATATATAGTATCCTTAGGAGAGTCCATGCACAAGCAAAGAGCGAGAGAGAAGAAAAATACAGCTTGCAGTGAGAATCTACACAAAAGCTGGCAGACAAAAAATACAGCTGAAGTGAGCAACTCTCTGTAGCTAGGAGGCAGAGAAAATGCAACCGAGATGTGCTCATGGATAAGCAGTGGAAGAAACAACAATAAGCTGGAAAGGGCCATCCAAGAGGCATGAATGAGGTGACTAATTTATTCAAGAAGGTAGGAGAGAGTGTTACCTGTTTCTACCCACATGAATTTGCTGTGGGTCCATCACTTTGGATCTGTGTGCTTCTCCCCACCCTTTGAATCAAGAACTACCTCCCTTACCACAGGCCTGCAGCAGGGCTCTGACTTCTTGTGGGCCTGCAATGTTATGATAAGACTGGGCAAAACAAAAAAAAAATCTGGCATATATAACACAAGTCCAGAGTTATGATCCAAAGCGATAGCACAGAGTAACACCATTTTAGTCAGTGGAAGAACAGTTAGGGAGCTAAACCACCATATAATGTAAAACCCCATGAGCATGAAATCAATTGAGTTCATTAGAAACATTGCGTCTCACCAATCTTTGCTGATGATAAATCATCTGCTGTCTGTCAATAGCCAGAGACCAAGCTCGGTAACGGAATCCATGACAGAGTAATTTTTCTTATCACCTGACAGTTCATCTAGATTTGAGGAAACAATTCCAATAATATGTGGAGCTTCACAAACATACTGAAAGCTTCAGTTAAGAGTTTCATCTTTAGCCATCATGGCTAATTATTTTCTTTTCTACCCTACAGCCAATAGTTACATTTATATCATGAGACAGAATATCAAAATCAGTCTAGCCTAAAATGATAAGATTCACAGTCAGGATTACCACAAGCCAGACCCCTCCCTAATCAAAAAACTCCATTTATTTAACAGAACAGATTCACACCAGGTCAGGATCTTCCCTGGTAATTATTTTTATGTTACCTGAAAAGCTGAAAATATCACTAAAAACATTCTCAATAAGGATGTTTGGGTGTCTTTAGGAAAAGGCAATTTATGTTTGAGGAGAATGAATTGGTCAGAAAATTTATTTACTTTTCCTCCAGTGTTGAGATTATTTTTTTACATTTCCTATAGCACACTGATTTTTTTGTGTAAACTATCCCAAAAGGATTTCAGTATTCTAAGAGAAAAGAAAAACTTCCTAAATTAAGTATGTGCATTCTGAAAACACATCATAATTTTTTAAAAAACTACTCCCCCTTAAAGAAATTGATAAGAATTTTTCAAACCAATCCTACTACTATGTAAAGAGAGCCAGTAGTATGTAGGCAGCTTCTTGGAGTTTTTTCTCTACAGAGTGCAGTGTGTAAATGATCAAAAAGAATTGTAAGAGGGAGGCAATTCATGATTAGCTTACTGTAACACAAATTGATGATAGATGAAAGGAGGAGAATGTATGGTATAAGTAATAGGGCCCATAAAAAGAGTAAAAAATAATAATAAATAAAGACACTGAATTTCAGCGGAGATAATTTGTGTAGACATGCAAGAAGTGTTCACTGAAATCAATGGAATGAGGCAACAGAGGTAAAGGACACAGAGGAGAAATGGAAAGTGTTCCTAGGTAAATTAATGTATACCCAAAGGGCTGTGAGCTACCTAGCAATAAATATGTTTTGAGTGGGGGGAAAGAAGAAAATGCATGACCTATGTAGTGAAAGGAATAATCAAATGTAAAGAAGAGGCACATGCAAGGAGTAAAATAACAGATCTAGAGGAAGGAGAAGATGATTATAAATGTTCAGGACTTCTACTCACTAAGATTATTAAAAGATGGTGGGAACGTGCTGATTGTTACATCTGCATAGTCAGGTAGGAAAGGGGAAACAGGGAAGAGGAGGAGGAGAAAAGCATTGATCTGAGCGAGAAGAATGGTGTCAAGTACTGAAATGTGCCCAATGTTTGCTGCCAGCTTATTATTGCTGCAGTATTTTGGGTTTTAATACTGTTGATGGTGTAAAAGCCAGAATTCAATTCCTACTGAAACTGATCTTGCTTAGAACAGATTTTAAAAATGGTAAAATGTTATTTTGTCCTGTAAAATATAAAAGACCCTCAAGAACATACCACAGACACAGGTGTGCTGTTAGCAACAATTTTAACAGGAGGACACTTCTGCACATCCCCTTTCTGCTCTCCCATTCCTGCACAGTTTCAGCAATGGCTGTGAGGCAAGTGCGAGAGGGAAATCAATGGGAAAAGTCATGTCGTTTTCAGTGGTCGGGGGTTGTAAACATCAATAGTTAATATTTTCCAGTCATGGCAGTTTATGCTAAGGTTTTTTACACTAAAATTGTAATGATGCTTCTGCATAGAAAACCTCTGCCGTACTAAATGTACAGGCAGTGGGAGTCATGTAGCTCTCATGTGAAGACTGGTGTCTTAGCTTAGTTGCATTGTACCTTAGAGGGATATATTTGCTTCTCTATTGGCAAGTTACCTAAGCTTGCAGGCCCAGAGGCTGAGCAGAAACTGATCTAAAAGGCATTTCTGTAAGCAGTTTGATGTCAGTGTTTATGAAATGTGCTATTTTTTTTCTTTTTCACCTTAGGAATCTAATCTTTCTGTGTTAGGAAGGAAAAAAAAAAAAGACAGCCTAAGCCCTCTAGGCAAAATTAAAATATTGGAAATAAAAAAAAAGAAAATAATTTCTGGATGTGTTAAGAGATACAAAAGTATTTAGGATCAAAAAGAATCAGTAGAAATTATTCTACTTTTGTGTTAGAAACTAATACTATGTCAAGGCTACATAGGGAAGATCTGGTTAGCTTACTACAGAAAAGAGTACTGGTAGACAAAGAAGAGGTGACATTGATAGGAATCAAAATGAAAGGGGATCAAACCTTTTAGTTATTCAACAGAAAGTTAGGCAAATGGTATCTGAATTCTCCTGTTAAGTCACAAGTGTTTGTCAGCTTTTATACTGAAAAAAAAAGTAGCAGAGATTATAACTTAGATAAATGATAGAAGTTTACCGAGCTGAACACCATTCAGAACGAGAGGACATTGCTGAGCTAAACAAGCAAGTGTGAGATTGAACACCATGCATGTTCATAAGAAATGATGAATTAAACTAAATATGGTCTCTAAGAGCTGGCTGTACAGTACAGATTTCATGATAGGTCTGACAAGGTCGCACAAAATGTCTGTGATAGAATAGCAGATGTTCAGCTTCTCTGCATCCTGTTAGCCACAAGTCCAACAAGCAGCTTACACAGGTTTTGGGTCAGCCTCTCCCCCGTGTCACACACACATCCCAGAGCACTTCAAGGCACAGTATGTGAACTGCTCTCTTATGCACAACTCTCCTGCCCTGACTTCACCTATCTGGTGAGCCTTTTCCTCTCATCTGCTCACTCTCATTGTTACTGGTCACTCAGTGCTATGGAGAAGATAGCTATCTACTCCACAGATCATGCCCTCAAAACCAGCTTTTTGATCTCACTTTCACATCTCCCACCTCATCTTTTCTGCAATGGCATCTGAAACCACTTCTCCCTCTGATTGGATCCCAGGCTGTTCATCCATCTGTGTTTATTTCATTCTTTTAAAAGTTGCAGGCTCTTTAGTGAAGATTTTTAGAAGTTGTTTGCAGGTTCACCGACTTTCCTCCTTCCTCTTTTTTAAATCAATGTTTTGGATTCCCTCCCAAGGGGAATTTGACTGCATTGTTTATTTATTTTTTTCCTCATTTATCTTTTAGGAAAACATTAAATAGCTTTGGCTGTTAGGGGTAGAACAATCCCTTGATTTATGACCTGGATTAAGGGATATCTTGTAAGCAATATGTATTGCATAAAGTCAGAAGGGAGAAAAAAAGAAGTGTGAATACCTGCAAATATATATTAACAATGCTTTTCAAAGCCAGTTCTGAATATTTTGATGTTTTCAGGTTCCAATGTGCAATGCTTTGAAGAAAGGGTTGTAGAGGGCAATCAAGTGAGGGGAAGGAAATAGATCCAACTGTCACTTTGGCAATTATTTTCAATCTTCATTGAAACTAAAGAAACTAATCACTGAATCAAAGAAAATAAACCAAAAAAAAGCAAAATTGTTATGAGGTCAAAAATCTCCAAAGTGTCGAGTGAGGGTAACCACAATCCAGGTTAGTTTGCAGAAAGACTGATACCATACCTTGAAGAGAAAAAAATTCCCATTCAGTTAAATGGAGGACTCCAGAATTCAGTGATAATATCTACTAAACCTTCCTTCATCAAAGTAGACATGGAAGGAGAGATTGCAGCTTATCATTTAAATTAATGTCTTCCTCTGTTTTCAAAGTTGAGAGTAAGACGAAGATGCAAAATATGACATGTTACAGTACAAGTGACCTATAAAGCAGGATGTGAAATCTCATAAGAAACCACACCATAGCTAAAGGAAAAAGCAACTTAAGTTTCATACTCCTAGGCAGGATATTCAATTTCCATAAAGTGTCGTGCATCCAGCTTCTGCATCCCACCAAAGAGCATCTTTTCATACGTTATTGTCCTACTGCAGAAGGACTTCCTATGTAGCTCTCATCATGCCATAAGCTCTCTCTGTTATATGGAAAATTAGTTTCTCCCCCTCTGTTGATACTAAGGAGTATAATGCTTACATTGTTTAATTCATGGTTTTGGAGGAATTTAATAGTTTGCTGAAGAGTACCCTAGAACTTCATAACTGTATGAGGAGATCAATCACTCATTCTTTGCAAGCTCTGGGTAGGCTTCAGGGGGGAAAAAAGAAAATAAAAGACAAAATCAACATCCACTGATTCAATGGCTGGAAAAAATATTGATCGGTTGGGTCATTCTCTAAGCTCATTTCATTCTCCCTGTGAAAGAAAACAGCAGTCTTCTAGGAATAAAAGATACTCTAAAGGCAGCATCTTAATGCATTTCAACAAAGGGGCATGCTTTAAATCCTTAAGGAGCACTTTAAGTCCTCATTTTTTAGGCCATCATTTTAATACAGCTTTTCCATGGGCACATAATTATTGCTTTATATTGCTGTACCAGCTAGAAACAAGAAATAAAGTTCAGCTGGTCTAGGTGCTGTGCTAACATTAAGACATAGTCTGGCTTCCCACTGAGGGACTGTCAGTCTAAATAGCCAAAAGAGGATAAAAAGAGACGACATATTTGGGAAGCCATTTCACAGACATGGAGCAGACCCACTGAGAGGCTGAGTAACCTGCCCAGGGTAACACTAGGGACTTGATTCCAGACAAGAATACAATGCAGATTTCCCAAGCCAGTGACTAACACAGAAAACATCCTTCCTTTCCATCGCAGCTATGCTCACATTTCTGGTAACACCTCGAAAAAGGCAGTTTTAGTGGCAGGCACTTCCATATCTTAGGAGTCAATGACAAGTTAGATTTATAAATACCAGGCTGGGCCATAAAAGTCCCATCTCTCTTATGTTTCACAGAAAAACCAGACATCCTCAGTCCAACTGTGATGTGTCATTTTGTCAGATGGTGTCACTTGGCACTCTGGAGCAGGCAGAGACTGTGTGACTCAGCACTGAAGCACAGAAGAGCACCTGGCAGTGCATGAAAAGAGGGAGGAATCTGGAGAGAGGAAGACACTTCATTTTAAAAGGACCTTAATATAAGCTTTTGCCTCTGGAAGAATCCATCACATGTCTTTCCACAAAAGCCATCTGACTCCCTCCATCCCCACGAAAGCACCCTTCTTCACAGCTGGAGTGCTAATTAGAGTAGTGCTTTCAGGTCCTAGCTAACCACGTGTGTTGTGGCTCTGCCCCAGGAATGAGACATAATCAAGAGCTAACTAATGCTTTTGAAATGTTACAGTCTAACAATACTGAGCCATGAAGCATAAGCAAGAAGAGTCAGGAATGAGCTTTGGGTCATGCAGTTGCTTTCAGAGGAAAGGTCTCCTGGCCTTCAGGAAAATCCTGACCTGCTTGATCATTTTGGCCAGGGAACATGAAGGGAGAAATGTGACAGTGAGATATCTCTATTTCCAGTGGTGCCGCACAGAGTTTTTAGCGGCACCATGGTATAATATAAGTGCTGAACTGGAACATGAACTCCATGGTCATAGTGTGCACCCTTTTAAAGTGGAAAGACAGGAAGTAGCATCTGTTAATAGTGTGTGGGAGGAAACCCTTCCTGGGAGTAATGGGCTCTCAGCTCTTCCTATTAAAAGCAGACCAGTGTCCAAAATATGCTTTAAAGCACCAAGTTCAGGGAAGTATATCCATTTCACAGAAGAGCAGAGGAAACAGGAGGAAGAAGAATAAATGTGAAATTCCCCTTCCCCCTCAAGCTCTTCTCTTGCTGCTGCTCCCTGCAGCCATTAGTAGGGACAGGAACTCGAAACCAATCTCTCTTTCACATCCTTGTTAGGCAAGATCACTGCTCCTTGCTTGACTTTGAGAAACCATCATTTAAAATCACAGCTAGAGAGAAAAGCCATGATGTGATCTGTCCATCATCATAGCAAGTCATTCAGGAAGAAACTGCAGCTTTTGACATTTCAGCCACTGGTTAGATATTCTGATGCCTTGTGGCTCACATTGGTGGGTCAAAAGATTATGAGATACTACATTTTGGTTGGGTTTCTTGGCTATTCAGTCCATCCACAACCCTAAACCTCTGGTTCTTATTGAAATGGAGGAACACTATCACTCATATCTCTGCTAGGGAGAGAGAGAAGTAGGTGTCTACTTATGCTGCAGTTCAGCACTGCAATTACAGGAGACAATTTCCATCGTTTAGTTTGTAGCAGTAGCTATGACAATAGAGCAGCACAGGCTGTGGTGTGGTAGCAAGCCAAGAAAGTACCCAGAATCCCAGTGCTGACTTTTAGACTCTGTGCAGCATTTCTTTCATTTTTGTTGCTACCTGCACTTGCTAAATTAGATCTAAAGCAAATATAACTCTACATGAGCTGCAAACATACCTTGGGAATGTGGAACGAGCATACCCTCAGGCAGGGGAATGTTGGGAATGAGAACAACCTTTGGTAGCAATGTTCACTTCTAAAAATAAGTGCATCACAGCTGACAATAAGCATTTTTGCAAAGTATTGCTTTCAGATCCTAGATTGGAACAGCTGGATGCTCACTCTTTTTGCCTGTAGAGTCAGTCTTTGGATTTCCAGAAACACCTAACCCAAAACCAATCAGCTACCGGAAAACTGACTGTTAACGTTTTTAATGTTTGGAAGAAATGTTTGCAGATTCATTAATTTCAAAAGAATTTTATCCCTCCAAACAGAGATAGGTGAACTTTATTCTGAATGCGTTTGTGAACATCTATTCAGATTAAACCTGTGAAATTTTGCAAATCTGGCATTTTTTTGCTTGCTTGTTTCCTTCTGATGTTTTCAGTGTTTGCTGCTTTTTTTTCTGAACCACTTGGAAATATAGACAGAGAGAAAATATCAGAAGTTTTTCAGCCATGGATAATACTGCATTTCAGGCCTGGGGTGAAAATTTAGGTCAGTTCTAATTTCATCAGTTCATCCACCTCTATCAACAACCCAGGGCAGGGTAATGTGCAATAGCCAGTATACATAGGAAATGGAAATGACTATTGTTACAAACAAGGATTGTATCATAGAAGCCCTGGTTTTAGAGCTGAGTGCAGTGTTTCTCTGTATATGTGCTTGCAGAGTTGCACTTTTGATTGGTAAGAGAATTACATCTATAGTCCTTGTTTGCTTGGTGCTGGATTGTGGGTTTGTTATTATTTCTCCAGCTTTGCTTGCACTCACAGACCACAATTCAGGTTGCAGTGATGATTAGCAATATCCACTTACACGAGAGCTAAAGTGCTACAGACAAAACCAAAATCTGTGTTACAAAGTAAAGGAAAATATAATTCTTGTTATTACCGTGTGTTGATTTATCTCCTTCAGTTCCTTTATCTTTTTATTTTGGTGAGAAAAAGAATGCTTAAAAAGTTAAAAACAAGATTAAAAAAATTAGTGAAAAATATAAAATAAAAACTGAAATTCTGTGCTTATATATAAACATAACCAAAGGCACACATATATTTCTTAAATATGGAAATATCCTTGGCATATCTACATATGGTATTTTGGAGATACTATCTTTATACATTCAGAAATAGAAGGAAATTAATTTTTGTGGCTAGTCTTTTTTAATCTGTGGTGTTAACTAAGATACTTTTTTTACATTTTTCTACAATCTTTTGTTTCTTTTTTCTCACACCAAATCTACACGTAGAATACTAGGCAGAGATTTTCAACACTGGTCTCAGAGCAAAGCCCCGGGACAGCTAATGCACTAAGCCCTTGTTTCTGTGTAGAGGCTGACACAGGGGCAAGCCATGCAGGCTGAAAAAATCACTTCCATAGGCAAAGTCCTTCTACTCCTAAGATGGTTGACCTGGTAGGATAGGAAGGATTTCATCAACGTCGTCTGTGGGAAGCATGTCCTCTGTTGTGGAACAGGCTTTGATCTGCACAGCTGACAGCTAAGGGAGTTTGTGTAAACAATATTCTATAATTTAAAAACCTCATATTTGTGCAGTGGTGAAAATGCTATAATCTGTGATAGTCCTCCATGCTAGCACTTTGCCAGACATCAGACACGTTCTGGTACATGTGTAATGTCTACAGAACAAAGAGGTTTCAACCTGAAATCCTACATCTTGATTTCAAGCAGTGTGCATATATATACATGTATAATTAGCCTTGTTCTTTATTGTTCTTATTAAGGGGTAATTTTTCTTTGAGCAAAACAAACTAAGACTCAACATCCTTGCAACAAATTGCACTATTGCTCTCCAATCCAAGAGGTTTTCCTTGGCATATTGTGTATCCATCTCAGAAACAAAATTTTCTTTGATTTTAAGAAAGTACAGATTGTGCCACAGATGACTTCACTGTAGATGGGTGAGAAGAATCTGGTCCTTGATTTATTCAAGCTTGGCTGCAGGTAGGATGCTACACTACTTTGGATGAGTGGTGTAGATAGAAGAAAAACAGTTTTCACATTGTGTATGATCCATGTGAGTGCTGGAAGAGCACTCACAGCCCATTTGCTGTAGACTAGGACAGGACAGGCAGTGCCTAGATCTGTGAATCCAACCCTTACTGTGGCTACCGGCTCTACTGCATGGTCATATCAGAAGGATTTTCAGAGCCCTTAAAAATGTGTACAAGCCTCTGTTTTCTTATAAGCTCCCAGCAGTTACTGAAGGAATTTTGCCTAGTGTCTCCACGTTCTTCATAAGAAAGTGCAGTTCTTGCAACAAAATTACTTTTCTTAGAGGTCTAGTGTGCTCTTATTCAACTCTTAGCAAATCAGTGTCAGGGAAATAATACAGGAAATTATTTTTTATGCTTTGATTATTCATGTTTTCTGTAGGATCAGAATGATAAAGCAAGACAATGCCCATTTATTTTGGCAATGCTCTCTTGATTGGTGTCCCAATATTTGTAAAGCATCTGAATTTTCTTAGGCAGAGGTCCTTGACAAAACTTACTTCCATGAGTCAGACCAATGCTGTGATTATGTTTGCTGTCACTTTTTTGTTGTTTTGAATGACTGCTTTGAATCTTTGAGTCACTGAGAGTCACCGCACAACTATTCAGCTATGTCCGACAACAATGAGGTGTCTACTACTCCTATGCCATCGTAGTTCTCCAGTAAGAGCTGGATGTTCAAATGGTGTGATGAGTGAAACGTATCCAGTGAGTCCATTCCCACTTTATCCATATATTTGCTCTGAAATAAAAATAGCTGAAAAAGCATACATGGTGTTACTTTGTGGTGCTTTCTTTACATTGTCACAATGCAGGTTAATACTTTGCTTCAAGGATAGGAAATTGCAATAACAATGTGCCATCACATGGTTTTTGCATCAAATAAATTGGCATCCCATTGTATTAATTTAAAACATGTATATATCACTGTGTAGGACTCACTTATGATACTAAACTTCCATTGTTCCTTTGTTTCAAATTACAATGTTTGAAACATAGTATTTTTCTTTGCAACTTAAAGAAAAGAAATCCCAGGCTAGTGCAGTTGTGAAGGTTGAGGCATGGAGGTATGGACTGAAATCCCAATAAACAGAGTAAGAATTTTTTTATTGCCATTCATAGGCTTTGGATCAGTTGCAATTTGGGTTTCACAGGATATTATTTTGTTCAGAAACATTCTAGTGTAATCCACAGCTAGAGGCAAAAATGTCCATTATGAACCAATGTAAAGTCATGAAACTGATTTCCTGCTGTATTTTTAATGACATCTTTTGCAATTGCAGCCAGTAGCCTGAGCCATAGGGGCCACTGGTGTCTTACGTATTAAGCAGAGCCACGGAAACAGCATATGCTAAAATACTCAGGCTCCAAATAAACAAGGCAGACATAAAGCCAGGAAGCTTAAAAAGTATCTTCTGGGTTCTTTGACCTCAAGCAATTAATACATAATAGTGACTCAATGATTTCAGACCCTGAAAATACTTACTATGAAAGTGGATCCTTCATTTCTATTAATGTCTTAAATGCTTCTTCAAAGTTTTACTTTAGCAGGTTTGTATAAATTCACACCAGAATTTAGCTCCAGGTAGGAGCTGCAGAGATCTAGAGACAATATGCTTGATAGTTCCAAAAAGCTACTGGGCCACTGGTAAAACAAAATATGGGTCTTGTGTCTCAGAGCACAGCCAATAAATTAATTCAGGAAAGGTGCCACTATTCTATAAACTGCCTATGTGTGTATTTGAGGTCTTTCAGCCTAACTTGTACCTAACACTAGCCCAGAGATCTGTAAAACTTCCTCCTGTCATAAGTAACACTTGAAAGACTTCTTTGTTTATAACAATTTTTAAAAGATCATTATTGTCTTAATAATGCTATCTATTTATTTACACCAGGTTTTTTAAACATTGAATTGTATTTAAGATTTAAAAACATTTTTAGAGAGCACCCCACAGATAAATATACATATATCTTTACCTTTGCCTTGAAATAACAGGCTGTTTTGTTTTAGTATGAAGCACCATAAAAGTGCTAGAAGAACACAGTACGAATAAAATTGCTATATGCATTTCTTTGGTTATCGTGATAATTTCTTTCAGCAAGTTTTCTTGTGAGATATTGATTAGATTATTCCCTGCCCCTTGCTAGTCATTAAAAATGAAAAATGGTGATATGTCGTCACTATGAAGAAGGATTTCACAACCAAACTGTGAATTGTTTCCTGTTAGAGTTCTGCCTTAGGCAGGTCTCTTTCTATCATGGTGACTGACTCGACGGTTCAGATTCCCTTCAGGAAAGGGGTTGGTGTGCCATTACTATGACTGACCAAATGTAGTGACCAAAGAAGTTTCCTGGAAAGGTGGGGGAATTTTTTAAATCACCATTTTCTTCTCAAAAGGAAAAAGTCAACATCAAATGTACATACACAAAGATAGATAGATAGAAAGATATACAAATATACGTATGTTAAATGTGAAAACCTGAGACTAAAATGAAACCTCTCAAATGATGTTTTCAAATGCTGTAGTATAGCTATTTCAAAATGAAATATTTGTTCTTCATTTCAGCATTCGTGAATAAATATTACCATGACAATTGCTGATATTTAAACCTTTCTAATTCTATTTTGGGAAGAAAACATATGTCAAAATATCAACATTTCCCATGGGACAGGGATTTTGAAAAGCTCTAATCAGTGTCATTTTCAGTAGCTTTTGCTCTGATGTTTGTATCTCTCTCCAAAGTAACTGCTGTTGGTTTTCTGTCATTCAGAAAAAAAAAAGCATGGAATTGGGAGATAAGGAAGGGACCTTATGAGTTAATCTAGTCTGTTCTCCTCCGTATCATGTAAACCTGACATATGTGTTTTGTTATCAAAAATTACTCTTTGCAACAATCTGCTTTTTCCCAGACTGGGAAGAGTCATGGTGTATCATTCTAAATTTATACTTGCTCTTTCATCATCAAGTAAGGATTCACCTCACCTAATCTGTTGTTATCTGAAAGTTAGGCACCTAGTTGAAATGAATCAGCCATTCTCTGTCAATAATTACAGCAGAGAAAGAGTTGTCTATCTTTCCTCAATATCAACAGGCACTGACAGAGAAAGATTTATCCATTGCAGAACACACAGAAGGACTCCCCTTCCCAGTGCTAGTTCTCTCTTCCGATTATCATTGGAAAAGTAGATGAGATTAGATGTTTACCTTGAGATTAATTCTGACTTAGGTCTTCACCTCGACATGCTCATTTTATGCACTGAAGAATGATATGACTTTTACTGTGGGGTTCAATATTAGCACCTTTTACCTTTCTGTATCTCCTTTCACCTGAGAACTTCTTAGTCCTTCATAACCGCTAACTGGGATTAAGATATGACTTTTTTTATAGTTAGTCAGACCAAATATTAAATAGAAATGGCATGACAAAATTTTACATTCAGCCTTTTGCTACTGATGTTATCAGAGTAAGGGACAATTGAGGGAGAAGGAGACAATGGGATTAAAATATCTTGCATCTCCTTTTACATAAGAAGAAATCAGCAAGATGTCCATCCACAAGCAAGTCTCCTCAAATAATAGAATTAACACTTTAAAAGAGAATGTTCATGAAACCTGAAGGGCAACAAGCAAGCAACATCAGTCAATATTAAGCTGTGAAACAATAACTGAAGGATGACAGGATGTGAAAGGGAGAAGTAAGCCTGAGTTCATAAAAGAAAGTTAGATCAATTCTTTATGAACATCAACATAAAGTAAGTGAACTGACAACTCATTCTGCTTTTGAACATCCTTTTCTCTACAATCCTGAGTCATAGAGGAAAAGATCTATCGCAGTGTTGCAAACTACAGCAGCTTTGTACCCTTTGGCTCTGTTCAATGCTAAACATATAAGTAGCTCCAGTGAGATCAAACAACGTTTAACAAATCAGGACTTTAGGACATGTGTTGTTTAGGATACTACAGAAAAGTCTGGACTGTAGGAAAACCATGAATTAATCAACTTCTTTTTCAGATGAGGCAGAAGAAAGAGAGGCAAAAAGAATGAAGACATTCCAGAATATTGAACTATATATGAGCAGATAGCTTAATGAAAGTCAGTGTTGATGGACCTGCATAAGAAGAATCAATCCTTGTCAACCATGCGGATTCTAAATTCAGGCTACACTAGCTACAACATATGAGAATGCGTGAAGAGCAGAGTACTGTCATTTGATAAAGAAGTGGTGCAAATTGACCTATGAATCTGGGAATCTTCTCGATCGCTGTACCTCACAAGCAAAATACAAATGTCTCGATACTGGCAGTGAAGATTCCTAGATGTTTGATTTTTATCAGAGGAAAGATGGACAAAATGACTACTGGAAAGCTAAAGGTAAGAGGAAAAGACAGAACAGACTTCTATGTACTAATAGGTGGCATGCCCAGATTTCACTGAGCTGACTTTTTTATTTTGTTCTTTTTAGTAACATAAGCATGAGTGGAAAACCAATATATATGAGAAAATGCATATTTTAAAACTGTTGAAATTGGGTTAATCTTCCATGCTAAAATTAATCTTCATGCATTTCTGCAATATGAAAACTTCTGTATACATGAGTTTTTCAAGATTCAGGCAACATTTGGTCATTTATTTGATCAATGAAACAGCAACAGTTATAGATGCTGAGACAGAAACAAAGATCCATGCTTCATGGCCTAAGTCAAACACTAACCAAGTCTGAAATGAAAAAAGAAAAGAATGATATTTTAAAACAGTTTGGAGATGCTTAGATTCCTATATATGTTATACATGTACCACCCTATAATATAGGAGTCAGTATCTTGATGGTGGTGTTTGTATAAGTTTCTCTATCTTTCTCTATCTCAGCCTGAAAGTTAAAAGAAAGCATTTAAGAGGAACTCCATTTAAGAGCACACCCCTTTGATGAATTTCACTCAAGTGCTGTTGATGGAAGGACATGTACTTTGTTCTTTCTCGGAAGTCAAGATGCTTTTTGTTTGTTTGTATCTTTTTTAAACCACCAAATTTAATTGTTTGCTTCCCTGGCTGTAATGAAATAAGAAGATAATGAGTTTTTCATTGTTCACTAATTGTATACTAAAGATGAGACACAGTCAGCCAACTGTAAATTGCTGCTTTACTGTAATGTTTGGATATTTCAGTGCAAATAGTCACAAATACATCTGTTCTTGCATGAAGTAAAATGTCTGTGTTATGAAAACAAGCTGATGTAGAGAGCAATAAAAAATAACTATGATGACTTCTGTTGATTAGGATTTGCTGTATTGTTTGAGTTGCTTTTGACATGTCAGAAACACACTTGCATGTTTCAGCACCATAAAGACAGGCGATATTTCAGCAGCTTTTCTTGTTCTATAATATTTAGAATTGCAAGCCTGGAACTGATATTCACAGATAATATAAATCCTAAGATCTAAGTAACTTTGCAATGCAAAATGGCAAAACCTGTTAAGGCTCAACAGGCACCATCTTTTCCTTATCTATCTTGGTTGTTTCTAAAAATAAATGTTCCCAAGGTGATTTAAGCATCAAAGTTATGTTAACTTTGAATTTCCTGGCATGTGTGTGTTCTCAATTTTTTTCTGTCTGTTTTGGGAATGGGCTAGATTTAACATTCTAATCTGATCCAAAGTTCCCTGAACGATCCAGATGATAGATAGAAATTTTAACCCTATTGAGCTTAATGGCAGTTTTAGTATTGATATAAAAGTGACTAGGATTTCATGTTAAAACTTTCAGTCAGATCATCCATAACATATAAGTTTCAGTTCAGTGGCAGAAAATGACTGTTTAACCAGCAAGCCCATTTCTCTGTGGAACAAGGAGGTGTCAGTAGGCAATGTTTCATAATGGACTTGAACCAAAACTCACAGAAGAAAAAGAACAGACTCACATAAGAAAAACAACAGGCTCTTGTAGACTTTTGGTGACTTTGACAATATTCAGTATGACCATTGTTCAGAATTATATCGCTTCTTCCTAACAGCTCAGTTCCCTTTAATAAAACACACAACCTACTTCATTCTACAGAGAAAAATGTTTAGTAGTTATTTAGTGATCACAAGATATTGTAGCATGATTTCATAGTACTAAAAAAGGTATCTAATTTTAATCACGATCTTTTCAAGCATTATTTGCTCTGTCCAGCTTTCCATTGGGAAATAATAAAAAGGACTGAACTTGAAAATAATATATTCTGCATATATTGTACCATGGGAAAGCATTAATCATCTTGGCTCCAGAGGGGCATACATCTATATACACCAGTTGCATTTGTCCTGCCATTGACCATTCTGCGACACAGCACAGCATGGCTGGTGATGCAGCCTGGCAGCTAGTGGGGCTGGAAGCAGAGCTGACATCCAGCTGCCTAAAGGGTGAGATATAAGCCATTCCACATGCTCTCTGCCCTTCCCCTGTGAGCTTGTGTCTGCTCCCAGACCATCTGAGACCAGCAGAACGATTACTCGGGAATGCCTTGTGGGGATCATCATTCGTTAAAAAGCATATTTAAAAAACAAATTGGTTTACGGAAACTGGAAGTATAGTACATTTCACTCAAGTTAGGTTGTGAAGTCCTCTGGTTTAACTGGTTTTTTAAACTTTTGTTATTATTTAAGTGTATTTTGAGTTCTGGCTATCTAACCTTACACAGACCAATCTTTATTTTTACTATGGGTCACTCAATTTGCACAAAACTCTGGGTGATTTGGCAATGCCTTGCATGCCGTTGTTTATTTATTTTCTGAGCCCTTCCACCTTTTTTCCATTTCATTAAGGAGAAAAATGAAAGCAGAGATAGTTCACAGTTTGGAAACAGCTGTGTGATAAGCCCGTGCTGGCAGAACCATTTTTACATTTTCTATTATTTTATATTTTCATATATTCATAGACATATTATCAATAATATGTATATTTTATTTATATTTAAAGGTCATATTTGTAGTCACTGGCATCTAGTGCATTGTTTTGGTGAAGAAGGGACTCAGGAAGGTCTGACTGAGAAGGAAGGCTAACTAGCTGACTGAGAATTATTAATCTATGCAAAGAGCGGGTGCCTAAACGTTTTCAAGAATCAGAACAAACTAGGGGGCCAGGTGATCACTGCTTTATTTATTACTAGCCCCAACTGCAAAGATGATCTTGGGGCTATCTCTGAGTGTGTTGTTGGGAAAAGGGGATACTACTTTTCCTAGGATTTATTAGTTCATCAAGGCCTTTCCTTTGAGTCCTCTTGAACTAATGAACATTCAGCTTACAGCAATCATTTTTGGCTTAAGCTCATAGTTGCAGCTCTTATCCTCAGAGCATTGAAGAAGCAAAGCTTGTCTAGCAGAGGCACCTCCAGCAGAAGAGATCCTGGGTTCAGAGCCAAACACCCCTGTTCTGTGGCAGAGGTTGCTGCTGTCTGTGACTGAAGAAAGTATGAGCAAAATACTGGATTGATGCTCATCATTATATCCTTGAAGCAGGCAGAAAAAACAATTAATAAGCTTAACACCATGAAGAGGAAAAACAAACATAAAGTCTCAAAAGGAAAGGAACAGAAATCACACCAAATCCACATACACCTAAACTCTTTTCCTTGTGCTTGGGGTGGGGGGCTGAGAGGAAGAACACACATCCATCCGTGTTCCTCCCCAAATGAAAGCTTTGCAAAGACCCCATCAAATAATCCAGGAATCTCCAGGAGATAGAATGTATGTTACAGAGGGTAAAGATCAAGCAGCTCTGAGAAGGAGACTATTCAGAATTAAACTGTACAACCATTTTAGATGCTTCCTCATTTTTAGTGGCTTTAATAACAGTGGTGCCTATGCATTGTACTTTTTCTAAATGTGTGTGCATTTGGTACTTGCAGTGGCCATTCCAGTTGCTCACAGGAAAAGATCAAAGGGGTTTTTTTACCAATTTTCATCTAGCTTATGTGCATTTCTCGTTAAGATTCTGCAGTGACTAGAACTAGTATTTTCTGAATTCCCGCTACAGAGAACCTACAACACAACCAGTGAGCTAAAGTCTTCCAATGACTTTGTCACTTGTCTACTTGAAAAATGTAATGAGAGGAGTACCAGGATAAACATACATGTGTGTAGGTGGGTATTACTATTTGCTTAGTGGTGAATAGTCTATTTGAGTTTATGCTCAGCACTTATTACCAGGCAAACACCGCTTGTCATGATAGTGTTTGCTGTCTGGCTCAAAGACGAAACCCACTAAGGCAAATCCTTGGTAGAATTGGTAAAATTCAGCTCTCTTCAGCCTTTTGCTGAAATGGGATTTTTGCCATTGATTTCACAATAGAAAGGACTGCTCCACTACCAAGACTTAGTTGCCTCCAGAGGATCTGGTGGTGTTTGCTGTTAAGGCTGAATCTTTTCTATCTCATCTTGGCTGGGCTGTTTCCAGCTCTGTGAAGAGGCTAGTTTTAAGGCCCACCAAAGGAGCATCACAACAGCCCTACTAGTGGAGGCTGCTGGAGGCATGTTTTGAATTAATGTGTCTCTGTCAACAGACCACAAGCCCTACCCAAGAATTGCCAGCAAAGATCTCAGCAAAATGCCAGGCCACTCTTTCTATTATTGTTTTTTTCTTTGTCCCCCACATCCTGAGTTCAATTTCGTTTAGACTAATTAATTCCTGAAGGTGACTTCTTATAAAATAACAAAAGAAAGTAAAAACTAAACAAAACAGAAAAACTGTAATTAAATTTCTTCACATAGGGTAAAAGAAAAATTTCAATTCTCTTTGAAAAAACATGTAATGTTGTTTTTTCTAACCCTTTTCCTTCCCTCTAGGACCTTTATTTATTGCATATTTCAGCAGCTACTATCGGGTGATAAGTCTATCAAATGATAATGTAACTGCTGACTTCATTTATTAAACTTCACAAGGGCCAGGCATGAAGTGTAAATAGAAAAATCACTATCTCTGGATGCCAACAATGATAATTGCAGCTACAGTTACTGTGAAGGCAGTGGAGTGCTTTGCAGAGTAAATGAGAGGCAGGTTTTTTCTTCAGTAGATAAACATCCTGTTACAGTTCTGAGTGAGTGGACAGATAACACAACGCAACTGTTTAGCAAATGCACTGCTTATCATTTGGCTAGTTAAAGGGAAAAGGTAGGAATTATAAAGTCAAGTAAAAATATAGGAACGGATATTGAACCCTGATCAAGAGAGGGATATATGGCCTGTCTTATCTCCAGGTCAACACTACAGTGAGAATGAATTTTCAAATTACATCTCTGCATTATTCAAATAATAACTACCTGTTGCTAGCACAGCATTCTCCTTCTGCCTCCCCAGGGGTATCTTCAGTGCGTTCCCATGAGCATCTTCCAGCAGTTATGACGTTCATATATCACTCTGTTTTGAAGGGCTAAGCTCAATGCAACACAATATTTAGCAGTGTTTCAGCAGGGAATGAAAGAGGGAAGATGGACAATTCACTAGAAAAAAGCAGCTTTGGGGACAAGCTGTAGAGGTCTCATTTTCATGCACAAAGACAAGGCTCAGATGTAAGCTTTGAGGGATTTATTATGAGAACACTGAATGACTAAAAATGCAAAGCTTGGGGCACTGCCAAAGCAGCAGAAAGGAAGTTGCACCCCGCCTGTTTACAGACTCATTCCTGGGTCCCTCTCGTTCAGTGAGAGTGAACAGCCCTGTCATTATGCCATGAGCTGGAAAGTCAGGAGGCAGTGGCTCAGTTCACCACTCCACTCAAGGCCAGTGCTAGGGACAGATAAGCAAAATAGCCAGTGATGGGGTCTCCAGAACTTTCTCAGCACCTCCTCTCTTGCTTTTGCAGGAGAGGCAAAGGAGGTAGTGAGTTCTATCAACAGTAGAGAGAGTGTCAGAGAGGGCAGTGTTCAAAGACTGGCTGTGTTTTCTCTCTGAGTGACTTCTGCAGCCCCAAATATTAAGGAGAAAGTTTAATTCTTTTTCCAACATCATTGATAAGCTTGGAAGCAGTCTTCATTTTACACCATCCTTTTGACTAATGTCAGCTGAATCAGACTGTTCATCTGTGCCTCAATTTCTGAAGCAACAAAATGGCAATAGTACTATTTTCCCATTGTGTATCTCAGATAGAAAGCATTTCAGTAGCACAAAGATGCCGTTTTGTTATTATACACCTTATGGTAGGAAGAAAGGCTGGAAGAGTTGTTAGTTCTGAATATATCTGAAGGCAGAAATTATTATTATTTTTTTCCCAGCAGTGAAAAAACAAGAGCAGATTTCAGGGCAGGTGGTAAAGAACCAGATGCCATTGACAAATTAATAAATCTTCAAATAATAACAAGAGTAACTTCTCAAGTGAACTCAGACTGAAGTTTTTTGGTAGTGGGTCAAGCTAACATATGGTCGACTTAGACACTGAGATGACAGACAGAATCTGAACAGAAGCAATCAAAACAAAATCTGTTAAGGAACAGACAGCAAAAATATGATCAGTGGAGGCAGGAAAATTAGATTGACAGCTGAGAGAAGCAGATAAATGATAAATAACCGATTCGGCTTTTTTTTTTGTAACAAGTTCAAGCAAATGCCCCCCTGCTATATTATTTCATAAACTTTGGATATCTTAACATGTTGATAATAGGAAAGTAATTTAAAAATAAATACCCTGTTTCCATAGGGAGTGTAATACAAAGCATCACTGATCCTATTTCCAGAAAGGATATACTTTTGTAGTTCCCTGAACTTAATCTCTCACTTGCATCTATACAAAGTAGCTCTAGATGTATTACTATGCCCATTTTTTTGCCAGAGTTTCTGCCATGTTAGACATTGCTGAACACATGGAGGAACTGAATGACCCAGACAAATCACCAACAGGCAATTGCAGCAGGAGGGTCTCAGCTTTGTCTTTCTTGGTTTGCTAATTGCTCCCTGCAACACTCTTTGGGAGAAGGTCAGACAAGATACCTGCAGCAGCACAGGTGTTATTCTTCATCCCCCGTCCCCCTGCCACTGTCCGTTGCCACCTCTCAAACCAAAACACACCATGCAGAGCTGAAATAGCGGAACAGATCTTACAAGCACTTTTCATCTGCTTCATGGAAACTCAGCCAGCTTAGTTCAAACACTCTTTTGAAGTAAATCATCTGCCCAAGTCTATTATCTAGATCTGGCAATATTCAACATATGTAGCAAAACATGGGTAAAAACTACATCTCCAACGAAATCAATGGAAAACCTTCTTCTTATGTCAGTGGAATTAAAATATGTAGCAAACACAAAAACTGAAAAACCTGCCATTGCCATGGGTAAATTACAACCAATGCATAGTCTTACTTCAGCCTCCTCTTGGATTCTTGAATTCTTATCTAGAACAATCAGTGTGTGGAAGAAGATTTAGCTGAAGACGCACAGTCAACATCTATTTTGAGATATCTGTGCTTGCACAGAATTTTGATAGACTTCCTATCAATTAGCCAAAGTAGCTATGAAATCTCTTCATCCCATTTTGCTTTCCACCTTCTAATTCATAAAAGAGCAATAAACTCTTGTGAGTTATTTTGCTAACTCTACTGTGACCACTCCACAGTTGCCAGCTACAACATGGGTTTATTATTTGTAATTACAGAATAGCAGAGTTTCTATGAGCTCACGTGCATGATTTCAGAACTGCAAGAGTAATAATAAAAAATAAAAAAAGTTAATCTTTGCTGATTACACTCTAAGCAGTTGCATATTCATGTTTCACAAGAATGGTAATTTTCTTTATGGACAAATATTTATTTATAATTATATATTACATGTAAAAATTATAATTGACCTCCAAGTGTCTATCAACAAAGCCCAAAACAGACTGGCAATGTGAGAAAGGCAGAGGAGATTTAGGTGTTATGTAAATAAATATATATATTCCAGAAAGGTGACTAAAACCTGACCATGTCCAGGGGAGCTGAAAACTCAATGTTCAGCAAAAGGAGCTGCAACAAGACTATGACTTTACAGATGACACTTCAGCACTGCTGGTTTCCTGACTGGCAGTAGGTAAGAAGCCAGCCCTGAGTCCTGGCTCTTAAAAGAGAAAAGTATGTCTTGTGCTTGCTATGGTGAGCCAGAACTAGAACCAAATCCCACTCTCTGAAGCGAGCATCCCTCTCACAGCCTCTCCTTCGGCTCAGTAAGCCTTGATTTCCTTCTTTGCACAGTGTCACACTCTGAACATGAGGGACAGAAAATGCATCTCCCTTAGACTGGATTGCACTCAGGTGTTTAGGGTCCTCCCTGTGGATGCGGTTTTTAAAGGAAGTGTTTAGCTGTGCAGGTCCAGGGGTGTCTTTTGAGCTATATATCCCCACTTGATTTAGGTGCCTAATTCCCACAAAGGGAACAGGATTTAGGACTCTCCATCCTCTCCAGCATTTGTTTGGCTAGTAGAAGTGACTTCCCAGTCAGAAGGAACCAAATCGTCATGCTGTGTCCAGACCACGCCATGGTCCCCACCTCTCCCACCAAGACAGAGTTGCCACCTAACTTACCAACAGCTGGGGAGTCACAGTTGGTTTCCTGGGGATCCATCCGTGAAACACTGGAAATGGAAGTACCAACAATGGGCAGTGTAGCAGGGAAACCCCTTGGTGAACAGAACCCTCTATTGGTAAAAAGGGATATTGCTTGTCTTTTCTTACAAGGATGCATTCATTCGTTATGACTAAGTGCTCAAGTTAACTAGACTGGTGATAGTTATTCAAAAATTAGTACAAAAATTAGCCCAATACACAATGGGGAGGATGTGAAGCTAATGAAGGCTTTTCTCCCTCAGTGAATAAACTTGTTGGCCAGATAAAGTCTTATTAAAGATTAAAGTAATAAAACCTTTCTCTATTTTTGTATTCTGCAGGCAATTCCAAGTTGTATATTTGCATTTCAACTTAATTTCTATTTGTGGCTTTCTACACTTTTATGAATAATGAGTTGGATTCCAGAATGAGAATGCTGGACTATTATCCCAGGCATGAAATTTCAGGATGTATATATTTACATTTCCTAAAGAACATATTACCTAGTGACAAAAAGACAATAGAGAAAATATAATACATGTGAAAGACAATAGTATGAAATGCACAGAATTTTTAAGCCCTCTGAAACACCAGTAGAAAAGATTTTCTGCCTAAAGATATAGAAAACAATTTGTAAAATAGTCGAACAATGGGATGTGCTTAAGTCTGTATTGAGTCATCTTCAAGTGTCATCAAATGGATGAAAAAAATCCATAAAATCCACACAGATTGCATGAGTTAACTATGTTCAGATTATGATTTGCTCTGGAAAGAGGATTATCCCTGCATTGCTATTGTGGATGGTACAATCAAGGCAGGAGTTGCTTTTCAACCAGCTGAAATGAAAACAGCTTAGACTGGACAGACTGGTTCATGTAAGGTAGAGGTGAAATTAGAAAAAGGCAGATCTGATAGATGGAAACTCTAAGATCTGTGAAATAGTGTTTTTCAGACTGATGACTGTAATGTTATGTTTCCAGTATGTTACATTATAATATGATCCAAAATCCATTAGATTTTTTTCCTTTTGTGGAACTACAAGGTTGGGAGATGTTTCTGATTTGGAACTTGAAACACACACCTCACTTAAATATGTCTCTCTGATAAACTTTAAGAGCTTTGTTGAATCAAAGCCTTTCCTAGTAAAACACATACTTTGTGATAAACACTTACACAGAATTAAAGGTTACTGTTCCTCAGCTGAGCTGCAATAAGCGTGCATCTATAGGTGAGCTGTCTGCTACAATATAAAATCAAATAGCTTAGCTGAAACTTTCTGTTGTTTACTTTCTCTTATATCACTTCAATTAGATCATTTGCAGCTATCAAAACATACACTTAAGTCTCTCACCTGAGTTGACAAAAAGCCCCCGCCACATTTGTCTGACCTCTCTGGAGTTACGGTACATAGCAAAAGTCCCAATTCCAGTGATACAGGGACAGGTATGAGATTTGTCTTAGTCCTCACAGCACACTGGTTAAAAAATCCATTTCTTTCAGTGGCTGCCTTCCTGGGACTCTGGCTGTCTTTCTGCAGAAGTGAGACACTATACAATTCAATTTTTGCCATTTGAGAACTGCAAAGTACTAGTAAATATTTTACTATCCATTTTATGATTTTTTGTAAATGAAGTGCATAAAGGAGCTAAAGAGATTACAGCATTTTCTGTATTTCTATTCTTCTTTATGACCCCCCAAACATTAGGTGAAAATCTGTAAGTTTATCCATAATGTGCAATGATACAGCACATAGATTCTAATAGATGGTATTACAGTGCATAGATCTCCCAAAGCAGAGGCTGATGAAAATGGATTTCACTGCATGTGGAGTTGGAAACGTACTTGTCAGCTAAGCATTGCAACAATATTAAATTCATAATGAAAAACAAATAGTCATTATTATTCTTGGTGTAGTTCCATGTGATTGTTAAGGTATGGCTGCCACGTTGATAGAAAAGGCAGATTTCAAAATGACAATTTATGCAGACCACAGACTGCATAGGAAGAACTGCAGTGCTGCTCTACTGACAATTAATTTTAACCCTATGTTCATTAACACGAACATTTGAAAGAGGGATTTTTAAAACTTTTGATATATGCCCATTCAGTGTGGAGTGTATATAAAAAGATACTTTATAGAATTATTTTTTAAATCCTTTTTTTTTTTATCACTTCTTGTATCTCTTTGCCCTCCCTAATTAGTTAGTCAATAACTGTGGTGCTGAATTGTTTTTGCCAGAGAAAGCAATCGATGATATGACTAGAATGATACTCTATCTGATCTTACTTGCTTGGATTTAGATTTCAGGTTGGCTAAGCCACTCTTAGAGGTAAGGTGGCTGTTATTTTCAGTTCACCCTAGAGACAGCCACAGGCAAATTCAATAATAAAATATGGTGAAGCATTGTTTTCAAAAAACTTCAGCAGCAGTAAGGATATCACAGCTCAGAATTGACCACAGAGAATATTTTTGAGCTGTTTGATTACATTGAAAAAGGAATTTTCAACTGAATTCAACCATAAAATTTGTGCCACAGAAAAAGCAAGAAAGCAAAATACTTGCCTTGCTGATAAACACACAATACCTTTATGAGCAGCCCTGGCTTTCAAGTTGGAATTAGCAAAGCATGATTAGGCCACCATCAGATGACCTGGCCACCACGGTCTTTCAGAACATCCTAAGACTGTGAGACATTGAGCTAATGAAATTTCAGACTGTTGGTGGGTTAAGTGAATAACAGGGAAATTGCTTCTTAGGAAACTGAGACATGAGACAGTCTGGAATAAATTTCAGTTTGCTATTTCACTGAGGCGGATTTTGGAGTAAGCATGCTGGCTATATCACTCAGATGCTTGTAGTTCTCTAATGACTTCTTCTAGATCTGCCTTCAAGCTTGGAGAACCAAGTGAGATGGCCCAAAATGTAGCAAGGAAAAAAATCAGCAGCTCAAGTAACTGCATTGCTCCTTTTCTCTCTTCAAAGTCCTTGCAAGACTTAGGGGCCCTACTAGCAAAGCCTGAGTAGCCCAGAACAGGTTTTAGAGTGCACCTAATCTATGCCAAAAATATATATTGCATGTCTTATTTTTCTTTAAGATCCTCTACCCTGGACTGAGAGTATTGCAGTGGTAAAGCCACAGTGGTTGGTGCAGACACATAGGATCCTACAACCATAGGTTAGGATCACAGGATCATGGGATGATCCTCTGGGATGAAGGGGACCTCAGAAGGTCTGTAGTCCAACCTCCTGCTCAGAGTGGGATCAGCTATGAGATCAAGAATTTTATTGAGCTGGTTACAAACTACCTTGATTATACCTGCAGCAATGACTGCAGCTATAGGAAAGCACTGAGCTTGCTCTTCAGTGATTTGCTCTCAGCCAGGGCAAAAGATAAGGAAGAGTGGGAATGCTTTCAGAATCATAGTTAAGCTGTGAGATGAAAAGCATTTTTTTGATTCACATTAGGCATTAATAGGCCCAAGCTACAGGCAGCCGTCTGTCCACAACATAAAGTTAAGACTCAGCTATGTCTGGACTCTGACTATGCAAACATGACTAAGAGTTCAGAAAAAAGTATTTTAGCAAGGCTTGAAATGTAACAGCGTAGGTGGATGGCAAATCTGGTTTTGGCAGTAGGACTGGATGTATGTTTAAGTAACAGTATACATGTATTCTTACCCTGCTCTGCTATTGAATACTTTTTACCTAAGTATGTCTGCCACACAAAGATGAACGTAGAACCCCTGAAAGAAAGAAAGATAATGAAGAAGGAGAGGTCCCCTGACAGCAGAAAAGGAAAGAGAAATACATTCTTTAGACTGAGAGAGATGTAAATGGGGTATTTTGAAGAAAGCAGGAGTGAGTTACCCCAGTGAAAGAGAAAGTAGATAGGCAAGGAACTGTTACACACAGCTTGCAAACACAGGCCTGTGGTTTATTAAGAAGGCTCAATTTATTACTGTAAGCCTTGAACACAACAGCTTTCAAAGTTTTCAGTTTCACAAACATGTAGTAGATTATGCTTGTTTTTCTCTGGCCACATCTGTGACCCTGATCCACAGCTCGGTGCCTGAAATGGAAGCAGCATTAGAAAAATACTCACTACTACAAAATCACAGAGAGGTGATAAGAGTCTTTCTACACACAAAGCAGATATGATGAGTGCTTTTGAATAAGCTACCCTGCTGGGGTGATTGTATTGATTGGGAAAAGAGGGATAATCATGCGCTGATTTGACTTTTTTTCTAATCAGACATGCACCCGAATTTTCTAAGCAAGAAAATCTAGTGGATAAATTTATTACAACTGCGTAAATTTATGCACTGAGGCAGTTGTAGCTAGTATTTTTACCTTTCCTGTCTCAAATGCTTCTGCAGTGTGACAACACTTGTGTTCCTTCCTAGAGGTGGCTGCATTTCAGGCATGAGACACCATTTTTGTGATCAATTGATCTTGCCTGCATAGTGTGATACAAATGCATCAGGCTTTACTGCTATCTTTATTTATTCTTGCATTATGTAGTATAGTAGCAGCAGCAATGTTTATCATATTCTTTCACACACATCATAGTGCCCAGCGCACCCAGGATTTATCCAGCGTAAGAACTTGTTAAAGGTTCCAGAAGTACAAACCGGTGAATAACAACTGCAAGAAACTGTTGTAAAACACTTCTGCTTTTGCACAGGACCATCAAAATAATTAATTCATGCTTTTGTCAGTGATTTCCATCTCCTCTTCTCACCCTAAGAGGCATCACTTTGGGATTTGATTCTCTTTTCCAGCATGACCCACTGAACGGCTCAGAATAGTTAAAAGAGCTCCAGTAAGCAGAGATGGGAGTGTTAAACATGACAGCACCCCTGCCAGAACACCTTGCAAGATTGCTGGTCAGACAGGTCGTAACAAGCAGCTTCTTCTATGACCTTCCTCAGCTGCTCAGAGAAAGAAGACTCCAGAATTTTTCCAGAGTAAGCTTTTAAACCTAAAAAGCTATATACTCAGTTTTAAGGATAGCATCTGAAGATACCTGTGTTTAGAGTATATCCACCCACTCAGAGACTTAAAAAGCTCTCATTCCTACAGTGTACTTGTTATTGCTGAACAGAGACCAAAACAGTACCTTGATTTTGGAATTATTTGTTCAGATTCATGTAAGACATTTTCCAAAGGTATAATAATTTGCTCAGTTTCTCTGTGAGGTCCCCAAAGCAAAGTCATGCCTGTGAAGCAGAGTCAGATCCATTAAGAGCACTAGAGAATGTGAGTATATCCCATACTTATCTTTCATATGGAGAAGAACCATGTTTAAAAGAGTTAAAGAAAGAGGCTGGATTTGTAACAAAATGTGTCAGGGTTGGATGGATGTATAGTCGATATTGTGGAAATATTCTTGCATACAGAAGACTGCAGTGAAGAAGTGCCACTTGGTCTGGCAGACTCCATGGTCACAGCAAAGTATAAAGCAAGACAGGAATATCTGCTCTGCTCCAAGGCGTTTCTTATCAATCCTTTTTGAGTGCAAGCCTTACATGGTATCTACCAGGGTAAATTTAGATTTTTTCTGTATTAATCTGGTGGAATAAAACTGATACATCAAAAAGTGCAAACCAAACCTCTATTTTGCTGTCCAAAGACTGAGATATGCAACAGGAACATAACACAGCTGATACCTATATGAAAACAGAAGACTACCTGCTGAACAATCACAGCCATATATTTTAGTCCTCTATTTAAGCTGGCTAGATGAACTGTTTGATTAAAAGAATCCTTCTTCAAAGCATAAAGCTGTATGGCAGTGCTCATAACAAATAGTTTTTATTTGTCAAATGAATAACAACAGGGGATTTTCTAGTATTTAAATAATTCTGATGATTGCACCAGAAGCATTTTTTCCCCTGGTTAATTCTCCAGTGAACAATATTGTGCCTTAACTTCACATGCTAGGAAAGCCTCTTGCTGGTTTTAGCACTAGACCTCTTCCTCACAAGCCTCATCCTCTGTTTCCCACCCTGTGTCCTCTACTATTTCAAGATGGTCTTTCCCACTCTTCCTTCCTTGATACAGCCTGTTTTCTCCCAGTAATTAGAGGGGACTGCTGTAGGAAGAAATTGGCTAGACTGCCAGAGTGTTTGCTTCATAAGAGGGCTGTCTCATCAAGGAGCTATTTACATGTTCTCTCTGCTGCCACACTACCTGTGTTTTTTTGAAAGCAGCAGAGTCTCATAGAAGTGCCTCAGTCTATATGGCAGACAAGTACACTCCAAAATCGCAACCAGTCAATCTCAGCATTATACACAGAATTCTCCTGCTTTCTTAAAACTTGTCCCAGTGCTTAACTCCTTCTCTAGCACTCCTTGAGTCAAGCTGATGCTTTGTGGATGCCTCAACGCTCTGCATCCTGACACACAGATGTAAAAAAAATTAGCCAAGACATAGATCTGGGCATGGACATCTGAGCTTGCTTTCTTTAGATGAAGGTCAGGCGCTGCAGTTTCATTTTTCACAGACAATCAGGATGCATTTCCACCCCAGCTGAATGGAGTGCATGCTCTGCAACAGTAACACAGGCTGATTTATTTTAAAAAGCTGGACAGTCCCAAACCCTGTGTATAAATTCATTTTTTTCCTGCTTTTAGCCCGCAAGGGAGATGTGTCAGCATATCCATAAGAAAGATGAAGTGGTTACTCTCTTTCCACCACTATGCCGTGCTGAGACTCACCAGCCAAAGAGAAGTTTCTGGGCCATCAGCACAGCCATCGACTCTGTGACAATCCAGCTCTATTCACTTTGCTCACAAACTGCAGTATCACCCATGAGAGTTACTTGGGACATACTAACTTTTACCATGAGATTCAACATAGCAATAACAAATGTGAAATATGTTTTGTTGATATTTTTTTTCTTCTTAGTTTTCTGCAATGGAAAACCACAGCGTTTTCCAGTCTGTTCTGTAGTCAATTAATATTTTAAAAGTGTATGAAGCAGCCACAGCAACAGCCATTTGCAGTGAAAACAGCCATTTAAATGAAAAGCTCACCTGCCTCCACCCCTGTCACAGACTGCTTGGGAGACAGGGCCGTTCCCCTTTTCTTCTGTTTTTTAGTCTGCAACCCACTGGCAGGCCTCTATCTTCCACTTCAAGGCACGTGATGAGACAGCCAGCCTCAATTTTCCTTTTTCCTTTTGGTCCAGCTATTTCCTTGTCGACAGCCTTCTTCCTAGAAGTCGTATGGATAACTTCCATTCCTTGTAGAGAGGCTGGAAGCTACAAAAAGCTATATCCTAGAGAGTCTGAGCTCCTCTCCCCTGCAGCTGAGTGGAGGCTTTTATCCCTGATCCATCAGCCCATTCAGATATTGTGGATACATAGCAGAACGCTAGGATACATCTTAATTTTTCCTTCCCTCGCGAAATTTGGGAGGCCTCCTCATCACAGTTCGAAAAAGCTTTGCATGAGGTAAAAGAAACAGGCTGCCCTTGATGCAGCTTTTACTGTTGGTTAATCTGTTCTCTCCATGACAGACTCCTCTCAGGTTTGTGTTGACTTGGAAATAAGAGCAGTAATATTGTAAATCAATATGACTCGAAGCCACACAATTAAAAGATTTGACGCTGTGTTTTAAGCCTATGTTTTACTTCTTTAGTGACTGTACATGTGATTTAAGCCAAAGGCAGTTTTCATTTGACAGCAATTTGGGAAATGTGTCTAACCAAAAATGGTATAAAAGATTAAGATGCAGAAAAGCTACATATACTTCAGACATAAAAGTTAAGGAATAAAAGCCCTTGTAGTTCTTGCTTAGTAAAATTGAATGAGCCTGAACAAGCACCAAACCAATGGGATTTCTATGATTTGCACCACGGAAAATAAGAAAATGTTTAAACTTTGTGCAGCTGCACAAAGTATCCACATTCATTGCTCCTAAAGACAAATTTGCTGGACAGCCAGCTCAACAGTTCTGTGGCTTACTGCATTTTGTAATTCACATGGTAGCCATGAAAGAAAAAGGATACCTGTTAGAAACACAATACATTTGCCAGCTTCCACCTGTGAAATGACATGGCACCTGGGAAACACCAAGTGCTGGAGAGAAACCCTTTACATGGCATTCTCAAAAATGACATGACTGACTCTGCAGCCATAACAGCAGAGGTAGACAGAGCAGTTTCCAACTAGTAAAGTTTCATGTCAGCAGAAGTACTTTGCAGCTGAATAGCACTTTTGTTTACCAAAACAATAAATAAACTGGAGAGACCCAGAATGTTCTGGCAATGACCAAAGAAGGACATGTACCCTTGTGATTGAGGCAATATTCTCAGCAGTGATGACAGTTTTCCCTCAGACTGAATTAAAGTGGTGTTTTGACTCACTTGAGCTAGGATTTAATTTTTGTTCTCCCAGAACTATGCATTTAATATCACAGTCTCTCTCAAGCCTAAATGTCTTCCTTAAGTTGAAAATTCAGGTTTTAATCTGAAAAAAACAGACATTTGGAAACAATTCCAGATTTTTTTTTTTTTTATTTGCTTTGAGCTATCAAACAAATTTTGAAGCTGCAAACGTTGCTTGGAGTGATCAGCATCCAGCATTTCATTAATAGCTCTAGTGATAAAAAATGCAGCCTAAGCAATACTCATGTCAATAGATGGCCATCTTTATAAATCCTGAGTAGCCACCAAAGGCAGCTGTCTAATGGGGAACAATACAATTGATTTGATTTAAAAAAAAAAAACAAAACACTTCCCCATATATTTATTCATAGCTTTACTTGGTTTACGCCATCGCAGCTTACTGTATTATCTCTCTCCTATGTTGTACCTTTTTTAAAAGTTGTCAAATTCTATTTTTTTGTCCCTCTTTGGGGAGATACAGTTGTGTATTGCACATTTATAGGTTTCCAAACATGTGATCTGTCTGTGGCAGATATTCAAAAGAGTGAACAAAGCACATGTTCTAAGAATCACACCAGCAACATAGGAGGCAGCCAGCTGCAAAGTAAAGATCTGAATGGTATTTACTTTGCATTTTCTACAGATCGCTACCAGCTTTAGGCACATTAAATTACAGATCCTTTCAAACACAGCTTCTACCAAAGAAGGAGTTGTGTCAGACTGTGATAATAAAAAGTCAGATAAAGGTCACTGCCTTTAACACTACCAATCACATTACCTATTCCAGACATTTTGGCTTAAATTACTGCTCCAAATATGAATATCTTTTCAAACTGCCTGAAAGGATGTGGGAAAACTTCCTGGTTTGTTTAGAAGGTAAATTTACTGACCCACTAACATTTTACACAGATTAAGTTGCAATCCAGGAAACCCTTTTGCTTTTTCATGCTTCAAAACTACGTATTACTGGACCTGGCTTGACTGTCCACACTCTTTTGAAGAATTTCCCCCAAGAAAGTTGTTGTATGCTCTGACCTGTAGAGTTAAGTAGTACTTTTGCAAGTCTATTATAAACACTCATCTTGGACGTTGCTATGTTAGAAGACAAATACACTAATACCACAGGTTTTTTTGAGATAAGCTTTCCTTTTCTCTTCCATGCCTGCCACTTCTACTCCAGAGGCAAAATGTAGTTGAAGCACAAAACTATTAAAATGACAGTTGAAAAACTAAAGTTGGTTTAGTTGTTTTAATTTCTTTCATATATGAAAATATATATTTGTACTTTGTACTATATATACCCATGTCTCCATTTGTTCTACATGGAGAAAAGGAGAAAAAGCCCAGGAAAACATCTAACAAAATTTTAAAGGAATAAACATCAGGTTTGTGTTTTGGTTTCTTTTTTTTAATTTTTTTTTTTAATAACTGACATTTGTCTTATGGCCCTTCAGAATATCACCTTTCTGGGCAACAGAAAAGAAAAACAGGGAACATGTTTTTATGGCTTTGGAAGATAAATCTCAGTTTTATTTTTCCTGCAGCATTAATACACTTAACTGATGACTAAAATATGTTTTAGTTCCTCTAATGAAAGTTCATTTAGTGTTGCAAGTCTATAGATTAGGACAGCTTTCTCAACAGTTGATTCGAAGCTGGTATCTTTGATTACAGAAAAGGATCTAGGACCAGCCAGCAGGTTTGGTGTTAGTGGGTACAGAACAGGTTCTTTTTTCCAACATTCAGGGGACAGCTGCTGTCATCTGCTGCTATCTCTCAGATGCCACCACAACACAATATAGAGTTGCTGACAACTGCTTAATTCAGGCCAGTGTTCAAATTGCTTCAGTTTGTCCTGGAGACCAAACACAGTCTGAGGAGCTCTGTGTTTACCCCTTGTGGCCAGCACTCAGGAGCCGAGTAGCACTGTGACTGACACGCATAGCTATGGAAAAATTTTCATCTTTATTACAGATTTTTACCTCTGTCCATAAAATTGTCCTGCACAAGCCTGAAAAACACATTCAACATCACTCTTTAAATTTCCAGAAATAATTACAATTTGTGTCATTTGAAAAGTAGCAGGAACCCACAAATCTCAAAGCAGTCACTGTTCAATGAAGCAGAACCCTGGCTAAAAATTTTTCTTAGCCAGCATTGGACACAGTTTTTCTTCTGAAAACTGAAAAATACAAACCTAAGCCCTCTTCCCAGAAGCATGACAGAGAAAAGAAATCTGTCATTCAATAAGAAAATTGGTAAAAACCAGAACAAAACTTTTTTTGCTTTTAAATACCATGAGTATTTACTAACTGTGTTATGCATAGCGCCGATCAGCCAGCAGTGCAAAGGTAAATGCTGCAGTATCTAACAAAACTACTTCTAAAGGATACAGGAAAGAGGCACTAACAATGCAATGCCAACAAAAGAAATTTAAGCAGCTTTTTTTTGCTATTTAAATTGCAGCATCACTATTCTCAGACCTAAAATAGGATTTCAGAGGAATGTGGAAAAGGTTTATTTCTTGAGTGAGGTCCTAGTCAGCTGAGCATAACTGGTTTTTTTATTCCTTCTCTGAGAGTCACAAGGGAACCATTTAAAGGCATGGTGTTACCTTGCCTACAGTAAGCTACATTACATCCTTTTGTTTCAAGGCCATGGCCTACAGCAGGGTAGAACAGTGACAGAATAAGCCACCATTTACATCCTGACAGATATTCTTCCACATTGTTTGGGAGGAGGATTTGCAAAGATCATTGTCTGAGCAGGGATGAGATCATCCAGAGCAAGCAATTTACACCCAAGCCTTTTGAAGTGTGGGAAGAAGTCATACTCTAGGGGTGAGTATATATAAAGGGTGATTCATGGAAGGCATCAATGCACAGTCACTAGAGGAGGGCAGGAGCTAGCTCTGGTATTTGGCTATCATCAGGATACTTATTCTCATTACTTGCTCTAGTTCTCCATCTTGTTAGCTAAATTCAAGTCTCAATTTATTAAAAATAAACAGCATTTATGAGTGTACATCCGGTGCACTGTCCTTGCAGCTGGAAAACGAATTTGGCCATTGGCATGATTAGTCATTTGAAAAAGTAGGCTTTTTAAAATCTGTCAATTTGACTGGTCCTTCACATCCACGGCTCTCATCTACTCTAGTCCCACAATTGTTGATCCACATGCTGGTTGATTCTTGCCTTTCAGCTCTGGCTCTTCCTTTCAAGCTGTCTCTATATCCTTGTTCCCATAGATCACACCAGGTTGTCCATGAGCCCCATCCTTACACCTGTAAAGCATAATCTTGCTTAAAAAAGGAAATAGCTTTTTGTGGGAGAGAAGAAGGTGGGAAAAACTTAAAACCAGCAAAGTCCATGAGAAAAAAGTTTAGAAGTATCCATATTCCCCCAGCTGGCGGAGATCATATATACAAATAACGTATCATATAGAACATTAGCATTTATAAATACGAAGCATTATTTTGGTAATTTTAACTCAGCCTTCATTACTTTCTAATGTATAGATCTCTGCAGTTTGAGATGCCCTGTAAACAGAAAGATGGGTTGTATCTCAGGAAAAAAACCCAACCTTTTCCTCTCCCAAGTAAGCTGTTTTCTGAACCAGCTCCAAGCCTGACAACTGGCTCCCACAAGAGCTGTGCTCTCAGTGTGATTTATGCTGTTGAAAACTGGGGAATGGCCCTGTAAATGGGTGCTGTGCTTTAGCAGGTTCATACTCCCAAATAATTCTGTCTGTGGCAATCTCAAAGAAATAATTCCACCATGAAGGTACTCAAGGCTTTGTAGTTGGGTACAGCCTGTCTTGAATGCTGATATAACCCAAGTATGTCCTATACCTGAAGTTAGTGGATTTTGCTGGCATTGCTATAGCTACACTAATAAGACACTAGCAAAGAATTCCCACGTGTCAGGGTAATTTGCAGCTGGATCTCTCATAAAAAGAACATTATATGCCATAAGGCAGATGTGTGCCAAGACAAGGCAGATCAGGGAATCTCGCAGCAAAACTGAGCTGCTGGAGATTAGCCAATGTGAGGGGAAAATATCTACAGAGTTGTTCTCTGAAAGCCCAGGAGATGAGGGTGAATGGTTACACAGGACTCGTTTCAGTGAGGCTGAAAAAATTCCACAAACTGGATGAAATCCCCTCTCTCTGCCCATTGCTGATGATATGGCTGTTTAAAAGCAGGAGACGTGAGGGATGGAAAACTGTGAACAGACCTGAAGTAAAACAAGAGTTTGACAGGAACCAAACCAAAGTAACCTAATTTTCTTGGACATGAGATGAGAGGCTCTAAAGTCAAGTTAGTTTGGAAAACTTAATATTTTTAGAATCACTCAACAAAGCAGATGTAAGTTAACATTTACTGAAAAAAAATTCTCTCAGTGAAATAAAAATTTTACTTTAAGTGTCCACTTTCAAAAGCATTATTTAGACCTCCAGCTTCTAACCTTCCCCCTCCTCTCAAGTATCTTACATGTTAAAAACCACAGTTCTGGTTCAGCAACTGGTTCCTATCCAGCATGTATTGGTGCAACTCAGCTAGTAGTACTGTCCTGAAGACATTAGTATTAAGAGAAGAAAAATAGCTTGAGGTACATAGCTCATCAAAACTGCTGATGCTTCCCTTAGCTCAACAATTGGAACACTCCTTCTTCCAGCCATGGGGCTACCCTCATCAGTGAAATACCTCTTGTAGTAAAGTGGTTGTACAAACTTATTCTCTAGCCAGTTACTCCAAGGTAATGTAATTTAACCAAGCAGAAAAAGGTGAAAGTCTACCTGCAGCACTGGAAACTTAATCATTTTGAAATTATTCTGTTTGAATGAATCTGAACTCTCACTAAGGAGAGAAGGGGAGGAATAAATCGGTCAACAGATCAGAGTTACAAGGAGTAGCTGTAAGTCTGCAGGCTGGCAGAAGCTTGTATTTAAGCTTTTAAAATGTTCACGCCAGTCACTCATGAAACAATCAAAAACAAAATCAGAAATTAAAATTATTTTGCATTTCATTACCTGAGCTAACATGTTCACAACTTTTGATAAAAGGGAGACTTCATTAAAAAAAGTCTGAAAAAATGAGAAGCATTTTATGAATTTTTCAAACTTCTGACATTTTGTGCTGTTAGAGGCAAATAAGATGAGAACACTTACTCAATTTCTTCAAATGTATTAACTTTTTATAATTGCTTCAAGAAGGCTGCTGAGTCCACTTCCCTAAATGGAGACCAATTTATTGTTGATATTAACCAGAAAGTATATTGGATGTATTTAAGGAACATGATGCTGATTTGATTGATCTTTTCTTTTTCTGAATGATGGGTGTTGGGTTACAATCTGAAAAAGAATATCTTTTTTAACTGTTATAAAACCTTTAAGTTTTTGAGGTATAGTCTACATAGAGTGAATCTATGTATATATCATCTATCACAATCCTTGTACTTACCATGTAAAAAAACAACTTTCCTGCAACTTTAAATAAACAAAATAAGATCATGGCCATGTTGCATTACGAACTGCACAATCAGCTCCCAGCTTTCCATATCATGAGTACGTTCTCTCCAAAGAGTGTTTTTGTTTAGAAATATTTGATTGTCAAATATTTTAATCATTATTTACTTGCTGTTTGCTTCCATATGCCAGCACTGTTAAAGCAAGACCTATTATTTATTGAGTTGCCCCTAAATCTACAAGTGCATTTCTTCCTTTCTTATACACAGATGTCAACCCAAGCATTCTTTCATAGCTATGACAGTTTCAACTTTAATGACTTTTTTATAATTAACAGGAACAGGAACATTCATGTCTCTTTATGACAAGATCAGAATTCTTTTGCAGCTTTTTTTTTTTTTCCTCAGAGGAAACTGATTTTCTGGAAGGAGGAATCTCTTCCTATGGCCTTTGTTTTGATAAATGTGAAATTTTGTTCTTTGTTTGGTAAAGGGTATATATCCCATGGAACTGTCAGAACACCATAGCTATTTTAAAGACTGAAAATTATGACATGCCTGATCCTGACTGTCTGAGACCGTACATTATCTGCAGCCTAAAAGCTCTCTCATCTCAGAAAAGGACAGCTAACAACTTAGTTTTAGGCTACATAAGACATCAACAATACAGCTGATTCCTTCTTGCAAAGTGTTTTGCTACCAACTTTTTCACTGATTTAAAAAAGTCAAGAAGTTATCATTAACTGAAGATCCCTAAGCTTTGCCAGAAATTGCGTGTGATTTATAATTAACCAGCTCTCTGAAAGGAACCTTAAACCATGTAGTAAAACTCCATGAAAGGAAATTTATCACTCATTGAGGATTAGTCTTCCCTCAAGACATACGAAGAGGGAACATGGGCAATTAGGGAATGAGAATTACTGTGTTGCTTACCAAACAGCATTATTCTGGGGATTCTTGAATTGGACACCAGGGAGCAGCTGAACTTTACATGCTCTTCTGGACCTCAAGAGAGCCTGTTAAAATTTCACTGTAGTTCACAAATGGCCAAGAGGGGAAAAAATAAACTTGAGCTGCATGGAATGGAAACCCTAGTGACTTTTAGTGGTTATTTAATGATAAACTTCAACTTGGTAAAATTAACAAGTCTTTTTTAAAAAAATATAACCTCTGTGATCATTACAGGGCACACCTAATGGTATATTACTCATACCAAATGGAAATCTGAAGTTGCATAAAGCCCATTGTGCTTCATGTCAGCTGGTACTCAATTATCAGTATGACTCATGAGACACTGCAATGTAGAAATCTCACACGAAATAACGATCACAGGGTTCAACCTAGTATGCCTTTCAGGAGATACTCTCCTTTTCCAAAGCAGGGTGCATTAGGAAGGCCTGACTGACAAGGTGAATCCAGAGCTGTCTGCCAAGCTGTGAAGACTTGTACTGACATATTTCTTCTTTTAAGCCTAAAGCAACATTTAAAATACAAAGATCCCATAGTGACACTGTCAAACCCAATGCATGTACAACATCTGAACCTAAGGAGACTGTAATTCAGCAGTGCCCAGGGAACACAATAAGTAAGGAATCTGAATGAACTTCAAGTTGATATGTGCTGGGGTATCACTGACAGACATGTTCATTTATCGCCCAGTCAGGACTCATTCATCCCTCATATAATTAGGACTCTGTTTGTAAGGTCCTATTACTCACCAAAGGTCTCTGATTACAGTCAAATTGAATATTTTCAGCAAGTTTGACAGCTTATAGGAAAATCACTCTACTGAAACCAGTACTAATGCATTTAAAAGACTTGCGAAGGTATGGATACCTCCCAAATGATATTGCTTTGATACACTTTCACAGTAAAAGGCTGATGGCTGGATCTGTGAATGTACTTCAGCACATTGGAACAGATGCTTTCGACTCCAGAATCACAGCTCTCAGTCCCTGATTTCAACTACCACTTCTCCCTGCAGTCACCTATGGACTACACAGAGGTCAATTTTAGATCTCTTGGGCATTTAGAGTTCTACTGCTGAGCTTGAACAGGACTGTCTTCATCCTAACAGAGTATGAACTAGATGCCCGGATCTCCTCAGGAACATTAAACACATGATTCTCCTGCCAAAAGCTGCCCATCTGGTAAATACACCCAGAACACATGTTGAGCTCTGTACAAAACTTTGTCAGATAAGCTGGCATTGGTACCTTCCCCATTTCATTGGCTTCTCCTAAATTCATCCACTTATTCAGAATAAGAATTGTAAAAAATAAGAGTATGATCTAATCAATTCCTTCCCTAACAAGGATACAAATTCACGTCTTCCCTGCCAGAAGAGCAGGCTAATTACCAAGCAACAGGCAATGTTGGAGCATGATGGTGACGCTTCTCCGGCAGGAAAGGCCTCATAGAAGCCAGAAGTGTTCATACATTAATAAACCAGAGGTTGTGGCATCAAATATGCTTCAGAGAGATACAGTGCCCGGCTCTCAAATGCTGAGAAAACTACATTCTAATCTCTGCTAGTGTTTGGTAACAAACAATAACCAGCTAAGACTTATTGTCTTTCTCTCTACTGCAGACCTAAGCTTCTATATTACACCAGAAAAGCATGCATGCAGAGTCCAAGGTCAAACAAAAAGTTTATATGTCAGGAGTTGCAATACAGTCTGTGCCATCAAAGGCATTTCAAGTAACCCTATTTCTTCCCCAGACTGTTTGAAACTGTTTCTCTTCACCACTCTCCTTATGTACATACATAACAACACAGGGCCCTCTGTGTCACTCTCCCTCCCAAGAGAGGCAAAGTTATATCATGTTTTTCATCCCTCATTACTATCCGTTCTCATTAACTCCATCTTTATTGTACAGTTTATTTCCAAAACATAAACATCAAGAAGCTGATTATCTCAATTTGGAAGCAGAGAAAGCTGGCGTCAGAGCAGGTCTGACCATAGCAGAATGGTTTCATCTTCCTCATTCTCTACCAGGGCAGTGCATTCATGTACAAAATGGGAGAAGACCTGAAGAAAGCCTAAGGCTGTAAGAAGCAATAGCAGTAGGCAGTGCTAAACTTCAAAGAGAGCTCATACACCCGTTCAAAAAACTTGGAAGTGCTATCTACAGCTTATTTCAGACAAGTGGAAAAACTGAGATAAAAGTCAACTAAGTGGACATCCCAGCAAAGAAATCCAAGAGCAGAGAATAGATCCAAGACAATTTCCTTGGTGTCATAAACTTCCACTTTATTCCCAAGGCCATCCTTTCTTTCTCCAAAGGAATATGTGAAGAGTGAATCTGGTTAACTGATCAACAGTTTGAACCGCCTCTGTAGTCCCATGAATCTGAGTCCACTCAAACTTTAAAGAGCAATGGGAATATCATACAAGTACATCATCTCCACTTTAATCATGACATAGGGAGAGCCAAGAAGTGCTTTGCTCCCTGCTCAGCTAAATCTGCATGGTATTTAATTGGTGTACAGAATTCAAGTCTTTTTGATATAATAGTGCCAAATTATTTTTGGCTTATCAAGTTTCATACCTCTTGGCTGGATAACTGTCTTGACAACTGACCTTCTGTCGGTTCTCAAATTTAAAGACTGATCTTATCTTATGTATCCATGAAGCAGATGGAGACAAAAATTTAATTTTTTTAAAGGTAAAGATGGTAAAAAAATATATAATTTGGGAAGTACAGGAAGTTAATTCTGCTTCTGCATCACCTCATTTCACTACTGTCATTATTATTATTATTATTATTAATTATTATTATTATTTTTACTACTACTACTACTACTATTTTAGCATTACTCCAAGTCCCCTATACTGCTCAGGCTGCCTGGAAAGCACTTACTCACTCTCTGACACTTCCTGAAAGGCACCTGTGACAAGGAGTCTTACACAGCATAAACCAGCTAGGTTCTGCAAGGCCAGTTCCGGGTAAAGAATTTGATTTTAAACAAATGCTGTGTACTGGAATCACACACACACACACAAACCCACCCCCCACCCCACCCCAGCCTATACATGCCACCTGTGCAGTATGTCTCAAAACAGAAATCAAGCACCTAGAGGGCAGGCTAACACTTTGGCAAAATAACACCTCACACAAAGCGCACCTTCAGAAGTGCAAGTTCTTCCAGGGATTTGGTGTGCCCAACACTTTGCAGACATGCCCAGTCACTCTTCTTTATTGCTTAAGGTCTCATTTCCACATAATCCACCTGAAGGAGTAAATGAACATACCTGGAGGCACAGGGCAGCATGCTAAATGCACACACTTTGCTCTCAGTTACTTTGACAGCCCAACTCCAGCATTAAGCAGCAAGATCTTGGCTGTATATTGTGCTGTTCTTCATCTGAATGTATAAAAGCCCTTCACCTTCACCAGTCACAACATTCTTACATGACTTTCATGTATATTCAAATTTATATTTATCTCTGGATTTTCAGAAGGGGGAGTTACTTAAAAAATACCCACATTTGAATTAATATGTCATTTTGGTTAATTTCCTGGGCAAACCTCCCATGGGATTTTCAGTGCCAGTTGCACAGACTTGCATAAATGGCACAAGGAAAATTAAGCATTTGTTTGAGCACCAGTTGCTGCTTCCCTTCCCTGCTTCTCTCCTTGTTCTCACACACAATCCCATTGGGGTCAAATTAGCTGAGGGCTAGATGAGCAGATAATCTTAGGTTTAACAGATTCACCTGAGGTTCAGGAAACCTGTATTTTTAATCCAATATGTGTTATTAACCTTTGCTGCAACTTGATCTATCACTTTATTTCAGTTTCTCTAGTTACCCTCTGCCTGTCTCATCTGATGAGCCTTTGCTGTTCAATTTGCCTGTGGTAAGTGTCACAACAGACAGCCTGGTCCTGTTCCCCCAGCAAAGGTCTGCTTGTGCTGCTGTGACCTTATTTATCTTACACTCAGTCATTTGTGCACAGTGTTCCTCCTGGGTAAGACTGAGAGAACTTGCCTGTCCTGCACTGGGCATGCCAGAGAGGGCTTTGGGGGACAAGCAACGACACTGTGACAAACCTGCCTCCATCCTCACTGCAGAGTTATATAGCTAATATTCATAGTTTGCTGCAGTCATCCATAGATGACTCAAAGCTAAGGCAGGATTAGTAAGCAGAGCTGCACTTCCCAGCTAGCAATTTGAGGATTTTGCAGGCTTTTGTATAAATGACCTCACAGTGACTTCTGAGGAATAATATCTTTTAAAAACACTAGGAGAAAAATAGTAATATAGGCTTGATTGGAGTTGAAGAAACTCCTCTGTATTGTATCATAACTTCCCAGGTCTCCTTTATTTCATTCATTGTCCTTAGAATTAAATGATACTCATTTAAAATTACTAGGTTCATGAAGCATAATGTAAAATTAAAGGGTATGTCAACTTAAAATACACAGTTCTCCATCAGAGCAATTAATTGGTGAAATTAGTCATTGTTTCATAAACTGAAAGCAAGTAAAATATATGTTTTCAATTGACAAAAATGTCACCAATATCCTTTAATTCTTTTTCCAACTAAGTCATTAGTATTTTCCTTACTCTTATAAAGACAGGTTTTTCACAGTATAGTATTAGCTTGCAGATATCACCACCTCTGCTTCCCAGGTTGACTCCTTCCCTTTTTGTGCTGAATAAATAGCACTAAAATGCAGCAATTAAGAATAAAGGCCACCCTCAGGCTGTACATGAGTGGATCCAGATTTACCACAGCATAAATAAAAGCAGAATTGGGCCTACATTTCTAACCAGGTTCAGATTATTTCCTTTTCTTATTTTGCCTGTGATTATCATGGGCCCATAATGAACACAATCCATGATTTTCAATCCAATGGTAGGAAGGAATAATTATTTTAAATTTTCTTAATATTTCTTCAAGATTTAGAATGGTATCAGTAGTTCATTAGTTGCTGACTGCTCCAGATATACATGAATTGAAAAAATACGCTTTAAAAAGAACACTCTACCACTGAGAACATCCATGGGCTAAGAACATGCTCTGACTTAACGCCCACAAATTGTCGCTCTGAAGTCAATTACCATTGAGCACAGGTCATATGCATTCAAGAAGCTATAACTCATTCATTGTGCTACTCGTGATCTTGTAATATTGACTGACTGAGACAGAGCTTTTTGACCTTTCTACAGCCATTGTTAATGGAAATGAGATTTGACCCTGTGAAATTGGAGCTTCAGCTTGTGCTTTCAAAATTAAAACATCCATTTTTAATCCTACTGCCAAAAATCCAGTCAGAGATATGATTATAAGCTGTAGCCCACAGAGGAATTGCGCTTGATGAGACAGACATGCTCAGAAACGTTCAAACAATGCAAATTTTCATTTTAAAAATACTTTAAGCCTGACATAATTCATTTGAAACAGCTTGGGTTTGCCAAATCCTAGAGCGGTGTCTAAAAGAGCCTTGCTGGGGTCTTTAGGAAGTGAGGCTAGTGGCACCACATACGCTGAATCTCCATCCATGCTGTTTTACAAAGCAGAGATACCTTTTAAATGTACCTGCTGCTGGGCACTGCAAAATCTGTGCATCAGTCCTCCGAGGCTCCCTGCAGACACCTTACCTTTGCGCCAGGGTCTGTCTGTAGCTGCAAGAGCCATGAACGCTCCTTCGGACTAACCAGCCCCCAAGCTTTATGAAAGCTCCCACTTCGCCGGAATCTAGGGAGGAGAAAAAGAGGAAATGGCTTCCATCAAACTTGGGACAAATTAAAAAATTCAGCTCAGAAACACTGTAATCTTTCAGTTAATTCATTTAAACTGGGAACTGCAACAACCTAAAGATACCTGCATGAATGCCGTACTGGAGTAGTAGCTCATCACCAAGTCACTCACAGCACAACCACACATCCAACCACCTGAATCCTTGCAGACATGCCTATAGGAGCTCAAACCTCACTGAGAATCAATAGGTTTCAGGAATCTAAGGCACCAGTATTTTGACCCCTATAAGCCATACTATTTTTTGGTCTTACTATGAATTGCTTTAAATGAATACACATCAGCTAAGGGAATTCCATTCCTAGACTGCTTGAAGGGTCAGGACTCTTACTTCAAAATTAATTAGTGAACATTAATTACTCTACAACAGTTATGAAACATTTAAAAGGAAAAGGAATATCCAGAAATACCATTAGTAAATACATTCCTGAGGATATTATTTAATTAGTGTTTAATTACTATTGAAGAAATTTATTAGTTGCTAAATATTAATTACATAAAGCACCATTTTTAAACTGCTGGAGCTATTCATAATTTAAATAACTACTTTTATCTATGTATTTATTTTCCAGTGTTAAGTGGGTCATTTCTCATTAAGAGTAGAACATACATAGCAAATGCTTTGTACACGGGATTGATTGCTATTCTGGCTTGACCCCAGCTGCAAGCCTGGCATCTTAGATACCAAGACACAATTCTTAGCTCTTTGGAGTTAAAAAGCAGCTCTCTTATGTGATAGCAGAAAGTAATTTCTGTCATGCATGCAAAGCAATACTGCCCCTTGATTGAAGAAATAGGTACTAATTATCCAAGATGTCCAGGATATTCAATAGCTGCTCCAACGAATTGCATCAAAGATCAGATTCGAATCCAGGTCGTTTGCCACTGATTTCTGCCCCCTTCAGAACTGGGATGACTTCACCAATAGCACCAGGAATCCTTTGACCCCTGTACAACCAGCCCTTGGCTGTGATAACACTCCTTTGACAGAGTGTTACAGTGAATAATAAAATAAATCATAGGACTATTTCTCTGAGCAGTTTGGAGACTGAGAAAGTGATTCTTATTTTATTTTGGTGTGTTTGCAATTTGTGAGGTGTTCTGATGATTCTTGCAACACCATTTGTGTTCTGCTTAGTAACAGAAAAATAGTAATTTCCCCTAATATTATACAAATTATATGGACAAATTGCAAATAGTTGCATTTAGTGCCAGATTATCCAAACCATTGGGAATAACAGTGGAATACAGTGGTTGCTGAGGAACAAATATAATTCCTCAGTTTTCCAAAGGATATCTGATACTGCCTTAGGTCTCATTCCATCCTTCCATCTGTTTAGAGGTGTTACAGAGCAGCCTGACTCCTACTAGGCTTAATTACACTTCTTATCTCACAGATCTCTAGTTACGAATTTTTTTCAGAATTCATTGCAATTTCAAGATGAAGCAGAAGAGAAAAAACAGTATTTGCTCATGACCCAGATTGCTCTGTCAAAAAAAAAAAAAAAAGTTCTCCTGCTGTTTTTTAATTGGAACCATCTGTTATTCCATTTCTTTCCTATAAAGAACAAAAAATTTAAACTCTGGTCTAGGTGTCATCTATATGTAGCATGAAAAGTTAGTGCTCTAAATTTGGGGTGGAAAGGTGTTAAGAGACATTGCAGCTGATATACTAGGTACCAGCATTGTATTAGAGACAACGAAAAACCTACACAAACCTTGTTAAAATTCTAGAATAAAATTTAACTTTTTTTCCTCATATCCTTTGCTGAAAATATTTGTGTGGTTTTGATTTCTTTTTTCATCCCTCCTCTAGTCAGGCAAAAACAAAACACTGTAAAAACCCCTTTCTTTTGGTGTTTGGAAATATTCCGGTTAATTTTTTTTATATTTCTAAGGATGGAGATTCTACAACTTCTCTGGGTGTCCTGACCCAGGGCTGAACTACCCTTATTGTGATTTTTTTTTCCTCATATCCAACCAGATTTTGCCTTGCTGCAACTTGTGTCCGGCTCCTCTCAAATCCTCGTAATTTGAGAATAGCCTGATTTAACTTCCTAATGGGTGGTTATAGAGAAGACGAGGATAGAAGATACTCCCCTTGGCCTTCTCCTCTCCAGGCTGAACAAGCACCTCTCCTAGCACATCCAGGCCCTCAACTGTCTTGGTGATTCTCTTCTGAAGCCTCTCCTGTTAGTGAACATCTTCTCTACACTGGGAAAACCCAAACTGGACATAACACTCCAGATGTGGTCTCACAAGCACTGAATAGAGGGGATCAATCATTCGCCTCTGCCTGTTGGCTGAGTCTTGCTAACACAATTCAATACGCAGTTAAAATTCCATAGCTGAAAGTAAGACATGGTATACTCTATGCTCATCCCATTAAAAATAGATAAGAAAATTACCTACAACCAGAGACTGAAAATATTACATTAACATCTTGACTGTGCATGAAATTGGACCACAAAGAGGTGTAAAAACAAGAGAAGCTAAAAGTGTATTCATTTTCAGATCAGGAAATATGAATGCAAGTAAATTCCATCCCAGAGTCCAAAGATGTAATCATCTGTGGTGGTTTACAGCTAGTACCTCATTGCTATTTCTAAAATGATATTATTCATTTCCTCTTTTCATCTCTGTTTCCCCTGGAGATGATCATGCACTAACATTGGGGCCACTGAAGAGGAAAGGGGGGAGGGAATATCTTGTAGATCAAATGAATGAAATTATTAATAAGGAAAAAATGGTTCCGGCACCCATCAATGGGAAACTTTTAAAAAATAACTTCAAGTTTAATTTTGCTTGTATTGGAGAATCATATTGTCACAGGTTTGCTATTAGGTGATACCTATGATGACCTAGCATTCTTTATCTTAAGATCTTTTCCTTTCTGGTCTCATCAGCAGGATATTACTGAATTAAAAAAAAAATGCACTGTATATATGAAATTATCATGCAAATATATTCTGTTTCAAAAGCCCTTTACAGAAACATCTACCCTAGGCCAGTACAGAGCCTCACAGGTCTGACAGGGTATGTTTTCTGGGGTTCTGCATCACAATAATTTATAAAGTGCTTTCAGCAGTCAAAAAAAAAAAAAAAAAAGCACTACATTGGTTTTGCTTCCTAAGTATGCTGCTAAACTTCATATTTGGGGATACTGCAAATCTGAAGTATTTTAAAATACTAACCTTCCTGCAGCCAGCCAAGGTATGCTCTGAAGTAAGACAGTGTTCCTATTGACATATCACTGACAGCAGACAGCTGTTGGGATTTTTTTGCCCAAAAATGTTTGATGTCTTTATAACGATACCTGTTTTTTCCACTGACACTGACAATAAAAGTCAGTTACAGTATTTCTTCTTCTTTCCTGACTCTTTGAAATGCTGAGTAGAACAAATATTTCTTTGTAGAAGGCAGAATTGCTGAAAATAGTAAGGCAGAAGAAGCCACAAAATGGAATATTCATAAGGTGTTTGCATTTGATGTGATGTAAATTGCTCCTAGTATTACTGCTTTTAAACACCAAAGTATTTTGGATCAGCCTGTCATTCATTTCTTAATTCCACATAAAATAATTATATGGATTAAATAGTAATGTTCAGACCTCCCCCCCATCACCACCCCCCATTGAAAGGAAAAGAACTTATGACATATGATGTCCATCATATTGCCCCCTTTTTCAGAAGTTCAATACAGAACTTCAGTATATGTACCCTAATGAAAATCTCCTGAGAATACTCTGTTCAGGTAGAATCAGCTTCATCTAGCTTTAAATACTTAAGTGAGGCAACTAAGTGTGAAACCTAGATGCTTGAAGCAAGCTGTATAGTCAATGATGAGAGATGGGTACCCTTAGATTGTGATTCAACTCATTTAAAATACCACCTTATTTAAAACATGTCTAAAGTCAGATAAATTAATCTGAATCATAAAGCTCTGTATGTCTAACGTCAGGAAAGGACACAGGGGTAGAAGCAAAAGGGGACAATTGTTGGCTGTGCTTCCTACCTTATAGCCCTGGCAAGAGCTTAGGATAAAACATTCCTGCTGACTGTCTCCCATAGTTGGCTCAGATTCAGGTTTAGATGAACATTTTTTCATTAATGTGGCTGAAAAGTTTTACCCACCCCTAATGGTTAGCACAGGATGTTGGTGAAATAATTTTGGAACTCAGTAGACAGAAATGCATTAGTAATAACAAAAATATTACAGCAAAAGCAAAACAATGAGATGTACTCCAGTCCTGATGTTTCCAAACACAGATTTATAGTTTCATCTATGGCCTAACTTCCTTCTGAATGCCAGCTATATTGTTTGCAGACCAACTCTGGGAAAAACAGAAATGTCATATTTGGAAAAACTATAAAGCAGGGAGACTAAGGTCAAGGCCTTCAAAATAGTTAGATAATTTTGGTCCCTTGTTTCTAGATTCAGTTTATTGGATTCAGCTTCCACAATGGAGGCACCTAAAAAAATCGGAATCTTAAAAATGTGTCCTAAGTGACTTTCCATGCTGATGTAGGAATCTTTCATAAGCCCTAACATGGAACCCAAATCTCTTTACTGCTTACCCACCAAGTAATAGTCAAAACATTATAAAAAGCAGAGCAGCTGACACTGCTGTATTTACCTATTTAGCTCAATATAGCTATGGGTGTTCTGTATTTGGAAGGCTGTTTCTGAAGAGCTCCTAAAATATTTTGGCTTTTAAGCAGTTGTACCTCTCCTTTACTCACCTGTCAAAAGACAATTGTCTACTAACTGTGTCATATTCCCAATTTGTTGAGATCAGCTGCACAACATGCTTCTCTCTCATCTGCTCTTCTACTCAGCCTTTGAGGGCCATCCTGGCATTTGATTTGGTGTTCAAGATCAGGATCTGTGTTAAGGCTTGTTAATAACTTTGACCTGCCATCCAAATCACAGTCCCAAAGACCTGGCATTACAATCCTGCATTATTTCCACGACTCTGCCTGTTGATCAGCAACAAAGTGAGCCAAAAGGGAAATACTGGCTTAAAAGCTAGTAACTGGAACAAGAGTTCATTTTGTTTTCATTTCCCCTTACCTTGTAATAATTTGTAGTGCACAAGAGGGTTTTGTGCTTTGTCTCTTTGTTTCCCTGGAAGCTACTCTCGGAAAAAAACATATCAGAAAACAGACTCTGGGCTCAGCCATGCCATTAAGATTTATATGCCAAGACCACTATGCATTTTCCTTAATGTAAGACTGAAGACAAAAGCACAATCTTGGAACAAACATCTACTTTTTTCTGCTGGGGCCCACAGAAATCCCCTTTCCTATAGTTCTCCAGGCACTTGTCCCTGAAGCCCTGTGGATGTCCTTGGCCGGTTCTGTGGCAGTTGTTTACAACAAAAGCAACAATAACTTGTGAAGAAGTACTTCCTGCCTTAATTCTTTGGAGCTTTTAGATGGGAGACAAACAGGAAAAAAGGGAAATAAGCTCTTAAAACTCCCCTAGCAAGACTGAGAAAGACATATTTTAAAAACTGTTTAGATACCTAGAAATGGACACAAGCACCTAGTAGGATTCTCATAAACAGTCATGGACCATGCTCCCTGTAAAATCAACTGGGCAATTGAAAAGAAACCCAAAACTCCTTCTGGGGACCTATTCAACCTATGAGACACCTAAATGACTACGATTTTGGTCCATATGGATGATACCCATAGTGGGACAAACTGCTTTTAGCTACACTGATGGAAATCTGGGGTCACTCTGCTGTGGTCACATGCAATGACGGCTTTTCTGAAAGAAGATATTTTCCCTACAGCTAGTGCCATCAAAATCTGGCTGGAGGCATCAGTATGTATTTCAGTTCTGCTGTCCTTTTGATCTGCCTGGATTTGCATGATCAGGAGATAGTATTTAAACTGGAGGGGCTGTTTCATCAACATAGGGAAAAAGAAGCAAGCACCGTGGCCAAGTCCTTTAAAGGCCCGTTGCTTTGGAGCATGATTTACTATTTGAAATGAAGAGACATGAATAACAAAATAAAACTTCACTGACACACTGCTGGCTGAAATTCCCAGAAACACCTCTTTGCCCTGGATCCCCCCTTTTTCTTTTCATTTTATAACTCCCAAGACATAACATATGAAGAAACTCTTTAAATCTTTCTTGGTACTTTACTCAGGATATGCCTATACTGCAGTCTGCAGTGTTGTGTGAATACACTTGAGGTTGCTTTAAGTGAGCTAGGTTAGGTCCTGAGACTCAGTCACCTTGCAGTAGCACAATGCTCAGTATGAGCTAATTCCCTCCATTTCTTGAGGTTACAGAGGGTTTAATGCTAAGCAAACACAGACACCCTCCTCTGGTGGGGGAACGAAAACAAGGAAGAGAAATGGTGTGTTTCATCCACATTGTCAAACAAAAATGACAATGGGGGCCAGTCAAAGGCATTTTTTGAAAAGAACAGGTTTCTGTCAGAAAATGATGATTAGACCTACACCACAGGAGTCCTTAGGAAGGCAATGGATTGACTGCATTTTCAATGACAGCAAAGAAATCAGAACAACTAAAGGTTTCATTTGGTCTGTATTATGTCCATATTTCTTCTATTTTATATTTCTCTTTGAATAAGATTGTATCAGTGCTTACAAAACAACTGCTCCTTTCCCTGCATTGCTTTGTTTTTAAAGGATTACTTCAGAGGAAATTTAAAGCCCTTCTAGTTGCATTGCAAGCAGGGATCCGTGCAATGTACCACAGAGGGGCTGAATAGTGTACTCGATCTCTTCCTTTAGTCTCACTTAGATACCAGCTTGATTATTCAGCTTGTGCTCTCCTCTACACGATTTGACCTATAGACACTTAAATGAAAATTTACTGCATTTATACAGCTCTGTTTTACTAGCACCGTAACTGTGAGTAGTATCTCAATAGAAGCTGCCATAGCGCTGATACTTCCCAGTAGGAGCTTCATTCAAATATTATATGGTGGGATGGAGGTTTGAATGGGTGTTTGAACATACACTGAAGCCTTCTAAATTAAACAATGAAAAAATAAATTAAAATTAATATCCAACCTCAGCTCTTCCACTTCCATAGTTATCCAAAGGCAAGATACCTTCTCTTTAACCCAATACACATCTCTCTGTCAGACTACTAGCTTTTTAAAAAATAAAGAAGTACTTGAAATACTTTAGGGGTCATTTTCACTTCTCTGCATTACAATATGACAATGATAATACACCTTAGATGACACGGTCAGCTCTCTGTTAAAATAGCATCTTCTAGTATATGACGAAACTTTTTCTTCCTGTAGCCATGTGAGTATTGATATGAATGATCTTTTCATTGCAAACCATAGTTGGTGGTCAAGAATTTATAAACACAGAACAATAACAGAGCTCTTGCCTCAGCTCATTTGGTAAGAACTGAATTTTCACTGATTTAAAGAGATGCAACCAACCACAAAAATTAATGAGATATGGCTCCCAGGGTCACTTCTAAGTGCTATCATGTTATTCCAATTAGTACTGAAACTTGGGAACTCATTGTGGGCACAATCCATAGTCATTATACAAGAGACCATGTACTCCAAGATAAAGGACAAAATCTTGACCACATACTCATGAGATGAATCACGTAAGAATTCTTACTAGGGAAATGAGATTTCTGCTTTGCAAGACTAGAGGTATCAGGACCTTTGCAGGAACTATGAGTGCAAACTGCTAATGCTCTTCTGACAGAAGGACAGACAATGGTAAAAATAGGAATATGACCACAAATGTGACTGAGCAGCTTTACTCCTTCTGATATCTTTTTGTAATTCAGAAAAGGACATAATCATGAATACTGCCATAATGAAGGCATCTAGAAATAGGAAGGAGAATTAAAGCCATCTGCAGCTGAGATTGGCAAAGTCAGGAACACCTGTATTTCATTTATTCATTTGTTTAATACTCTATTGTCACTATTTTAGTGGACCCAAAGAGGACTAGGCTACTTGTTAGCTGCATCACATTATGTTCTTTGCTAACAATAATCTGGGGATATCCCCAAAGTCCCAAGGGATACATGGGACTGACATGCTGTTAAATGGTCAATACTTACCTCTGGAATCTGAAAGTAAAAAGTCCTATGGGTGTTCAGAATATGTACAATATCCCATCAAAGTCATTAACTGTTTGACTTTTTAAAGATATAGAAAAGCTTCAGCTGTCAGACATTTCTATCATAAGGAAAAGTGGGTCAGCAAGTACGTACAGACCTGCAGTACTGAATTTTACTACTATAACTGGTCTGTAATACATTGTAAAAATAAAATGAGAAATAAACACACAGAGTAGACTGAAATTTTACAGTTCTTTCTACATATGCATAGAGAAACATTGTCAGCAAAAAATCAAAGTTAAAAGGAGTTTCAGGATCTGTGCTGGTTCCAGAGTCCCCAGGCTAATTTTTGACAAGGACCTATTTTCTATTATATACATTTTTTCCCTCCTCTATGACTGCCAGAGATACCCACACTAACAACAGGATGTTGTCTGGATAATTATACAAAAGGATGTGGAAAACTGAATGAACACAAGGTCAAATGGAAAAAGGAAATGTACTGAAAAAGTACAGATGAACTATGTTTTTTCTAGTATTGCTTATACACTTGATTGATGAAACTGGAAGTGGAAAGATGGCCTCATGTTTCAAATGATGGACATGGATTCTGACAACTAAACTCAGACTTCCTGGTTAACCTGAAGTTAATTCACTTTATTTATCTGAACAATACAGACATTGTTCCCTTCCTTTCTGGTTCATCTACTTAAATTGTAAACTCTTCAAGGCAGAGATCTTCTCACATTACAAATGTGTACAGCAGCTGACACAGAGAGGTCTCTAGCTGCTGGCCTATAAATATAATATTATCAGGTAAAACCTCCCCATTCTTTCCTTTATTTCCTCCAGCTGAAATCACAGAAGCTTGGCTAGTTCCCCTTTTCCAGCCTACTGACTTGTGCCTGAGGAGTGAATCCTCCCTTACCAACTGAAGCAATGGAATTTGTATGTGTGTTCCCAAGGTTAACCCTCATCATTGAGAATACAGATGCTTAGATTCATAGAATAGGGCTAGAAGGGATCTATGGAAAACATCTGGTCTACCTGCCCTGCTCAAAGCAGGGCCAAGTTCAAAGCCAGATCAGGCTGCTCTGGGTTTCATCCAGTAAACTTTTGAATTTCCCAATAGAACCCATAATCATTGTTTGTGCATTGATTTTTTTTTTTTTGGGGGGGGTGGTCATGGTGATTTGGGGGTTTTTGGTGGTTTGGGGATTTTTTTTACTCTTTAAAAATCTTTGGCTTTTTAACAAATTTTCTGAGGTGATTTTAAAGCCAACTGAAAGCTGACTGTAAGTTCACAGTCAACTCTATTTTTCTCTCTCTCAGTATTTTTTTCCTTTTGTTGTGTAAAGTTAATGAAAATTTCACATAAGAAACTGTTTCAACATCCAGAAAGAGTGACCTCAAGTTTCATCCTTATATTCTTAGCCTTGTTCCTCATTTTTCATGCTTTTGAAATTAATCATGTTAATTTGTAAAAAGTCAATTGATATAAAGGTAATGGGGTTTTGAGAAAGCTGTTAACAGTAATTTGGTTAATTAACAAATCATGTATAAAATCATGCTCGCTATAAACACTGCTGTGGAACAAATGCAATCCATTAAGATTCATAGGAAGGCATCATGTTCTGCTCTGTCAAAAAGGTTTAACTGCTGATGGGCAGGTTTTGAATCCTGAAAGCTGGAAAAATGCACAGTCCCCTCTTGTACATCCATTAAACTCTCCCAGACTATGGATTACTTGGGTCCTAACCTGTCAACTTCTCTGATCTGCGCTGAAGTCCTGTATAGCTAAAGGGGATGTGTCATATCGCATAATGTACTTAACAGGACACCATTTGGAAGTTAGTGGTGAGTGTCCTGCTCATGCAAGGGGCCTAGAAACTGTTAGGAATGGTGATAAAATCAAGCAGCAGGATGTTATTAGGATATGTTGAAATGGAAGACAGGGCAGACGAGAAAAGTACAGCACACCATGACCAGCTCCTCCAGTCACAGATGAAAAGAGAGAATATCTTCAAATCATTACAGCAGATGTAAAGTAGATATTTTATTGTAGAGAACCATCTGTGCATTGATGAATCAGTTCATGAAATCCACCGGTTTCAACTTGTCTTATTAGGGCCCTTCTCACTCTGCTAGGTAAGCATGACAAATCTGTCTGTGAGTCAGTAAGTTACCAGTCAGGACAAGGCCTGGTTAGAAGCCAGGAGCACATTAGAGATTTTTCCATTCACCAGACTGGATCTACTTCCTTTAGAATGATACTGCTTTAATGAAGAGAATGAAGCTGCTCTGATTTATTCCATGAAAGAAATTACTTTTTCTTTCTGCTTCCTTTTGCATTTGATTTAGTGCAACGTTTTGCTGTTGTCTTTTATATTAGCTGATCACCAGCTTGGAATGACCACTATAGTAGTTGACAGGTTTCAGATCTTGCTTTGCCAAATTCAGATCCAGACTTCCGCGGTTTCCATCCTTGAGGTGTCAGAGACTTCATTATTCAGCTATGACCAAAGGCAACAGAGAGGGTCATCTTTCACTATGATATGAGAACTATGATGCACTTGGACATGAACAGAGATTAATTAAATCACATTTTCTGGAGGACATTTTGTAACAAAGACAAAGGCCAAGAAAATTGTATATTCATGCAAACTTAGGCAGTTCCCACAAATATAGTTCCTAACTAACCATCTACGACTTCTTAAAGATGCCTGAAAATACATAAAAAATTATTTATAATAAATGGTTTATATGGTCATGACAGCTGTGATGTTAAATACAAAAATTAACTTTTACATTCAAAAAAAATTCAGTCTCAAGTCTTTCAGGATTGTTGTCTCATCATAACAAGCACTCCAGAGCAACTTCATTTAATCTATTTGCACTTAGTTTCCACCAGGCAATGGTTCCTAATTATCTATATCAGCTGCAGAAAGCACTTACACTAGTTGGGATCATTTGCCAAAAAAAAAAAAAAATATTCCTCTGGTCCACAAGGAGGGTGTGCAAACTGCTCTATATTACATGAACTTGTTTTTAGGCACTAACAGCTGTGTCCGTTTTCCTGTTCATTTACAATCATCATACAGAGCAGGGAACCATGGGGAGGGCTTTTTCCACATCAGCTTTGAGAAACAAAAAATTTTCTGACACTAACTAGACATCTTTTATAGCATATATATGTATGCTATATATGCATGCTATATATATAGCATGCATTCAAGGTCATGGGCATGTTCCAGCAAAAGTTTGGTGAGGGCCACCACGTTCACCAGCTTGGACACTCCTGAATGTTGTTATTGCTTCTGAAACTTTAGATCTAACACGGACTAAGGATGTTTAAAGAGAATCCTGACTCTGCTTGAGATGTATGGGAGACTGCCCTTTTCTCCATTTGAAGTCTTTCTGCATATGCTGTATCAGTCACTATTAGCCTGTTTTCTGTGTCAATCCCTCTGGTACAACGTACTTGAAGCCAAGAGAGGATGAAGGCAGGGTTCTTGAAATCTGGGACCCTTGCCTAGAAAAGCCATGGATGCAACTGAGCCAAAGTCATAATTTTGGACAAGGATTCACTACACATCTGGTTTCTGCCTGCCAGCCATCTGTTAAGTGGATTGGGTGTTGGCTGGAAAACCCCAGTTATCAAGAGAAAAACAAAGAGCTGTGAATTGGGAAAAGACAAGTGAGAAGTGAAAAGGCAATAAAAAAAGGAAAAAGGTGAATGATGGAAAGTTTATGAAGAGCACATTGGCATTTTACCAGACCTTTTGTCATCAACTCTTATTCTTAAAAAGCCAATTGGGTGCAAAATTCTTCTCTCAGGGAACAGAGAGCCTTGAAAAAAAATATTAAAAACACGGGAAATGCTGGTCAGAGAAACAGTAGTGACTGTATAATACAATATGACCAGAAACAGTTAACAATACAAATTATCCCTTCAGACATTCTGCTATACTGTGTATAGCATTACTTTACAAAAGTTTTATAGGACAAAATCTAGTCCAAGGTAAAAAAAATATGGTTGTGTATGTGTGCCTATGTGTATATAAGTATAAATATACATCTATCACTCTGCAGTTTCACTGAAACTGTATTGAGTTACACAACCAAAGGAGCTGGTTGCCTAAGATGAAAGGGATATAAAATATAGCCATATTCCAGAGGAAAATGAATATCAATATACAGCTTCCACGTGATACTAGTATCATTGATTTCTGACTATAGTCTACGTATGAATGAGCTATAGTTAATAGCATAGGAAGTTATAACACTCCCTCTTGTAAGTATTGCTTATTTGTTACCACACTCTGCTACTGAGTGAAAGGCATCTTCAGCTGCTGGCTGCCGTGAAACTCAATCATAGTGCTCTATGTGCCATGTCACAGTAATTGTTTGGCAAATGATTACAGTGTGTGTGTGTGTGTGAAAGCAATGCAAGTCTGCCTAAAATTCGGATAAAATGCTGAAGAAATCCTGTGACTTTTCATTATTCAGTGAATGCTACTCATAGAATCTAAGGCCAGAAGAAACCACTGCAGTCATCTAAGCTGATTTTCCTGAAAACCCAGTCACAATACTACACCAAATTAATTATTATTTGAATTAAATTCTCGCATGAAAACTAAGATACCTGATCTTGATTTTTAGAGATTGCTACTGGTGAAGAACAACCATTATCCCTAAGTTAATCACTTTCATTACTTAAAAAGAAGACTTCTTAATTTAAATTTTTCTAACTTTAATTTTGATAGACCTTGTATTTTTGATACATGGAAAATGCCATTAATATATATATATATGTGCATGCATTAGCACTCATGTACACATAGGTATGTCTGGTACCTCCTGATATTAATCCATATCCTCCTTAGCTGCTTTTTTATACATCGAAGTCTTTCACTATTTCTTAAATGTTAAGTAAACAGGAAATGCTAGACTAGACTGCTAGTCATTTTCCACTGTTAGTGAATGATGGCAAATTTCTCTTTAACAATTATTTCATAAAAAAGAAATAATAATTCATAATTTGACTAAAACAATTCAGATTTACTTTAGATTCCTGATTTACATCAGTGAGTTGCATAATACTGTGGTTTACTTTGTTTTTGTTGAATTTGGTTTCATATCTTGTATGATTTGATTTGTATCGTGCACAGAAAAGTCCATGTCAACATTTTGGTAACAGTCTATGGTATTAAGAACAAATGTATGGTAAGAGTTCACATATACGTTCTTTTGAGATATTATCTCCATTTTTTTTTCACTGTGCTAATCGCAGTATAACTTAAACTTGAAGTGGTCTCAAGATATCAGGAAAATGTAAGTGCCTCTATTTAATTTGTTAATACTACTCAGACGTTGATCTTGTGTCCCCTTCTGAGTCAGTATGCTCAGTCATGCCAAAGTGAGGTGTGTGAAAGACTTTTCAAAGAACAGCTTAGATGATACACAAAATAAATAGGTCTGAGGCTAGAATGGCCAAAAGACAGTGAAGTAATTACCTTCATTTTTCCTGACATATTTAATCCCTGGTGTAAAAATATTAACATACATGAAGAATTCTTCTTTTTAAACATACACTAGGTGCTTGAATTTTTTAAATTTCTACTTAAGATCCTTTGTTATTTTAGACCATATTGTCTTTGAATTTGCCTCAATGACTTTTAACCATTTCAGGAATGTAATGATGGACCAAACTGTGACACTCGGTCATAGTTTAATCTCACTTTCTGTCCTACAAAACAAAGAAGTCATCTCTGCTAGACGATTCCCTGGTTGTTTTTTTTTTATTTTATTTTGTCTTCCAAACCAGGAAGCTCTGCTGCCTTTTTACTGGAGCCTTGGGCTCCACCAGTGCCTTGACTCTACTCATTCATTCTCCACTCTCCCGAGCATGCAGGGGGCACTGGTGAACCTGCAGCTGCTCACCCATTTCCCTGGGTGTTACTCACCCATGGTATACCAGGCAGACAGGCATGCAGCAAAATGATAAAATGGTCCTCACTTGCTCAGAGTCTGTATCTCTGTTACACAAACCTTATGCCCCTAGTAAGCTTTCACATATACTCTCTGTGGATCCTTCATTAAGGCATATTTAGTGCTTGATTAATTTAACAGGACAGAGTTATCTTACGACTCCATATAAATATGCCCTAAGTAGGCTAAACATTAACAAACTTGAATGTGACAGTAAAACTTTAAAAGGCACAGTACCAGCTGAATTCCCCCTCCTTCAGATCAGATGCTGCATAATGACTAAACATTACTCTGCTAGTTTTATGTAAATGAAGGAGATGGGAAGCTAAACCTTAAGCAATTTAATATTTTCTTGATTGTATTTAATTTAGGATTAACTAACCCTGATTAAACAAGACCTTACAAGTACATGAACAGCCTGCAATTAACATGCTGTTGGTAAACACTTGGAATCAGAATTTTTTGTCTCTCACATCACAAGAAACATGTATAAATATTTCTTATACTTCTGCCTGCAATATATAGTATTTAAAATCATGAAACTTCATGGATTATAAGCACTTCTAATGTGTCCTCAAATACATATTTTGAAGGAAAAAAAAGGTAGTACTTCTAAAAAATTGTTGAAGCGTAGATGTTTGATAGGTTACACTGTAGAGTCCTCAATAAACCACACCACTGAGCAGAACTGTGGAGAAAACTTTCCAGCAGCAGCTTCAGAATGAAGGGCCAAAACTTGGAAACCAAAGGACAAAAAGAAAAGATGGTCTCACAAGGTGCATGCAAACTGGCTTTGTCCTGTTTACAGAAAAATGTGCCTCACTTTTCTTGGAGAATCACATGGGATAAGACTATGGGAATGGCCGTTCAGGACTACTGGAGTAGGGGTCTTCAGCCCCCTTCCCAACAAAAATCAAAGCCCATTCCCAAACAAGGCTGCACCCAAGTGGGTGCTGCTACACTGGTGCCAGTGCACCCTAGTGCCTTTCTAACAGCAGCTGCCATCAATGATGCTTTGAATCCCAAAGTGCTTCACATCTGGCCTTCTACTTGTCCTCCTTGAGTGTTGCAGGTCCGCTCACGCATCCTTTCCCACTGTCTTTCTGCCAGCTGAACGAATTACTGACCTCACCTTCCTCCAGCTGTGCGGCACAGCTTTTCACTCTCCTCACTTCTGCCTGCTGAATCACTCATGTGAACTCTCCTAACTTGTCTCAGGCAAAAATAACTGAGGTTAGCAAAGACCTGCTGCTTAAAGTGCTGTGGAAAATTTAGATCATTTTTCCTTAAATAGGCGAAGAAGCAATTCTTAAAAGCAATTGAGCTTGCCAGTCACTAAAGACCTTTAGCTTGGGTAGAAGTTTTAAGTAAGTTGTATTCACACCTAATGAAAATGCCCTAGCATACTTCCCAGGTACAAGAAAAATGGGTAGAAAGCAAGGCACTGTAAGTTTCAGGGGAAGCAAAAGCAACAAGTCCTGACAATATATTGATTTTCCTTTTAAAGCACCTGACTTCCTTCCTCAGAAGCACTCTGCTTTGCTAAGGAGAGTCTGAATTACCAGGAATGACAATACATTTCCCCTAGTCGGACTCCTGTTCTCTGAAAAACTAGGTTTATATCCGGAAGCACTCAAATAATGAGCACAGTTAGGGGTGGAATAAAGACCCAAATCATGACATTCAATTTCACTTACTGGTGTCTTTCCCATCCCTCTTGGTAGTCAGTGTCAATTCTTACATGACATCCTAATTTCTTACTTATAAGTCATGTTTTTCTGAAGTTAAAATGGTGGTACTATGGATCAGTCTATAAAAGGTTGACTATAAATCAGAATCACAAAGATCATTAGTAAAACTGAAAGAGGTTCATCTGGTATCTCCTTTGGGATTAGAGCTAGTTGGAAAATTACTCCTATTTTTGTTTCAGATAGGAATTTATTTATAATTGCTTTTGGTCTTGACTTTACTTTTTAGTTCTCTTTTTAATTTTAAGTAGAAAAATAGTAATTTCTTGATAAGAAATAATTTTCAATAAGAAGTCCTCAGTGTTCTGAATAAATAACTTAGAACTTTACTTAAAGGTGATTTTTGGTATTCTAATAACAACTTTTAGGAGAAAGACAGACTTTTTTGTGTTTTAATAAAACATTATTTATTTATTTAAATTATTTTATTTTTACCAGAATGAAATCTCTTTTCCCTCTTCCTTTTTTGTTTTGTTTTGGTTTTTTTTTTCCCCCAATGTTCCCTAAGGAAGCTGATCCCTCAGCATGGTGGTGTTAAACAGCATGAAGGTTAAATAAGGGCTGCATTGCAGTGTATTTAGTTGCTTGGAAGCATTCAGTCTCAACTTTAAAGTTATTTTAACAGGTTTTTTGCTTTTCATTCCTTTTGAAACTACACCCTGTGACTATATAAACCATCACACCAATTGCATGAAGTTATGTAGTGGAAAGATCTAAAATGAGTTTCACTCAAAATTTTAAAAGCTCTTATTGCCTCTGCATATGCTATTTAGCCTTGAGAAAAAAAATAATCTATCAATATAAAAGTATCATGAAAGGCACAAAGCATTTCTTCTTTCTTTGGCTTGAAACATTGAGTTTCCAGACCACATTCTTCACTGCTTTTCCCACATGATAAATTTGGAGTAAATTCATTTGAAATATTGGGATAACTCTGGTGTAAAACTTGAGTCTGTGAAAGAAGAATCACAGTTCCTAACATCTTACTGTAGAGTGAATTTTAAACGTGAATCTGTTGGGTAAAACAGTGACAGATCTTTATATTTTTTGTTTTACTATTCCATATGGCAAAATAAATAAATCAAAAGCTTGCATAGTTTCTACTTCAGCTGAAATATTATCTTCAGTCCTTAAAAGAAGGGTTTTTCAGTCATTTGGTGTAAATCTGGAGTACAGTAAATAATGTCATGAAATCAATAGAATCACACAGGATTTATGTTTGCCTAACTGGGCTTGCTATGTGGTCTAGCCATATGTCTTTATATACAGAGCAGCTAGAACAGCAAGGCATCAGCATAGCATTACAACCAGTCGGACTCCCAAAGTTGCCTCATTAAAGAACATGAACTCTATACTTAGTACGATTCAAAAGAGAATGTTTTCCAGTTGCCATGCCTTATTGTATAGAAGTGAAAGTGGTTAATTATCAGTAATCATGTTCTTCTTGTTCTACAAACTTGCATGCCAACACCTCCCAGGAATATTAGATGTAGGGAAACTTGTGAAAGGCACCCAACCCATCTTCAGGTCTTTCTATGGGTTGGGTATTTTTAACAAGTCCCAATCTTTGGGGAGGGACTGGTGTTTTTAGCACAATTGTCCTCTCAGTTCAACTGCTTAGCACTACTACTATTCCATCAAATTAATGGCATAATATTAACCCTTGAACCCTTATAGTATGAGTAAGGAATACATGAGGCCTGATATGCCTTGGAAGCAGAGCATCCTATTTTTTATTGACCCAAACCAAAATCCACAGATATCCACTAAAATGTCCAAAGGTAGCAGGGAGATCTTGGTAACTCTGTGGAAAGCTCATATTAATTTATCAGCTCTTTGCTTAGTTTTGTATTCTCAGTACATCCCTTGACACTCATTGAGTCTTTTCAAAATCAAGTAGACATGAAAGATGTGTGTAAACAAAGCTTTGCAGTCAGCCAGCTGAATAGATATGGTATTGGACAAGCACAGTTTAGTTGGCAATAGTCAAGGATACAATGGTAAAACAGTATTTTTACTGGTACAGTTTGGTTCTGTCACAGGGGATATTTTTCTAACATTGGTACAAAACAGTTTACTGGTATGGCTGCAGCTGGACGATTTGTCCTGGTCCACAGCTAATTCTACATCCTGAAGTGTTGTGCTGCTTTTGGCTGGGATAGAGTTTATTTTCTTTGTAGTAGCTAGGATGAGGCTATGTTTTGGATTTGTGCTGAAAATAGTGTTGATAGTACAGCGATGTTTTCGTTACTGCTGAGCAGCGCTTACACAGAGCCAAGGCCCTTTCTGCTTCTTGCCCCAGCCCACCAGTGAGCAGGCTGGGGTGGCACAAGGAGTTGGGAGGGGACACAGCTGGGACAGCTGACCCCAACTGACCAAAGGGATATCCCAGACCATATGACATCATGCTCAGCATATACAGCTGTGGGGAAGAAGAAGGAAGTGGGGGATGTTTGGAGTGATAGTGTTTGTCTTCCCAAGTAACCATTACATGTGAGGGAGCCCTGCTTTCCTGGAGATGGCTGAACACCTGCCTGCCGGTGGGAAGTAGTGAATGAATTCCTTGTTTTGCTTTACTTGCATGTGCAGCTTTTGTTTTACTTATTAAACTGTCTTTATCTCAATCCATGAGTTTTCTCACTTTTACCTTTCCGATTCTCTCCCCCATCCCACTGTGAGGGAGTGAGTGAGCAGCTGTGTGGTGCTTAGTTGCCTGCTGGGTTTAAACCACCGCAAGTGTGTTTAGAGCTGGCAGCCTGTATAAATAGTGTTCAGCACACAGGAAGTTAATGGACAAGCCTTTGGTTACTGCAAAGCTTTTTTCATAAGTAATACCCTAATGTTATTAAAAATAGTAAAAAATGTCTTCAAATTTTATTATTCATACCATTTTACAGGCCTTCAGAATAACAATGTTTTGCCAAGCATAGTGTTTCTACAGAATGGATTTTCTTGTCTCTCCTCATGCTAGACGTTCACCATTATAGTATCTGGGTTTGCCTGACTTCCCTAGGTCTTTCCCAGTTTGTTTTCTTGGCCAAGGGTCTTTGCCACTTGCCTTTTCTTGGATATGGACCATCAAAATCTAAGGCAAGTGAGGAGGTCTTCAGACTTCCCAGTGCATTAAGGACAGTCCTTCACAAAGTTCCACTGTGGGGAATCAGACAGAGGGAAGGGAGGAAAAGGCCATGAAGAATTACGAGTTCGCAGTTTGCTGTCTCAAGGATGCATGACACTTGAAGATTTTGTTAAAAGCTTCAGAAAACATTATCTCTAGACTTTAACCAGTAAAAAAATTAACTGGCTTGGAAAGAATATTTCAAAAATATCCCCACTTCTCCTAAGGATTCTTTGGTCTTCTAGCAGAAAACTTTAACTTTCAGGAGCTTCATGTTCCACTTTTCCACATCTTCTCCATAGGATACAGACAAGCTAGTCTCTTAACATTCAACCTCAGACTAAAAACAACAACAAAAAAAAAAGGAGGGGAAAAAAATAAAAGGAGAATCTGCCTCCTGACTTTGGCAACCAACTGATATTTACTCAATGGTGTTGCACCTAAATGGATGATAAACAGATTTTAAACATTGTTTGTGGTCAGCCTCATGCCAGATACAAAACTGCCTGGTGCCAGTGCCTAAGTCCTGTGCCTCATAACAGACACCAGAGAAGCTAAGTGAGCCCTGCTTTCACAGTGGAGTTGGCAGTCTGTCAGGTATAGTGCCTCCAGTACTTAAAGGAATTTGTAGGCTGCACATTGTCAGAATCCCCACATCATCACAGGCCTACACCAAAGTAAGTCTATTGCTTTTCTTGGTCTAAGATATATTCACAGAAAACTCATTATTTTGACACCCGTTATAGCTAATCCAGGATCTGGATTTCATGAAAAAAGAATAGATTTTTTTCCCTAAAAACCCCATGTTAATCATTAAAAGCAGTAATGAATATTTAATTCCTGAATTTCCTCTCTGAATACATTGTAAGAAGACAAAGAATAGTTCTCACTGAAATCTTAAGAATAAACAGAGTACAAAAAACATACATAGTCCCAGCTTTTATTTTTCCTTTTTGGTGTTTTTCTGGTTCTTCACTGAATTTCTCTTTTTCCCTTGGGACACGCAAGATGGTAAGAATGCTTGTGCAATATGGCATATCAAAGAAACCTGTATGTAATGCTTTTTATTTCCTTATATGAAATGTGTGTAGTGTGTAACAAATAGTAAATTCAGCCTAGATCCAGCATATATCAAGTTAGAGCAATCTTTTCTCTTTTCTCTTCTTTCCCAAATGACAGTTTGGCACTGAAGGCTCTGGGAGTTTTACTCTTTCCTTTCCACATTTATGCATGCTGAAAACATGTTACTATCTGCACACTGATAAATAAGACTGATTTTCAGCCTGGTTTGAAAGCAGTATTTTATGCCAAATATTGTATTTTCCAGTTAGCAAAGATTGTAGAATGGCTTTGAAAGGTTAAGCTACTAGATACAACTCTTGTAGTTGTGGAGCTTATACAATAGATTCGCAAGTATCCAAAATGATTCATGGAAACAGGGAATAAGAAGGGGAAAACCTGACTTTGAAAGTGAAGACAGATTTGAATATAGAAAACACACAAAAAGAAATCTAAAACATTTTTCCAAGCTAACAGACCATGGCACATTACAAAGCTGAAGTTGAGGCTCTGACTCAGAGCTTTGCAGTATATCTAATTTAATAACATCTCAGACAGCTTGTGTTGTGATATTAAAAGGGCTTAATTGAGAATACATAAATCAGTGCTTCCCCCCCCTCCATGGGATCCTAATGAATTTATTTGCTACTAATTTCAAGAGATTACCAAAAATCCAAGTATACAAACCATGATTGTGGTGTGAAGAGGCCTGCAAGAAAATTCCTTTACAAATTCTCTGATGACATCCAGGACAAGAATACACAGAGTGTTCAATCAAATGCTGCTCAAGAGTTTACAAACTAGTGATACCTACATTTTGACCTTCTGCTACAATTCATCAACAGTTTCACCTACTCATGTACTACCCTGCACAGAGGGGGAGAAGACAGCAGCAGTGGAGCAAGGGAGGGAAATGACTCAAAGCATGAAATCTTCCAAGCAGTGAAAATAGGATTTTTGTTGAAGCCAAAGGAATGCCACAAATAAGCTTTGCAGAGCATTGTGGGTCAGGGAGGAAAGGGGCACCAAACTCCAGCAAACTGAAGCATGTGAAAATCATGTTCTCTTCTGACGTCTTTTGCAGTGCCTCAGCCTCCTATGGTGAAGTATCTCTTAATACATCTACCTTGTTGTACAGTGTCTTGGAGATCCTATCGAACTGCCTACGTTTCTTTTCACCATGACCTCCAGAGACAAGGACCTGTCGCTTCTACAGATCTGCAAGCCCTTTAAAGGATTATGAGTAAGCTTATTCCATGTATGGTGTTGCCTTTATTTTAATAAAAGTATTTTTTGCTTTGTAGTGTCTGTATAGTGTTGTCCATATTTTAGTAAAAGTGTTCGTTCTTTGTAGTGTTCTAGTACAGTCCCAAGTGTTGTAAAATAGAAAAAAAAATCCAGATATGAGCCAGAGCAACGGAACCCCTATGGATCATTTTTAACTGTCTTTGGTCACAACAGCTCATCCCTGTCCCCCCTCAAACAAAATACATTTAAAAGCTAATCAGACAACCAAGATACAAGCAAGCAAAACCCCCCAAAATAGTCCATGTCATTTTCCCACTGTAGGATTACTCACTATGCCTCTCATGGAAAATGAAATCTTAGAAAGAGCGTGAAGTGTTGAAAGGAACCCCATGTCTAGGGAATTGGAAGCTACACACTTAAATGGATGGCTAGAGATTTTAAGAACAGTTTATAAAACAAAAGAACCATTTTCACATAGTAAGTAAAGCAAAAGCAGCCCACACCCAGTTTCTGCTGCCAAGAGTAAAAGGCCACAGGAGGTTGTTTCTGAGGTGTTATTTATATTGGATTTTAAAATGGTCTGAGGGGACAGAGGGTTAAGCTATCAATTATGTAACTGTAAACGAAGAACCTTTGGGAAGAGAAGCAGAAAATTGTACACTTAGAAAATGAGCAAGACATTTAGGAGAGGTTCAAGGTTAACTCCTTTCCTCCGCTCCTCTGAATTCTGTTAGAGTTCACATCACGGTACAAAGCCCAGGGAACAATTCTGGAGCAATAGGAAAGCAATTCCTAAAATTGTGATTTGCTCAGCACCTCAAGGGATGCAGCAGGAGCTGTTAGAGGAGGAAGGAAAGGACAAATACAGTCCCTAGCCCACCGAGACTACCTTGTAGCCACTGCAATTCAAATGCCACACACTTTCTGTAAGGCTATTGTAACACATGCTATTAATGTTCCTCTGCCTACCAGCCGCTCCCTTACTGCCAGCACTGCTGGAAATATGAAAAAAAGGCACAGCTAGTGTGTAAATGGGAAATCTGATAAGAAATGAAAACAGAAAATGGTCTGTGAGTGTCTGTTGTGTCTGTGCAAGTGCAATAGGAAAAAGAGAGAGGCACGGTAAATGCCCTTCATTAACTCACATTGTAAAGTAGAACTATCCAGTTGCTCCTTGTCAAAAGCTGAGACAAATCCAAAAGAAAAGCTTTTTCTTGGATGAATCCTGTGGCTGCTGAAAATACAGTTTGTCTGGATGCACAGGCAGAAAGCAGTGAGATGGATTGTAAACCTTTCTCCTCCCTCTTCCCCATTTTGTTTTGTAATATCCAATCTAAAACCTAAGACCCACCTTTCCACCTTGAAACCCCATTTATTGGCCTAAGTACCTCAGCCATTTCCTTCAGGTGGTTAAATCCTGCTTCTCCACTTGTCTAGAAGCACTCCAGTTCAGCCAGGGCTTTGCAGCTGGCTGCTGGGGTAGCAGGCAGTTGGCTGAGCAGGGAAACTGTCCCACTTCCTTACCATCTCCTTCCTTCCTTAGCCAAGCTGCAGGGAAAGACCAGGGTCCTACTCTGGCATTTCCAGCAGGAAAGTCTGAGACCTTATCAAAGTAGCTTTACCGCTCACTGCAGCTCAAAGCTCAGGAAAATCCCTCACAGACTTTGTATCAGAGCCTCCACGGAGAGGATAAATTGCCAGAACACTCAGGAGATTTGGGAAGGTGTCTCCATTCCCTGCAGGACAACAGGCTCCCCAGTCAGGGCAGAGAAGGTATGGGGCTCTTACATACAGAGAGAGAGGAGAAGGTGGGGACTTATTCCCCCTGATGTTCCCTTTTTGGGTTGGCAAGTTCAGATGCTAGGAGGTAGCAAGGATGATAGTCTGGTGTTCAGACAACAATTTCATACCCTGTACAAGGTGATCCAGCCTGTTAAGGTAAGACGCACATGTTGGATGCATCCTTTTTCAGTTGGAAGATGCTCTCACTGTGTTTGTTTTTAAACTATAGCACAATAGGGGAACGGATGATGGAAAGGATGTACTTGTCTTCCTGTATGTTCTCTAAACTGCTTAACATTCTTCTGGCTTGTGTCTATGAAAGTACCAGGTCTGACACACACACAAAGAAAATACTTCAAGAAATACTCAGGGGGAATTAAAAAGCACAAGTTCAAAACAAATATACATTTTTCCCTCTGGTTGATTGATTTTATTTTTCCCCTGTTGAAGAATCTGTGGAGTAGAGAAGACACACATTTTTAATTGAAATCAATGGTCTAGGTTTTTGAGCCACATTACCTGACCCAGAACTCAGTAAAGTCAATGACAGTCTTTCCATTCAGTCCACTGGGCTTTGGATGAAATCCATGCCGCTGAAAGTGATGACTTGCACTTTCAGATGCAGTCAATGCATGCAGGTTTTTAATATGTTACTATTATTTTCTTGCTATGTCTCTTTAAAGTGCTGTTTATTCACTATGGTATTGTGTAATATGTAGATATACTAGTACTAAGAACATGGCTCTCCATTCTAAGACTCAAATTACTATGTTTCTTATATAAGCAATTCTTATGAAATCAAATAACACAATCCAAAATGAATGCTGCCTTTCTTTATTTTTCATCATTCTATAATGATGTTTGTCTTCTTATAAAGTTACATTTCACTGAATGTTTAATAATACTTAATTCCAACAGTATCATTATAATTTAATGATGACCTTTGCATAAGGTATTCTAAGTAGATACACCCTCCAACATATCCAGTATCCCAACCCCCTGATCATCTAGACCACAACATGCCATTGCAGACTAATTGGTTTCCCCTCCCATAGGGGTGATGCATTCCTCAAATGTTGGCAAAAGACAGAGCTCGGATGTGTCAAAGTATTCACCCAGTCCCAGGAGCATTGGGTAGCACTCCTAGGTCCTGTAGCTTACACGAAGCCATAAAATTTCTTTGTTCTCAGGCTTGGATCAAAGTCTGCGGTGCTACAGACTATAAAGAAACCCACAGAAGAGAAGCTTTTCCCTATGCCAAAGGGTTTACAGTCTAAGTAAAAGAGACCAAAGCAGACATATACAGCTAGTCTCAAGTGCGCTGGCCAGAAAGCAGCAGAGCAGCAGCCAAACTACTGTGACCCTGTCATAAAAGACAGTTTTAAGCAGGGATTTGAAGGTAGATAATGCAGGGATCCTGTGGGAGTCTACCTGCCCTGCGTGTCCATCTTGCCACTTTGAGAAATGTCCATTGTGCTTACCAGAAAAGACAAGAATGGTTTATACTAAAATATAGTCTCCTTCTCCCATGTAAAATCATTTAAAATTTGTAATAATTCAGCAAGATTTTGCACTTCATAATGATTGCTAATTCATTAACAGAGAAGATTAACAATGACTAACTGCAAGGAGTATTAATTAATTAAAGCTAGTAGAAAGAATGCCTTTGTCTGAATGAATGGCCTCAGTGAAATGCCAAGTATTTTGTCACTGACATCCAGGGCTGCATTGGTGACCTCTACACCTTCCTCACAAAAATGGCAGAGTTGCCTTGTGCTCTAGCTATCTAGAATAGAATGGCTGCATGAGCGTGTCCTTATTCTCCATGGAAAGTACACAATACTAGGGCATTGCCAGGTAGAGCAGGTGAGCTGACTAAAATTAAATGTGAACCATAGTAACTGTTGTCAAATAGGAAGATAGTAACAGAATTAGCAGAACTTGGATTTGTTCCATTTGCCATTGAAGTTTCTTCATCAAATGAGCAGGAATTTCAAAACCTCAGACTTAGAATTGATTAAAAAGATGTTTGGGCTTGTCTTTTTTAGTGAGAAACAAACTCTTGGCTAACAACAAAGCACCCTTTTTATTTTGAAACAGTGTCTCACCATTGTTATAGAAGAGACTAATCTCTTGACCCTGTCTGTAAGGAAAGTTTCCTCATTACACACATGTTCAAAATATACCCAGCAGTAGTATGCTTTTTTACAGTTGATGACGAGGACACTCAGTCTCGATGGGGAATAACTGCATGTAAAGCTTTGTTCTGAATTGCACAGAACAGGGATTTCAAGCCAGATGTCCTCTAGACTGCAATGAGTCCTCTGACCAGCTGGTGGCATCTTTCTAAAGAGTTTTCAAAAGAATTGGATTTAATCATCCAATTACAGGTGAAAGTCTGTCGCTGGACGGTGCTCAGTTTAGTTGCAATGTCCCACTACATCAGTGCACCTTTGAAAAAGCAGGAATGCAAGTCAGATTGCAGGATGCAAAACTATGGCAACTTTAGGATCATCTTTCAAGGCACCAATGGAATTATTTTTCCTGCAGTACAGCCGGTACATATCACAGGTGCTCCTTTCTGGGTTGCTGTTTTGGGGTTTGGTTTTGGTTTTTTGGGTTTGGGTTTGTTTTTTTTTTTTCCAATATTAATGAAATAACTAAATGTAAATTAGAACTTAATGTTAACAGATCAGAAATCATTAACGTAACTCTAATTCTTTATTCTATCAAAATCTCGTCTTTAAGCTATTATCACTGGGATTAATCAGGCTAGCGTAGGGATGATCAGAGTAACAAATCCGCCTTTCATAAATATTTTAATTTCTGGTTTAGTTTTCATAGAAAGATTTGAAAATAGAGATAAATCAACAGTTGTTCTCAGGTTAGAATCCCTCTTCCTGCTTTATAAAGCAGTCTTTTATAAAGAACAACAAATATTACGTGTAAGGAATTAACTCAGGTGCCAAAGACTGAAATCTTATGAAGACAAAAGCCAAATGAAAATAACTGTTACTTCCTATAAAGGGGTACAAATATAGCTGGCAATGTAGCCCTTTGTAATACCTACTCCTCTCCCTCTAAGACTTGCTAAATTAAGATAGAAAAGGTAGGACTAACAGAAGAGGTTATCTTCAGCATAGGGATGACTTATGGATTAGGACTTGTAAATTCACACTGCTATATATTGTTCATCTTCTTCACCCTACAAGTAGGAAATAATAATGATTTTGCTTATGTGGCAAGAAGGATTTAACTGCCACCTGAAATATGATGTGTGCTTACACTAGTCATGAATCTGCCACACAAACTTGTCCTGTTCAGCTGAATGTGTGCACTGAAGGTTGAAAGCTACCTACCTAGTGGTGTTTAAAGAAGCATCAGTACTTCATATCTTAGCAGTTTTCAGTCTTTTCCTGGACTGGATTAACCTGGACATATTCCAGGAAACACTGACCTGCTTTCAGTCATAATTTTTGGCTCAGAAAGATGGTAGATAGCACACACCCCCATCAAAACACTGTGCAGTCTCATTGAAGGCTGCCCTTAAAAAAATCTGAAAAGAGTTCAATTGCTTATAATGCCTTGTTTAACATCTAGCACAAAATATAAGAAAAATCCCCTCTTCTTGGGGGAAAGATGGCAATGCAGTGAAGAACGTGGCACTTCAAAACTTTGTTTGCAGAGGTCTTAACATTAATAAAACCAAAATTTTGCCCATCTCCACAGAAAACAAAAAGCCCAAATGATCTAAAGACCCCAATCAAATGATATATTTTTAATTTCCCTATGGAATAGGTGGTGGGGTTTGGTTTTGTTTTTTCCTCAGAATTTCAACCACAATGAGATAAGATTTTTTTTTTTGAGAGAGAGAGAAGCCTGGAAATTGAACAGTAAACTCAATCAGATAATGTAACATAGAGAAATGACCTATGACTGGATGAATGAAATAAAAACATGCTAATTACAAAGAAAATCTGAAATGGTTCTTTCCCCAAAGGAACAAAAGAAGAAGTACAGACATACGTGTGAAAACACAAGGCAGGAACACAGGTGAAATTACAAAATTGCCAGAGTCAGAGATGTGGTATTTACTTCAATGGAAGCTAAAGGCACTCTATATTGCATTAAAAATAAGCCCTAATAAATAAGTTAACAATAAACATTGCACCAACAAGGTTAAGACATGAGAAACATATACTGACTCTGACCTCACTAAGAAACCTGTCTAGCTAGTAACGTCTGGCCTTGGTTTTGTACGTGCTGTCATCAAGATTAGGTTCCTCTTAAGATGGTGCTCATTTTGCACTTGTAGTCATCCAATTGCACTACAAGTGTGTGTGGGATACTCAGAGTCACCAGGATTTTGCCTTTGTTCACAAGCCAGATTTCCACGATGTTTTTGGAGAAATGTATAAACCGAGGCTTAGATCAAGCTCTTGGCCTAAGATTTTGCAGTAATATTTTAACAAGCAGTGTGCAAATAAGTTCTAATTCTTACATTGCAATTGCCTGAGTAAGTCCCCAGGAACAAAAAATTACGGCTAAAATGCTTTAAAATACAATCAATAAAAAAGATCATAACAGGTCTACTTCTAATTAAATTAACTGCTGGGTGAGAAAGATTAGGGCCAGATGCTCAAACTTACTCTCAATAATTTGAAGTGCCCAAACTATCATGTCATTGTATTTCTGTGCACCTGCTAACAGTAAACTATCACAGGATATTTTTTAGGAACCTGATCCTAAAATATGTTTATCCATGTCTCCTTAGGGTCTATACAGAGCTCCTTCCTTAATATCATGCACAAAATAAGAGGTGTTGTATAAAGTAGTAATATATGTTGCTTTTTACCCAAGGCGTGGAAATTCTTATTTCTACACATTCAGTCAAACTGTACTGCAAAGCAGATTTTATTTAAGGTCACCAGTTATGCAGCTTACACAGTGGTCACGAGAAGCAGTTCAGGTAAACTTTTTACTTCTGACAATTAGCTATTTTCTCTATTACTGATTTTATACAAAAACTTTTTTCTTTTCCTATTTTGTTTTTAAGAGCACCCATTCTCATCAGCTCGCATCACTCTCCTAAATGGAAACATTTTCACCCAGAAGAGTAGGACAGGGGATAAATTATTGTCTTCTGAGTGCTGAATAAAATTATCATCTTGCCAGTGTCAGAGTTCTTTGGAGTTTGTGGAGGAAAAAAACCCCCACATTTGTTTTCAGAGAAGACACTGGTGTATAAACAATAAAGACTGGCATTTGATACAGTGCTGGCCATTTGTACAGAACATGAAGCAGTCTGAATTCTGAAAAGCCAGTTGCCTATATAAGCTATGTGTGATAGTTTCCTGTGCATCATCTAGGAGGACTCAAACAGAAATTTTGTTTTTCCTAAGCATATCTGGCTATCTGAGGTAAATTCATTGTTTTACATACTTTATTTGCTTTATTTATTTATTTGCCTAGCTGTTTTTTACTAAGTAAGCTCATTGATGTAGGTGTTTACAGGAAAAGTTTGCAGAGGACTGCAAATCAAAATGAAGAAAAACAACCTGCAAGTTCAAACAAACAGGCAGGGGCTGTGTTTTTCAGCACACTCTAGGTCACACCACATGTGATGAATCTTCTTCATTAACAAATATGTCAAGAGAAAGGTCCTACAGCCCAGCTGGAGGGTGTAAATACCCCCGTGATCCATGAGAAAGGAATCATGTTTCCACTGTTCGGAAGAGGACAAACAGGCAGTGTGGCCTTATTATGAATATTTGCACAAGATAAATAAGATTGGTTAAGAAAATTCTGTTTATTCTGTGTCTTCCCTAATACCTGACTGAGCATTTTCCCCAGGAAAAATTATTTTGGAAGAATTGTTTGTTCCCCTGGGGCTCAGGAAATCAAGAAAATATTAGCATCTGAGTCATTGATCAGTCACAGCTGTGCACAACAGTTCCCATGGTATTTTAGCCAAATGAAAGACTGAAGTTCCTCCCAGAGGAACTTGAGATAAGCAAGAAGAAAGTCTTTAGGAAAGCATGTGTGAGTGATGTAGAACTACCACTCCTATAGACTAGAGCAGCACAATATGGTGAGAATATTATTATCAGCATGAAATGAAGCAAAACATTTTGACATTTCCAAACTCCACTTTTTTCACATAACTTTTTATCCCTATGAAAAATTTTGCTATTTCATTTTTATTTTTTCCTGAGTCAGGAGCAAGTGTCAAAATATCAATCTCTTGTGAGACAGAAATTCCGTTTTATATTAGCTTTCATATCAAGAGTGACATCTCATTTTCTCATTTGAAGCATCTCTATTTTTACCTTCTCCCATTCAGCCTCTGAAGAAAAATAATGTATGTTAGAACACAGAATCATTTGGGGGTCGCTGCTTCTGTTTTATATTCTCAGTTCACATGTAGTAGTTCAGATTTAAGAGGTTCAGTCTGTTTCTTTCCATAAATTCTGCTTTAGCTGGCTACGTTAGAAGGCACAAGGTATCCACTCTGCTGCTGGGAAGGCTCACTACTGTGTGCAGAGGCTGATAAGGTTAGCCCTGTAAAGACCACTCTTGGGGCTGTTCCACCAGGAAAACGCAGTGAAGAACAGCAGGCAGATCTCAAAATGCTTAAATATCACTGAGAATCTAACAAAGGTCTTTAAGCTGTGTGCTCTGATGCCTTTCAGAGTACATATTTTGATAAGTTTATATCCTACTGGAACTCGCTGGAGGCATGTTTTAATTTTAACTGTACCATTTTGCACTATCAGTTATACTGAGCTGGGGCGCAAACTGCTTCAGTGCAAAAGGAAGACGCACTCCCATCTCAAATTCATGTATTTCAAAGTCAAACCTTTCCAGCTGTATAGCAAACAGGAATGGCAAAAGGTGTAAATTATAAACTATTCTCCCAAATTTAAAAAAAAAAAAAGGATCCCTTGGCCACATAGAAAAATGTCCTCAGTTCATTATAATTTTCATTTTGGGAGCACACGGAGAACCTAAATCAGGAAAAGCCGGATTACTCTGTCTACAGGGTAAAGAGTTTCCCTCTTTCTAAAGAGACAATATTCTAAACACAGTAGAGTGTGAAGGAGAAACAGAGGTATAGAGAGAAGTCCTTTACTTATGATCTGTCAAGCAGGTTCATGGCCAAGCCAAATTTGATAATTCTCATTTTAATGCCCTATCCAGGGACCTTCCAACTCTTGGATGCAAATTATTATTAAAGGAGAAGTATGACCTATTAAAGCAGTGTAAGGAAAGACTCCAGAAGATCATATCATTCCTGGAAGCAGGAAAGAACAACAGCTGTGAATAAAACCAGTAGATTTGTGACAAGCAGAAAGAAAGAAACTTGCCTTCATATGGATTTATGCCATCAGTTTGAACAATGTGCACTCTCAGATGTCTAATAAGCACTGAGCTCATGCTACAGCCTCTCTTTCATGGGAGGAAATTAAATGGGTCTCTTGTTTTTACCTGTCTTTCTATTTTCACACTGTAGAAAATAATTTCCTTGAGACCTCTGTGCCCCTGTCAAAAATGTGGTTGAAATCGCCCAGTCAGCTCAACATTATGGTGGGAGAGGGACAAAATCAGACATTTAAGCAGTTATACACATATTGTTTCACACACACTCATGCATACAGCATGCTCAAAGAAGCCATATTTCCTTAGAAAAACAGGCTAAAAATAAATGTAACACTACTTTTCTGACAGGCATTTAGAGCTTTGGCAGCACAAATTGTTTTATTCAATAGCATTTCATACAGAAAAATATAAGCTACAATGTTGCCTCCTGTGCTCCATGAGGAAAATTAATTTGGCCTCTAGGGCTCCTTGCTATTAATCTCCATCAAGTACCCCTGCCAACACCCCCCCAGAGGCCATGATCCCGCAGAAGCACTTATGCCCATGAGCAACCTTATAGATTTCAACTGTCACAGGCTTAAAGTTTAGCATTCCTGAGAGATCGCTGTCACGGTAAGTTCAATCTTTAAGAAAATATTGAGAAGGTAGGTCTGGGCAATATACATCACCAAGATATTGTAATGAAAACCCCCAACCTGATCATTCTACTTGGAGGCAATTTTGCACCAGAGGTAAAAGTACTGGGGTCAGTAAACTTAGGTTAGGAGGGATTTACCCCATGTCTGTACCTACAAAATGTCTTATTAGTGCACTTGGCAGAGCACTTGCCAAGCTAAGATGGGAAATCAAAGCTGAATGACTGAGAATTGAGTCCAGCTCTGAGGCCCTGAGTAATGCCACAGATACAATAAAGGAATCAGAAGACATATATAACAATTTTCTGCTGTACTAGCTAAGAACTGTCAATCAGGTGGGTGGGCTTTTTCCTAAGTTAATTACACTTCAGAGTTGATCTAAAATCCATAGATTTATAAAGAAAAAGCTTTGGTGGGATTATTTTCAGTGTGATCAAGGTCTTCTGAAAGCCTAAGAAGTCAAGTATGACACAAGAAAAAATATTATAAGCTGGCTGTTGCAATTATAAATAATGCAAATCAGGTACTTTTGAACTCCTAATTCCTACAATACTAAGCAATAATTTAGCTGTGTGTGGCTATTTAATTGTGTAATTTTTGCAAGAATTTCAGCTCTTTTCACAGAACATATAACTAGACAAGTAATCTCAAACTTTTGCTGGCCAATGAAAGAGTATTGAAGAAAAAACAATGCAGAGGATATCATACTTTGCTTACCCTGTCAACTTAGAGTATAGTGGTGCAGCTGTGGATGTAGATAAGTCAGAGGTCTCTAAGACAAAAGGTTGCCAGTGAGTGACAGAATAGAAGCCTTTAAAGTCATAATTCAAGGTCATGAGGAAGGGGAGATAAGTCTCTTCCTTTTTCCACTTCTCAGGTGTCTATATGTGCCACCAAAGAGGCTCTTTTAGCTTTGCTTTCATCAATTAAGCAGGCAATGCTTTCTCTGTAACAGATCCTCAAAGAGTTTGGAAATATAATAACAGCACTCATTTATTGATTGCTTTGATCAGATACTAGGCAGGAGGGAAGAAAACCTCAACATACACGTCAATAAACAACCTGGAGCCTCTAAAGCCATACTGAGATAGCCTGAGAACTAACAATGAGGCTGAGATGCTCAAAAAAGAAAACCCATGACAGCGAATCAATATAAAGCCTTGTGGTAAAGATGCTGAAGTAAGAGGAGGAATGTTGGGTCACTGTAAAAAGAACTCTGTGGCCTGCACTAAAATGCTGATACAACTAATAAGGGATCCTTCAGGTGCAGGGAATGGGTGAGACCATCTCCCTCTCTCCAAACGACTATAGAGGATGCTTGGGGTGACAAGGCCTTGGACAAGGGTCAGGTTAGACAAGCTGAACCAAAGCACTGATTTTACTGTATACTTCTGACATGAGGAAGACATGAGGCTTAGCGGCCTCTCCCTTTCTCTGGAGGCAAGTGGCTTGTGCTTTGTACGGGCGCTAACAGTATCTGAATGCAGTGGGTATGCATAAGCTTTACAGGGCTATGAGCTATTTATGCTCATGGAGTGCTTATAGTATAGATACACTGGCGAGTCATCCAGAAAAACAAATGGGAAGGGAAAAAAATGGTAGGAGATATGCAGCCCTTTATTGAAGATTATTAAGAGAAAATGATAGGAAAAGGCTTTCAACTGAGATGAAAGGCATGCTTGTTGGAAGAAACTGAAAAAAGTCCCACTACCTCAATAGTGTTGTTTGAAAGAGCCAGGCTGTGACCCAGTCAGAGGGTCTGAAAATTTTAGTAGCTGTTACGGTATATTCTGTGTATGGCAAGCTGTAAGGTAGAGCTGCCTATAGACTTAAAATCCCATTGATGTGTTTTTCAAAAGCTCCATTTCTTCTGCAAAAGTAAACACACAAGAGGTTTTTAGAAGGCTGGTCATTCCCTTGATACAACTGATTCTAAATTCTCAAAGGGAAAGCTGTTAAGTATGCAGATACACAATAACCTCAAGTGATACTCAGCCCTAAAATACAGAAAAGGTACAAGCCTAATACCAAAGACAGTGAATGCAGGGGTCTGACATGGTCATAAAATGAAACAGAGGTTCAGCAAGTTCTGGAACTGTAACACTGCAACAAGTTTTTGGAGTGTGTTACACAAGAATCTGTAATCTTCACAGTCAGACTTCAAAGAAACTCTAATCTTAGCTCTTGGGTGGGATTCGGGAGCCAAACTCATCAGTGTGAGACCATGGGTATACAAACACTCCCTGAGTGGAAGCATGGCCATGAAATGTGCATATTTGTTACCTTCTGGTTATTGTCTGCATGTTCACTTTGCCTCCATTAGTTTTGGATGTTTTACCCCTCAGCAGAAGACATGTAAACTCTCTCTCATTTTAGTAAATGGGTACAGGTATGCCTGCAGGCTCACGTGGAAAAGTGAATAGAATAGCTATTGTGACCACCTGTCTGCTTTGCTAAAGCAGGATAGGAAGGAAACAAGCAGTATGTGAACACTGGAACCACCAAAGATTGACTTGACCTAGGATTTGTGTCTCATTGACTGTCTTTGGCATAAAAAGCTCTATCAGTATGCCAGTATGGCAGGACTGGCTTGCTTTGAGGAGCATCCTGCAATCTTGTTCTCCTGCAATCTTGGTCTCCCACATGCATGTCCTGACCTTTTCTAAAGCTGTGACAAGATGGGTTACACTCAGCTGTCCACTTCTGGAAAAAAAGCTCTTAAGCACTCCAAAATATCCCCCAAGTTAGACAAGCATCAGACAACAGAGCTCACAAATGGCCCACCTTCCCTGTAGCAGGGACTCAGCCTTTGAAGGTCCAGGCTCCAACCAAAGCTTTTTCTATGGCTCAGGCACAGACAATCCACATCATTGCATGCAAATGCCCTAGTGTCTAAAACTCCTTGAGATCACAGTGCAGTTTCCTACTCATGTAGGACAGAAATAGGTGCTCTCTATTCCATTGAGCTGATTAAACAGACAGCAAAAGTGTGAGCTACATTTCCGTAGGAAACAAGGCTAAGAGCCTCCTGTGAACTGTTGAAGATCAAAAGTGCCAAGTTTTACCAGTTACTGTTGCTAATGAGGAAAACATTCATTACAAGTGTTTTCAACAGTAACAGTATGTTTGCTCCGACAAATGGGTATCATTGACAAGCACTATTTGTAGATATTTGGTAAATGCTTAAAACTCTATTTTTTAATGCCATAATAAAACCAATGCAGAAGCCAATGAGTCAGCAGGGCTATGATACTTTTTTGCTAATTATGTGCTAAGGTTTATGAAACTAATAACTGTTTTTAATAATAGTGAGGAGGAGAAAGCTTACATTTAGAGAATGCATTAAAATTTGCACAGGTAATTGGATTGTATGGGAATTCAAGATAAGAATAACTTAATTAAAATGAAATTTTAAAACAAATGACCCAGGTTGTTTTTTAATCCCCTCACACCACCTTGAAAAAATAATTTACATCTCAGTGTAATCAGTACATAGTCATAACTGGGTGTTATGACTACTAGATGAGAAGAAGAGCTAGGCAGAGGATGGGTATATAAATGAAGAAAAGGGGATCAGAGGTTCCAGAGTTCATCTATTAAAGTTACACTCATAAAAGTCCAGACCATTGTGACAGGCAAACAACCAACTCCTAAACCAGGCAGTCACAATTTCTTATTTCCTTTGTCTCTCCTCCTATCTTTCCCTGCTGTGCTGGCTACTTTCTTTTAGACCATCCTCACCAAAGCAAATTAGCTTTGCTTTTGGCAGGGTCAGGTCTACATTCCCCTATTCTTACCCAGCTTCAAAGTTGATACCATCTCTCTTCCAACTCCTAATAAATCTTCTGCATTAGCTAGCAAATACTCCAGCATTTCTGTGCTGTGTTTTCACCACCCAAGCTCCAATCTGGAAAGGTCTTTTCTTTCAGTCTCTAAGGGTCACATATACCTCATCTTCCAATACCCTTTTCAGAATCATATATGAAATGTTTCTGAGAGGAATATCAAGGATATTGAGCCTGTTTGGGTGTGAGTCTTGACGATTAGAGAGTGCTCAAGATATGAGAGAAGAGATCTACATGCTGTAGGAAAAGGGAAGGTCTATTAATTCTTGTTCCAGCTTCAGTACCTGTAACCAGAGACGGGAGATCCACTGTGCTTATGCACCCACACCCTGGCACCTGTCATCCTGATGTGGCGGGTTGACCCTGGCTGAATGCCAGGTGCCCACCAAAGCCATTCTATCAGTTCCCCCTCCTCAGCTGGTCAGGGGAGAGAAAATATAACAAAGGGCTTGTGGGTTGAGATAAGGACAGGAGAGATCACTCACCAATTACTGTCACGGGCAAAACAGACTCAGCTTGGGGAAAATTAACTCAATTTATTACCAATCAACCAGAGTAGGGTAATGAGAAATAAAACCAAATCTCAGAACACCTTCCCTCAACTCTTCCCTTCTTCCCAGGCACAACTTCACTCCCAGATTCTCTACCTACCCCCCCCAGCAGCACAGGGGGATGGGGAATGGGGTTTACGGTCAGTTCATCACACGTTATTTCTGCCACTTCATCCTCCTCAGGGGGAGGACTCATCACACTCTTCCCCTGCTCCAGCGTGGGGTCCCTCCCACAGGAGACAGTCCTCCACAAACTTCTTCATCGTGGGTCCTTCCCATGGGCTGCAGTTCTTCACAAACTGCTCCAGCATGGGTCCCTTCAACGGGCTGCAATCCTTCAGGAGCACACTGCTCCAGCGTGGGTCCCCCATGGGGTCACAAGTCCTGCCAGAAAACCTGCTCTATGGGCTCCCCTCTCCACAGATCCACAGGTCCTGCCAGGAACCTGCTCCAGCGTGGGCTTCCCACAGGGTCACAGCCTCCTTTGGGCACCCACCTGCTCCGGCATGGGGTCCTCTATGGGCTGCAGGTGGATATCTGCTCCACTGTGGACCTCCCTGGGCTGCAGGGGGACAGCCTGCCTCACCATGGTCTTCCCCATGGGCTGCAGGGGGACAGCCTGCCTCACCATGGTCTTCCCCATGGGCTGCAGGGGAATCTCTGCTCCAGTGCCTGGAGCATCTCTTCCCCCTCCTTCACTGAGCTTCGTGTCTGCAGAGTTGTTTCTCTTACATGTTCTTACTCCTCTCTCCGGCTGCTGTTTCTGTCCCTCCCAGCAACTTTTTTCCTTCTTAAATATGTTATCACAGAGGCACTACCACTATTGCTGATTGGCTTGGCCTTGGCCAGCGGCGGGTCTGTCTTAGAGCTGGCTGGCATTGGCTCTGTTGGACACAGGGGAAGCTTCCAGCAGCTTCTCACAGAAACCACCCCTGTAACCCCCCCCCAAAAACCTTGCCACACAAAGCCAATACACCTGAGCTCAGTAACTCACTAAAAATAAACAACAGATAAGTGAAAGGAATTATTATCCCCAATTAGAGCCAAGATGGAGAGTGCCAGTGACATCCTTAGGGTCCCATAAGCTGTCCCAAAGCAAAGAAGTAAAACCAAATGCTTGGAATCCCTGCCCAGGAGTTTTTGCTTTCCTGGACAAGGTGCAAGCATCCTTCAACCAGTGCAATTCCTGAATCATGTCACACAAGGAAACACTTTTTTACTGTGAGGGTGACTGAGCACTGGCACAGGTTTCCCAGAGAGGTTGTGGAATCTCCATCCATGGTGATATCAAAACAATGCCTGGACATGCTTCTGGGCAACCAGCTCTAGATAACCCAGCAGTGGGCAGTTGGACACAATGACCTACAGAAGTCCCTTCCCACCTCAAGCATTTTGTGATTTTGTGACCTACACCTTCCCAGAACCCCAGTAAAATCAGTGACTGCTGTTCCCAGATTTGAAAACTGCAGTGCTTTCCTGGCTACACTGTTGGGAAAGTCTGTTGCTGAAAGGGGGCCAGGCCTGAGTTTACACAGTGTTCCTTCCTCTGCCCAATTTCACAGTGCCTATTACAGGACATATTTGGGGAAATGCAATTATTGCTCTGTTTTTATTTTATTTTTTGTTTTCCCAGAGAAAACTGCTTTTCTCCAATAGGATAAAAATAGCCTTCCACAATTGTTCTATCCCTTTAGACTTAGTGAATAATTGAAGAATGCTTTCCCGGTAGTTAGTAATGAAAGAGGTTTACTCTGAACCTTTCTCCATTATCCAGCGCCAGCACTTTCCTCCGTTGCTGAGGTTGCAAGAGAAAGCAAGGGGTGACAGGTGCTTGTATATCTCTTCATGAACAAATGAAGCAAATTCTGCTACCATCTGGCTGGGAGTAAATCTGCAGTAACTCCACTGGATAACTGAGAAGACTTTGGACTTACTCAAGAATAACTGAAATCAAAATGTTCAATTACATTTTTCATCTGGCATGTTCAAAAGAACATGTGACTAATGAGACTGACATGTCTATAAATGTATAATAAAATATCAACCCATATGGCTTGCTTTTTTTACCAGCTCTTCCCTCCTACTCTCTTGATTATTCACCTGTGGGTACCAACACTAACCTCAAGGCAGTTTTCCTGCTATTATATCTTTGTTCTTCTCTACCCATGTTAACAAAACTTCCTTTAATTTCTTCTCTGCTAAATAGATACTCTTATTCGTATAAAATAGTTTCCCACAGCAACGACTGGCAGCTTAGACTCCCAGCCTACAGAAGGAAGCATCTGTGCAAACAAAGCTCTGCCTCCATTCCCAGCATGATTTGGTTTCCCTCCTCTTTTACGGCAAACCTCTACCTGATTACAGCCCCAGATCAGGGTCTCCTGCCACTATATTCCATTGAAAGATTGGGCCCCTAATTTAATTTTTGCCAGAGATAGGCTTGAACTACCCCACCATATGGAAGCCAGAAAAGATACCGCGTATTCAACTGCTTTCATTTTCTTCTAATTTCTTTCATGGCTGTAATGGCACTTGTATAAGCTCCACCTGAAAAGAAAACACATTCTTGTTAGCATCTGGGGGGAAAAAAGGGGAGGGGAATATTTTTGTTTAGTTAGGCCTTGGGTTTTGGTTTGGTTGTTTTTGGGTTTTGTTTGTTTTTTCTTTTTGGAGCTTTTGTTCTTGCAAGTCAGGAAGAGCAGGGGAGCTTTTTGAAAGTGTAGGGATGCTAGAGGACACATGTAATACATTAAAAATTCAAGCCCCAGGAGTGATGAAGGATATTTAGGTTTCATTTATCTATAGATTTCTGGCAGGTTTTGTTGTAAAGAAAAAGCAAAGTCCTGCAGCTTATTTCTCTTCTCAGAAGAGGAAATTAAAGGATGCTATATACGGTACTGAGAAACCAGAATGAAGCATTGCCTCATTTTCTGTTACTAGAGCTTTATGGATACTAGAAGTCCTAGAAAGAGTGAGGTTTTATGTAACCTGGATGGAGAGCTTAGTCACAGAAAAAATAAGCTCTAGAAGCCCCATGCTGAGAGTTGGCATTGACTTGAACTGAGCCTGTAATACTTTGAGGGTGAAGGAATAGGGTACAGAGTAAGGCATCCTTTGCTTTGGTGCAAACCTTAACCTGCTGTCTCTAGGAAACTGAATGTTAAAAGGAATTGCTGTGCTTGTGCATACTGTAAGATTGCAAAAGAAGAGCTATTAAAACTTGTCTTAATTAAAAAAAAAAAAACTGCTGAGGAAAAATCATAGCCCATAATTGTGAGATTGTTCCTTCATTTTTCTTTTCATTTTCAATTTGCTCTGAAATCCCTTTGCCTTCTAATGCACAACACTAAACCAACTGACAACACTATCATTCCCTTTTATTTATTTTTTCCTTCTGCTTATAATTTTAAAATTCTCATGTTGATTCCTTAAAAAAGTGCAATAAAAGCAAATTAATAGAAAAATAAATCAAGTTTCAGAACGAAAAAGTCATTACTTTGTTTAAAGTGCCTTGTAGTAAGCTCCATATGAGATATTGAAATCTGTATTACCTGACCTTTTGAAGAGGTTAATTGATTGCAAACCATTGCAGTTGGCACTGTTTCTCAAATGATCCCTGCCATTCAGTGATGAGGTGTCATGGAGAAGAAAGGGCAAGTGAAAGAAGGATGAAAGGGACCACACCCTGAAAGGCAATGAGGAAGGAGTAAGGATCTTTGAGCCAGAAGCAGTCAACACCCTAAGGTATGCAAGAGCAGGATGGGAAATGTTTGAGGTTTTCAGCAGGTTCTCCTTAAGACTCCATAGGACTTCATGGACCAGTCTTGTGCCACTCCTGAACCTCAAAGCTCACTTCCACCTACTGAACTGTCTTTCTCAGTGAACTACTTTTATTCACTTCCTACCTATGCTAGGCTTTTTATGGCTTCAGAACGTGCTATGTGTAGCAATTTAGGTTTTTTAATTTCCCTTTTCTGTTTTTTTAAGAATCTGACCCACAAACTTTTCCAGCTAAAGAGACTCCTTGGATCCCTGGATCTTTATTTATGTTTAATGCAAAACCTAAATAATCATTCAGTATTCCCAGTATTCTCCTGTGAGTGCTCATGTGTTGGGACATAACAGTTTCCTCCTTTAGATTCTGTTAAAGTTGATGGTACTAGTTAAAGCCTCTAAAAGCTACGCAACTTGTTTGTTAAAATGCTGGCAGGACTTAACGGGGTCAAGAGGTTAACTGGTGCTGACAAAATAGGATTCAGCTCTTTGCCTGGAATTAACCCTCCCATAATGCATAACAAAACTGTGCAGGTATATATCTTCATTCACTAATGAAGCTACTTGTTACCACACAATAGGGACAGTTAGCACTTCATTAGCTGGATACAGCTATTCCTATATTGATAACTACAAAGCAGTTGACTAAATGAAGACAGGATGCAAAGCAGGATCACAAAAGACTGTGGTCATTGACATCAAACAAGGCTATACAGATCTGTGGGAGTAGCACATATGAAATAGCACACACACTATATGAAGTGAGTTTGGGTGCATGGTGAACAGAGAAGACTAATCTCTTCCAAATAGAAATTGTAATAGAAACACTATTAAAGGTGAATGAGATGAAAAGAACAATTAAGAAGTCCCAGCTGGCAAAAACTCCCATGTGGGAAAATAAAACACATGTAAGTAAGGCAAAAATCAGTTGGTGGTATGATGGCATTATATTTTTACATGGGATTTATACCATCAAAAACGAAAGGAGAGGAACACTGTTTTTCAACTTCTCAATAGACTGGATCAGTGTTGCAGCAAGATAGGGAGGCTCTTCTGTAGAGAGATGCCATCAATTTGATTTTCAGTTTCTGTTTAAAAAAAAACTAAACAGCAGGCAAAGGGCAAATGTCAGAAAATGACTGGAGAGGGAAAAAGCTCAAGTGAAGGCAAAACACACCTAGCATTTTCTGCAGCCTCTTATTTAGACTGCTTGGGTCTCAGAAGGGGGGGCGGTTCTGTATTTTAGGAGTTGGAGTTGCGTCTTGTCCATCTCCTCTCCCAGGTTATTTTGACATCTTGGAAAACTCATCTCCCTGTTAACTGTATACCAGAGAGTGATATATTCTTCATTACTGTGCTTCCTAATAATATTGCAAATATTTGTGAAGCATTTTTTATTTCTTGTTCATCACTACAAGGGAAAAAATGCAATAGAGACATTAAAGCATTTGTTAAATTCTGGCAGATATTAATAAAGGAACGTGATTTTCTTTTAAGTATAGTTTTCCTGGTTCTAATACTTTGTGTGAAAATTCTGCTTGCTAAGTTAAGCTCTATTATATGAATTCCTTGTTACATGTTGTTCCAGTACTGCAAAACATTTCTTCATGGCTTTAAACTTTGGTCAAGCAGGTTTCAGCAGATATGGCAAAAGTTAAGCATGAAGAGAGTTGCTCTCACTACTGAAATGTATTTCTCATTCCTGCAGGGCGCTGTGTGAAGGAAAAACCTCCTGAACTTGTTTGATTAGGAGCTAATTTAGGACTACAATAGTAAAGGGGGGGGGGGGGGCAAAGGTGAAACATCAATTTTTGGAAAGGGTCTTTTTATTGAGGCTTTGTTTCATTTATAGGTTGCAAAGCTTGCAGAAAAGCCCGTCCATAGTCAGTTCTGCTTTTCCATTTAGCCATACAATCAAAGTATTTGTATAAAACAAAACAAATAACAAAACCAAGCCATTTTTTGTTTGTTTGGGGGGGAGGGTGGGGGGTTTTTTTAAGGGGAAGAAGGATAAAAACATACAGCTTGATAATAAAAGTTCATAGGCTATTTTGTGAAATGAAAAATTATTTCAAAACCATGGGAAACCTAAGCTAGCCTGAAACCTACAATAAAATGCAGAGAACATTTTTCTGCATGTTTTGCTAAATTTTAGCTAGTTTTAATAAAAATTATTCTCGCTCATGTAGAGATTAGGCACCACAGCTTGGTGTTCAAGGCGGATGAAGGGGGAAAAAAAAATAGGGAAAAATACTGACTGTTTTAAAAAGGTTTTTACCTGCTTACTGTATTGCCCTATTGACCACGCAGGGGTTTGGAAACATTTATGAGTAAGACTGTCTTCTACTATATCACATATACATAACCATGGGATTTTATCCTGCCACTGCAGAAGTCAATGAAAAAAACTCATTTTGACTTTAATTAGAGAATAAATCTCTCTCTTCAGACACAGCAGATGTATTAATACATGTGAATAACCCTAAGAATCTCATTTAAGTCTAGCACCAAAAATGACTGGACTCCAGCTATCATACTCATCTAGTAAATGGGGCAAGGAAAGCTACTCTCATGCTATCTCTTTATAGGACAGGATTATAAAAGGAGATGATAAATATTATTTACTTGACAGTCACTCCAGCATGAATTTGAATATTCTGCAGAGCTTAATATACAAGCGTGTGTATATGCATTGCTATACAGTATTGATAATAAAAAAGGGTAATACCACAATGAACTGTAAGGAAGCTTTGCAGTTCTTATTTTGGTAAGATATTCGTAATCTCTTATACAAAGGAAAAACTGCTCAATGAAATGGAATGCTGGGATCCTCAATTTTCCAAAGATTGGGCTAGTCATACATTACATTGGGGGAAGAGGTGGGGCTACACCCATCAAAATGAAAAATGAAGTGTGGTCAGCAGACATTTTCTGAAACAAGCAATTATAGAGGATGACTATTTGCTAGGCTGCTTGTAATCATGACTAATCACTAATTATTTTCTTTTAATGTATTTATTGCTACCTAAAACTCATACTATGGATTTTAATCACAGTAATATCTAGCAATATGTATAAGCTGGTATTCAAAGATTCCTTGTTTTCAGAAAGACATATTATTACCCTGTGCTGGAAAAAACAGCTGTGACATGCCACCAGTTTATAAGCTTTCAGGACCTCAGTGATGGAAATGAGCATTTATAACCAAGAGCAGTTACATAATGAACCTCTCATGAAGGCTTTCTAGATACATCTTAAAGCTGAAATATTCAAAATGAAATTAAATTATAGAAGTCTTGACTTGAGGGTCAGGTTAAAAATGAATAACAAGGAGATATGTGAAAAAGCATCATTCAGACTTGAAAAAAAAAAAATCTGAAATAGTTTTCTGGTTTGATCTAGCCTGCCATATTATTGCTACTTCTTCAACACCAAGGCCCACAAGCTATTTTAAGGAGCCACTGACATTAAGTTCATTTGACAAACATAAATTTTTAAGCAGAAAGTGTTGAAATACATTGGGAAAAATAAGATTATGGAAAATATCCCCTGTCACAACCTTGGGGATGAACATTATTTACCTGGAGAAGACATACAGCTCCTTATCAACTAGACAGCATTGCACAATATGTTGGCATGGTCATCTTTGTCACATTATATCATCATATATTATGACTGTCTTAAGGGAGTGTGAGAAAGGTCTCTTTAAACGGGGGAAAAAAGAAATGTTCCCACCTCCTGCTCTTTATTTTTATAGAGGACACTTCATGGTAATGAGGTTCTTCATGGTCTGGATATTAAGAGGCTCTGTATTCCACTTGCCACAGGACAATGAGAAAGGACGGTGGGAATCCTTGCTGCTTTTACTGAAGACTTCACTCCCAGTAGACATGGTTGTGAATGGATACTTGATTAATTAGATTTGAGAAATAAATGCATCTGGATATAACTTTCTCTCTTGGACACTGCTGGTGATAGGAACTGTCTTGATGTGAGCGCACAAGGTTTAAACTTGGCCTTTTTATGGAGGCCACTGTTCCCATTGAAATCCATTCTCTTGATGTTAATGTGATATAAGTGACTCCCTTATGCCAATAACTACTCATCTGGTAGGCTGTACAACATTTGGCTCCATGCCACAAGATTGATTGCTTTTCTGAATTAAGGTTGAGTTACACTATTAATTGATTCAGGATGGCTTTTTTGGAGTAATTATGTTTAAGAAGGGTATGTCAATACAATTTGCTCTCAGTTGTCACTGCACTGTATAATATAATGGGGTTGGGTGCACATGGGATAGTAACTTGCATGACTACAGCAGTATTTGCCAAAAAAAAAATCTCCATATAGAAGAAATATAGAGAAGGTGAAGTTGTACTTAATCTGTTTTGCATTGCAGAGGGTGTTATAATAAATGTAGTTTTGCTGTTTATTTGGAAGCTCTGTAATGTTCATTATGTATCAAGGTAATTGTGATATATTGGTAATGTAGCTGTGTATTTGTACACTTTAGGCTCAAATCATTAAATTGCAGGACTGAGATAGAAGACTCTGTGCAAACACATGTTTCCTGACTAATCCTGCAAACAGCCTTTTGAAATGCATTAAATTGTGTAGATGAGGGAACAGCAGTCCAAAAAGTTTCATCAGGTGCCCAACAACTCAGCATGAAATTCAAGTTTAGAATTTGGGTATGCACAGATTAGGGACATGCTCAAGGTAGCTGATCATCCGGACTTCTGAATAGGAAAAAATTCCAGTGTGCTCAAATGGTGCTAAAACAAGTTCTGCACAGAACCAAGATCACCTTCAATAAACCATCTTACAAAATGGTAACATGCAAACATCTGTCTTCCAGTGGCTTTCATCATTTCCCTAGAGGACTGGTTTGGAACTCTCTTGTTATTTCATGGTAGGATACAGAGGAGAACTGCACATTGCAATATTTTCTTTTCTGTTTTGTTTGGTTACAATCATAGATGGCCAGATACACCACAGGAAATTTTTCCAACACAATTAATGTTGTATCTCTGCCACCTGTTCCTGCTCATCTCACTGAATTCAAACTGGTTTGTAAACCTCTCCCCATTTCCTTTAGTTACTCAAAACCACTTCCTAGGTCCATTGACTTTCATTTTATGGTGACACGTTTTCTGAAAGTACAACTATTTTCCCTTCTATGGTCTCTAATCAACAGCAAAATAAAAGCTCATTTTATGATTAAACCTTAAAGTCATAGGAACCAAGTGCATTCTATTCTCTAAACTCAAGATAGTCGGTCCACTGTAAGTTAAGAATTTCAATGTTTAGAATTTTCCAGAAAACAATTAGACAGTCTTCAGTCAAATGTAGACTCCCTTTCACTGCTGTATGAATGAATTTAACTTACTTATGCTCCACCTCTTTTCCAAGATCCACCTCAGACCCAATGTACCATTTTAATTTCATTCCCTGTTTTGGAATTAAAAGACTGCAAAGACACCAGGATAGCTCATACTCCACAGGCTGAGATTCACCTCCAGTAATCCTATTAAAATTAAAAGGATGACCCCTATGAGTTAGAACTGGAGAGGCAAGCAATGGTCACAAGTGTATAATGCAGATCTATTGCATAGATATATTATAAAATATACACTCTTGATTAGATTAACTTCTTTTTCACCACCAAATTGTGGCTATCCTCCTCTTGTGCAGAAGTGCAAGCTGGCCAGAGATTTAAATCATTACTTCTGCTACTTGCTTACAGCACAGGATACAAACACCTGTTAATTTGCTGAGGCAGGTGTTTCTGTTCATCTTCTCTAATCACCCCTCTATAGTTTGCATTTCTCAGGTTCTGTAGGGGCACTGAGTTAACCAGTCCAGTTCATATTTCAGAGGAAATGTAATCAATAAATCACCTATATTAGTCTGATGTCCACACACAGGGGTTTTATTATTAAGGATATTTTGAAAGGTTCACTGAATATTGCACATTGAAATAAGTGTCTGTTGCCTGGGAGCAATTTCCAAGCTGTCTTCTGGGATCTAGGACACACTTAAAAGGATTTAGTGGTGGAAATCTTTCATTTAGAAAATCCATTTCTGCAATTCACATGTTAAAGAAATAGAAAATGTTTCTTTGCCAACTTCAACTGCAGTAAATGCATGTGAATAGCTCCCCACCCCTGAATCAGAGCTAATTTCTGCAGAAGTTCATCCCAGAGATGTATTTCTGAGCAGGTGTTTTGCTTCACTGTTCACATCTTGAATTACGTGCATTCCATCATATCTATCATTTTGCCCTTACACAGTCAAGGAATTTGGTCTTTTCAGTTGAGTGAGCTGAGAGAGTGCATCACTTCTTGTTTTAAAACATTCCATAGTACTTGGCTCATGCGTATGTCTGAAAACAGTAAATGTGTAATGAAATAGCTGGGAAAACAAACTACAAATTACCACATATATCATGCTCCACGTTTACAGTAGCAGAAGTAATAGCACTTTAAGTATTTCCCTCCCCTCTCTCCTTCCTGATCATTGCTGCTGTTGTTTTTGTCCTTGTTTGCAGAAGTCACAAAGTTCTTCCATCTGTCAAGCCATTATTCCTCAGAAATGAAGATGATCCAGAAAAAGTCAGGTCCAGTTACAGGAGGCAAATGTCTCTAGGCACTCAGCTGGGAGGTGTCTTCCTCTGGCTCAGTCCTTAGGCAAGGATTTAGGGGATAGGGAAGGAAAAGGGGGTCTATTGTTGGGTCTTATTTTAAAAGATAGCTCCTATCTCATGCTTGATTTCCAAGACTAGAACCTTCACTGAGGAAGGTCACAAGTATTAAGCAAACGGGGATTTCCCAACTTGAAATCACCTAAAGAAAAATCCAAACGCCTGATTTGTCTTGCTAATATCTGATTTTCAGAACTAATTCTACCTTTGTTTCTACGGAAATTAAATGTGATGAAAGAAGAATTGATCAAATTCCCAGGACCAATTCTAGCTGTAGACAACTTGAGCTTTTCAAATATGCACTCTGTCAAGACACCTCCTGTGTGATATCAGGCCAATTTGTTACCTTCCCTAACACTTCTCTGTCTATAAAGGGGGGATTATACTTCCCTGTCCCATGTGTAAATGGTGAGCTAAATCTTCTAAATACTATAGGGCTCTCTGATGTACAGTACAAACTCTGGTTTTTTAGACACAGGACAGAGTATAGTATTTTGCATCTAAAACATTTCCAGGTGAACTTAGCGTCTGAGCAGTTTTCTGATCACTATAATTGAAAGCTTATTTTGGTGAGTTTTCTTGTCCAACATACATGTGATGTTTGGATGAGCAACCAAAACAAGTATTTCCTCTACATCTGAGTGAAAGACCCCGAAAGATGTTTTGGCTGTAAGACCCAATCAGAGCAACTTTTTTTTTTTTCCCCATCTTGCTACTTTTAACCTAGAAACAATGCCATAAAGCAAGTCTCTACACATCTTTCTCTGGGTTACTGGAATTTAATACAAGTCAGGCTGCTAGGTGGAGACCAAAGCTAGCTCCAGACTCAGAGGAAGGCTGCAATTTGTGAGGAAAATATCACTGCAAAGGAGTCTGACAGAATAAAGATAAAGCTCAACAACCTTTTAGTTGTCTGGGATTTCTCTCCACTCACAGAAATTTCCAATGGAAAGCTACTGGAGCCACTTCTAGGAAAGAGCCAAAACTCTGAAGTTTACTTAGGAAACCAGCAAGAAGAGACTGCCTGGGAGAGTCATGTTTGCGGGGCCACAGGGTGTTAACATTTCACAAGGAGAGGCATGTATTTCCCCAGATACTCACTCCTATAGCAGTAGACCAGGAAGCCTCTGCCAGTAGGAAAAACTTCTAGGGGTTGAAAAATATATCCTCAAATATTACAATATTGACCAAGATCTTAATGCTGACTGGGAACCCTTTTACTCTATGCTTGTTGTACAGCCCAGAGTAAACAGACAAAATGGCACATATGTTGGAAAAGGAACTGGTCTGAAGTTGCCAAATAAGTAGCAAAGACAGGATTAGACTGCCTGTCTCCTGAGACTTGACCCACTGGGCCAACTTTTTCTCAGAGCAGAGCTATGCTAAATCAGCCCCAATGAGTAACAAATGCAAACATTCTCCAGGCTGAGCATTGTGATCCAAATAACTTGCCCCTACCTTTGAATCCATATCCCACCATTCCAATATAAAAGGTGGAATACCCACCACAACAGAGGAAAAGAATACAACCCAGAATTTGTCATTCTGTATTTGCTTTGCTTTGTTTTTACTATAACATTCTGCACATCAGTTTGTTTGATTGGGTCACTTTGCTCGATGAATTTTGTCTTCCTTCCAAACAGATGGTGTGAGCCCAGGAATGGTTTTAATAAAATTCTTTGTGTGCTGGTTATATGGCACTTATTTGGCAAATGTCACTCCACAGACACACTTTAGGTTTAAGATGATACTGTAATGGCTTCAATCTCCCACCAGCTGCCACAAAATTAGAGACTCATTAATATCAACAGAGAAATTAGGAGTTCTGGTAAGTCAGCTGGGAACTTGAGGGAAAATTTTACAGGCATTTGGAAGATTTGCAGTGGGAAGGGATTGTGAAAGTCTGCCCTAGCATTAGACAGTAACAATATTAAGGCTTGAAAGTCTGTATACATTTTGTCCTTTACTCTCTGAGCTGACCAGCTAATGCAAGTGGTCTGTATTTTAATCTTGACAGCCTGGAAGGAATGCTGACAAGGTGTATATATCTTAGGTGAATATTATTCAATGAACTATCAGCAAAAAGTTTTTGTAAATGAAGTGAAGTTTATGCCATAGAGGGCTCTATACTGTGAAGCATCTCTAAACTGGGAATTTCCTAACACCTGTAGACAAGGCTTCTATACTGCATGGAGATGCAAGATTGGAGACACAGCCACACTTCAGTGACTAGGCTTGCTCTGCTTCCCCACCCCTATTTCAATTAACAGATTGGTTTTAAAAGACCAATCACAAACACCTGGTCAGTCAGAGCAAGGTAAATCTTGTCATTACACATCCTGAATCACACAGAGAGAAAGTGCAGGTCAGAAAAAAAACCACAATGCAGAGGTCACAGCATAACTGGAGAATGTAGCAAGAGATGTGCGGAACATCATGGGATATGGACAGCCTGGACTTCTATTAGGAGAGGGAGTACTTGGGCAGGCCAGAGAGTAGGGATGACTCCATGTAAAATCAGAATAATTCAAAGCAAAGACAGAAGAGTGCAAGTTCAGACACTGCTCTGGATGTTGCATTCAGACCTACTGCAGAGGCATACAATTGTTTTAATGAGATATATTAATCTTCCCCCTTCACCTCCCTTGATCTCTAAAATGCCCCAGCATCAGTGCATTTAGCAGGGCTTTGTACTGGAAGTGAATGATCTGGATGATATGCTACAACAGTTAAATGCAATTGCAGCAAACTTCCCCCATGGGTAAGTCAGTGCTATTCAGTTATTTTTACTATTATGGCCAATGGGGAAATTATATTTTCTTCTGGAATATATGTGATTGGCTGTGGTCTGAGATGGGATATCACAGTAGATGGACCACTACTGTGCTCTCTTATGGCAGCTCCTGTGTTCCAGAGTGTATGCACATTATTTGATAGCTGCAAATGAACATATAAAAGTTAAGAGGCTTTTTGAAAATGATGTTTTTCAGCCTGCAATATTACATTAATTACACCACAGAGGTATGAGAAACTATCATTAGTGTGATCACACTATAATGATGGATAAAGAAACCATTATAAGTAGAAGGGACTGAGTAGCCAGGATAATTAGGAGGTTTTCTGTTGAAAACAGTAATGGCAAAAAGGCAAAAGAAAAAAAAATAGTGTTAAATTAAAAAAAAAAAAAGGGGCAACATATTATAAGACAGGTCTTGAAAATAGGGCAGCTAATGGGGATATTCACTCAAAGAGCTCATTATTACAAATCTGCATTAGCATTAGTTTTTCAAATCACTGCTGGATATAAAAATCACAGTTTACAGACTGTAGAGAACCTAGTTTTTAACTGTCAATCTGTAGATAAATGGTTCTATGTCAAACCAGATTCAGCAGCCAGCAAGCACGCTTGGCTAAATGTCTCCTGATATTCAGAGCTGAACTAATGGCTATCATTCTGACTGTAACAGGCCACTCTGTAGTTTTATTAGTTCTGGGACCTAACATTTTGAGATGTGTTTTGAGAGTGTTGTATATATTGTTATTAATTTTTTGGAGAAAAAAAATGCTGTAATAAGCAGCTGCTAGCCACCAAACATTTAAGAAGCCCCAAAGCTAAAGGTGAGGCTACTCCAGCCAGTCACAATAATAGCCGGATTTTCTGAGTCTTCTATACATTAAAAAAAGAGTTTAACAATTCCATTGGGTTCTGACCCACTACTCACTCTGAAACACTACTCCTAGGAGCTAGTTTGTGATGCGTTATCAGAAAAGTACTTATTAAAGATTTCTAAATTGCAAGTCAAACAAAATGGCATCTTTTTTATTTGAATGAACAAACAAAACCCTAACGACCTGTGTTTGCCCAATTTTTACAACAGTAGTCTTTTTGAGAAAGAAAAGTGAAAAGACTAGCAATATCTTCAGAGACATCTGTCCAATTGCAAACTTGCATGCACAGATTTGTGATCCAACTTGGTGTATAACATTACCACATGGTACATGTGTGATTGCATGAGTGCACAATAGCCAATTAATTGCACAACTGAATTGCTTTACCAGTTTACCTAAGCTTAGCGACTACAGCTGTAGACCAGGTAATCAACCATGCAGAGCTACTTGCACATGGAATTGGAGATATTGGTATGTGTAGTTTCATATGCAATCAGATACCAAAAAGGGAAGCTAGGAAGACACAGCAGTGATGTCTAGGTCTGCCTTACATAACTGTTTTCTTCAAAATGTTTTGTGTATTTGGGAATACTTGAAAAACTGTCTTGTAATAAAAAGGTATCATATAAGGATATGCATGTTCACATATATACATGCATATATGTACATCAATATGCATATATGCAGAGAAATGTATTTGCATATATAAGTATATACATACTGTCATGAATGAGTAACTCCTGCCTGGGATCTCGAGGATTTATCTGTATGTGAGCAGCACTATATAACCATTAGCAGAGCAGGAAAGGACTTGAGTATTTGATTTGTGACTGTGTGGAGATTTCCTTAGTTCTAATTGAGCAAACAGTGGTTCACTGGGCTTGACATTGTTCTTGTACTGGTATAAAGCTGAAATAACTCTATCAAGGGCAGATGACCTTTGCGAACATAAACAAGCAGAATTATGTCCTCCATTGAATAAAAAGCATGAAGGAGCACTTCTAAGATGCAAGCAAGGAAATTCATTAGGTTTGGGTGTTGTCTTGTCTTCCCTAAAGGTTATCATTGTGACTCCAATAGAAACTTCATCTGGATATAGTTTTTAGAGGCTTTCATTTGGGGTTTTTCATCTTGCTTTGGTCTTATTTGTTCTAGCTGCTACATGCCAACTACTATAGTACTACTGGGCAGTAGCTCAGATATATTCTGTTAAAAAACTTTATTATTCGCACAATGAAACTGCCCTCTGATCTACCTTATATGAACAGACTTTGAAAGACAAAAGAACTTACTTGGAATGGGGAAGGCATGAAATAAATTCCCATATCTTCTATTCTAAGCAAACATCACCAGCCCTAACTATGGAGTTAAAGGATTTGTCTCCCCTCCACTAGTACCGCCTGTATATATAGAGGCCTCTGTCACAAGATGCAGTAACGGTTTTCAGTGCTGCACTTGGACCTCATTACAGGAGCCAAATAAACCTTCCATTGAAGACCAGCCTCTTACACTGATAAACATAAAACTGATGCTGCCATCTGTTTCCTTGTCTTAAAAGCAGACAATCTGGGGACAGTAACAGAAGCTGGATTTTTTTACTTTAAATGCATTGTATCATAATTTTTTCAGCAAGTTTTTTGGAGCCATTCTGTGCTTACAACAGCAGAAGGCAGTCAAATGAATACAATCGTGATGATTAAACGCAAATGTTGCTTTAGGTCTTATTAATGGAACTTGTGGTCCTGCTTTTTTAAATAGATATTCAATTTGCTGTTCAATTTTCTATTAGAACATTTTCCCTTCTCCTGACTTTAATTTGTTTCTTGCTGCACAGAGTGGAAAAGAAAAATGCTTGCTGCCTTGACTCTTACCTTACCTCTAAGCTACACGCTCTTCCATAACCAAATAGGGAAGAAAAATGTCCTTTTAAATTGTTCTGGCATACAGTATCTTATATTCCAAGGCACTCCACAAATCACAGTGATCATGCTTCACCCACATTGAATTTACATCCCTGGTTTCATCAGAAGACTAATAAGATATTTGTTAGGTCTGTCAGGTTTCAAATTATCTGTCAGAGATTCTGGATTTGATACGCTCTCAAAACATTCATGACCAACTGTTCTGAATCTTCTAAAAATAATAGAAAATTATAAAAAAAAGACTTTCCATTTGGTATGGAAACTCTTTTATAAAAAGCTAAAGAGTTTGCAGAGCAATAGTTATGTCTCAATGTTATAGGTCCAGAGAACTTCTTTATGCTAATATCCCTTATTCCTTACAAAAATTATAGAAATTTTTGTAAAGCAATCTTACATCTTCATGCAACAGACAAAAGAAGCAGCAAAGCAGAGTCCTTCCAGCCTGAGAGAGTGAGCCTATCACTGATTTAGAAAAAAAAAATATCAAGAATACAACACAAAGTTACTCCAGGAGCCCCGTTTAAAGACAATTCCAATCTGAGCAGTGCCTGCTTAAATTACTACTCCAAATACTCCAAACTTCTGAACCTGAGGCATGCTGAATGAAGGGCTATAGAGAAATTAAGAGTGAAGTACTTAATCCAATTGATTTGGCAGAGAAGAGCTACATACAGACAGGAAAAAGAACAGTGGAGGTGATGTCTTAGTTTATCAGGTCTTCCTTGCTTCTGACCTTGCATTAATATTCACTATACTTTGGATTCTTTAAGAGAGAAATCCACTCTTTTGCAAGACTTAATTATGAGGCCTCATGCAGGTTCTTTTCACAGGGGTGTACTTTGGCTCTAGAGAATGCATTACTAATGAAATATTCCGGGATTCAGTGCTTCTAAACCCAATTTTGTACCATGTATTTTTACTAATTTGATTGGTAGCCCTGTTGACCAAGTCTAGGAGGACAATGACATGGAGAAATAAATTGCTGAAAACATTTGAGTTCAGGAACACAAACAAAAAAAATGGACAGAAGGAAAGGAAGTTCTCCATGCCAAAAGTTGTTTACAAAGACCCATTTACGTCACATAAGGATATTCTTCCCATTTATTTAAAGTATGAGAATAGTTTTCTGTTTGGACACCTCAGCATGTGTCTGTAATACACTTCATGTAGGTTTTGCAGCCAAGTGTAAGTGGAGTTGAACCAGCACAGCTAATAATTGAAGATGTTGTGGTTTAGAGTTCAGACTGCACTGGACAAATCTATTAGAGTTCTTAGCTCCATCTTCAAGTTATTAGCCTACTCCTTGACATTGTCTGTACTGTTCTTATTACCTGTACTAACTCACATGAATCTGCCTGTTCATACTGTATCAAATCTTGGATTTATGTGAAGGGATTCAGAGAACTTATGCCCAGGCAGGAATGAAGATTAAGTTCTACAACCCAAGAGAGAAGCCAAGAAGATTAGTACTCAGCCCGAATAAATCTCACCTCTACCTTCCGCATGGGTGAACAGAAAAAGCCTGCTTTACATCCAGTAACAGTGATGTCATTTCATGTGAGGAGCCTGATACCAAGGGGACATACTGTTGACAATCTTTTGAATTACTGGGCTTACAGGGGCTACAAAACACATAGATGTGCAAGGCCTGTACACCAGCTGGGGGAGTCTGAGATGGAGAACACCCCATGGGTAAGTGCAACATACGTTCAGAGTACCCAATAAAGTAATGGTTACCAAGGAACTGCTAGAGGTTTGCAACAATGAGCAAGGAGTACCAAACATTTTTTTAGCCTTTTTAGCCTCACCTGTATAACCTGTATCCTTCAGGAAGGAGCTGGCAAAGTATGCTATTTCACTGTCTTTTGGCTCATGCTATACCCTCCACTTTAGACACCATGAAATATTGATCCCTTGTACTTACAGAATCTAAAAATAGCAGGGGGTAAGCAGTCTCCCCTGGCACCAGAACTGCACACTGATCTTGAGATGTACAGGTTCTAAAATGTGATGATTTAACACCCAACTAGGACCAATTAAAAAGTAAAAGTCATATTTTAGTTGATTTTCACTGTTTTGGACTCAGCTTCCAGATTATGCATGTTTGCTCTCCTTATCCCTATTATCAGTCTCCTGCAGTTTTGCAGCTGAATGCTAACCTGAATTCTCTGCTTTCAAACTCCACTGATCTAGCTGTGCCTGAGTGAAAACCAAGCTCATATTGATGATTTTATGCACAATTAGTATTAATATTTTAGTCTCAGATCCTCAAAAATACTTATTTAGGAGCTTCCCAGATGCAGAGCAGGAATTAAACAAAGCATTTTCCCAAAGTCTGGCTAACCTAAAACTGCAATGCAGAAATGTGTCCAGTTCTGCATCCGTCCAAACTCATTAAATACCAGCAATGACAGTTCACAATGCTGTGCTGCTGGTATTCCCAGGAGTTTGAAAGAATCTGTACCTCATATACTATTTGAGCACAATTCACTACTCCCTATGTTGAATGATCTTCTATGTTCTTAATTTTCCATGTTGGTCTTGTCTCTGACTTTTTCATATTATATCCTTAAGGTGTAGGATACTTCAAGAAGTATCATCTCAGAAGCACTCAAAAGCTTTAAATTCAGGCATGCAAAATAATTATAATCTGATTATTAAAAATTGCTAAACATGGCTAACAAATACTAATCATTAACTACAAGTTGTCTGTAGGAAGAACATGGGTTTTTCTACTGCTATTAATGAATACGATCACCAATATGATATAACATTAACTACTTCCTCTTCAAGAGGAGCTCTCATAAGAACATCAGCCTGATATTTTTAATTAGCAAGGCTAGACATGCTACCAGAATTTTATTCACGAGTACTAAGCTGATTATATTGGGAGTTTAATATACCTCCCAAAGTCACTCAAGGGCTTTTGACCACATTGACAACTAGATATGAGCAAAAACCTGAATGAGATAGCTGAACAACTACCTGTTGGTTAATCATATTAAATAAAGACCATAAAATAGATATCATTTTGATACACAGTAGCGTTGTCTTATTGAGTTGCAGGTCTGAAATGGTTCTAACAAACTACAGGTTCCCAGAGAATGCCAGTACACCTGAATTAGTATTACATTATTGTTATACAAACAGCAGAACAGTCATCTCTCTAAAGATACACAATAAAACCATTTAGTAATCTAGTTTCACACCTTCCTTCCCATTTAGCTTTCTCAGTTAATGACATATCCATATTTCAGAAAAGGCTTCAAAAACCCACCTCTTATGTTTTTTCTATCTTGTTTCCTTTTGTCAGGACACCACAAGGGCCAGGAGCTAAGGGGAATCTCAGAGCTAGCAGCCCTGAGCCCAGGGCATCAGGCACCTCCAGAGAGTCAGGACAAGACAAGGAAGTCAGCTTGTGGGTTGGGGGTCTGGATGAGACCCAGTGAGGGCAACCAGGCTCAGACACAGCTTTATGATGACAAGGCAGGGCCCTGACATCAGCCCATGTGTGGGAAAGTCATGCTCAGCAAGACCCATAACAAGGCATAGAGACCAGACGGGCAGTCCTAGACCAAGCTTAACTAGGGTCAAGCTTAAATTGACTTTTTGAGCTCATGGTTGTGGCTGGAGGCCCCAGGTGAGGCTGGTCAGAGCCATTAAGGCCTATTACTGCCCACAGGGTTCTGACAGCTTCACACATTAATTATTCCAAATGTTCCCTAAACCATATTTGGTTACATATCTTACTCATGACTTGGAGTATTTTATTCCATATTACTTGACCAAAGCCCTTTCAGACTGGCATCTAGCAGTTGTTCTAATATTGAGATGGCAGTATTCTTTATTTACAGCTGAACGTTCCACTTGCTTATCAACTTATTCAAAGGCAGAAGAGTTCCAGCAGACAACCAAACACTTCTGCTAAGCAAGCTGGCATAGTTTTGCTTTTCTACTTCCAGTTAGCTCACAGCCTTCATAAGCTGTAGGTGGAATATCATAGGTAAAATATCTAGATAAAATTATATCAACACACCCCGTTAAGCCTAGGGTTTAGCTAAACCTTTACTACTGCTATGCTCTTAATCTATCAGTCTCTTTACATGCACTGTCAGCAAAGTCCATTGAAGTTAATGAGGCAAATTCCACAGACATAGAAGAGCTCTGAATCATGCTGTAAATGATTTACTACTGAATTATTATGGGCCTGAGTGTGGCTTAGTCTTTGCAAGGTAATTTGGACGAGTAAATAATGTTTCTGATTGAGTTAACTATACTCTGGAGCAACACCAGGAGAAATAAACAGCCAGTGCAAGAATCACTCAAGAATCCCAAGGCTTTCTCAAGTCTCTGGAACCCTGATTTACCTGAATAAAATTAGATATCTATGTCTATAACCATGTTTAGTCACAATTCATCATCTGCTCCAAAGCAGATATCTTAGAAGCCAATTTGCACAGTGAGAAGCACTAGGGACATGTAGAACTTGGTTTCAGGACTTCAGCTATCAGCACTTTATTGGGCCATACACTCAAGCAAGTTAGCATACTCAAAGTATAAGCCACAGATAGGTGCCTTCCATGTTTTTCCACCCATTCTCGCTCTTCATCTTAGTCTTCACAAACACTTTTGCAGAGAGACCTTGTTTTCAAGCACAAATGAGACCCACTATATAATAAAATGCATGGGAAACAAGATGCATAGAGAGAAAAGGGTAACCTCTGTCAGACAGCTCTGAAGGCACCAGGGTAACAGGTCTAAAGCCACCAGGGTAATTTTCTGTGTCAAAAAAGAAATCAGCAGAAAGTACACCCAGCAAATAACCTCTTATCTCCAACAACAGACTCAGTGCATTGTAAACACCAGGGGAATCAGGTCAGTCAACCCATACACATTCGTACAACTGGACAGCACTCTTTCACTACATAGTGCACTACACTCTTACAGCCTCTTGCTGCAGTGTCTACTGCCACTTTCATCTCATGGGGGATGACATGGAATGGCATAGGAGCGAAGGGAAGAAAACAGAGAAAAGTTGCCAGGAAAGCAAATACACCCAGATTTCCACACTCTCTTAGCTCCATTTTGCATGAACTATAGAGAGTAAGGGTACAGGACTAGTAAATTGCCTGAAGAATTCCTGAAAAAGATTGCTAAACTCATCAAGAATGACTTGTTCCACTCTCCATTATGCTGTGATTTGTCTACTTCTGTCCAGTGAGAGTTTCTCTCCTCATAATTTAGATAACTTTCACAGTTTCCCCCCTCCCTCTTGCTCTTTGGTTCTTTGGCTCTTTTACCCGTCAAAGGATATCTCACTCTTCTCTGAATGTTGTAGTACATTTGGAACTAGCCACATCACTTAAGTGCAGAGAATGGGCAAATTACAACTTTGATATCATATATAATTGATACCTTTCAAATTTTCTGTGAAATATACCTTATAGCTGAATATTTATTAATGAATATAAACTACATGAAATCATATTTTATCATATTAACTTTCTGCAATCCGTCAGCATTCGTAACAGTAACAATTATAAAAGCCTTTTATGCAAAATGTTAAAAGGTTTATGTGGAAGTATCATGTTTTTCTAGCCACTGAGAAGGATCTTTTTGAGCTATTTTATTGACTTACCCTAGCAGAAACAGGAGTCACTGTGACTTCTTCTTCTAGGTACTGTATATTCACCTATGAAAAAATAAAATCAAATGTGTGATAGGAAGTGAAAGTATTTACACCTCTGTTTTATCAGTGGCAAATGAGATAGACGATGAAATCTCATTTAAGCTATAGACAAAATTCCACTAGAGTTTTGCAGAAACAAAATTTCATCTGTGGATGTATAGGTGTCAGAACCTACCATATAACAACAGAAAAAAGAGCTAAATTCAGAGCCCTAAATTTTGGACTGCTTAATTAATCATAATTCTATCTACAGACTGCTGATATATATGAAATAGTTACTGGTTCATTATGAGCTAAATAGAACCCATATATTCCTGTAGGGAACTGAAGAATCAATAAATACTGTCACTGTTTATCCAGACCTAGCTCGTGCTAGGTTCAAAAGAGAAGCCAAAATTTTAATATCTTAATCTTAATGTCAAAAGCCGAGAGAAGCCATCTCCTAAGTTCTTTCAGAGAGAATGTATTCTTTGTAATTAAACAGATATCTGATGCTGTTGTCAAGTGTACTGAAACTGAGCAATCAATGTTAGTGACTTGTGAACTCATATGACAATTTGAAGCTTAAAGACAGTATTTTATAAAAGTCCTTAGGAAATCAATAACATGGGTACTCGTGGTAGAAGACTCATTGGAACTGTGCTAGTGGCTACAGATTTCAGAGCTTTCTTGTTTTTCTTATTAGTTCTGTTTGATGTTTTGAGACCACAGAGTGATTAATTTTCTGGATAATAATTCAAGTATTTTATATTTAAGTATCTCTGCCCGTATGCAGCCACATCTGTGAAAAAGAAATAGCAGGTGTTTCATTTTTATGGTTTCCTTCTGTTTATTCTTGACAAGTCCATTTGTCATTCTAAAAGAAAATGAGTAATCTCTGAGCCCATTTGATTTGGAATAGAGTCCTCTGTCTGCTTACTATCATTAGTATTCCCATTGCAATAGTCTGGCCATTACATAACTAGCTACATTTAGCTAGCAAGAATAAAAATGTTCTGTGCACCATTTGACTTGATCCATAAAAGAGCAAACCTATTAGACCAATATTGTTCCATTTTATTAGTTTTCATAGAACCAATTTTAAATCAAATGTTGTTCAAACTTGTAACATGCTAACACCTCTATGCTTACATACTGTAGCTAATAAAACTTTGCAGATGCAGGCAACAGACTTTCTTCTAGGTTGTTGTGACATGACAAGAAGAAGAAGGAAAAACTTCACCCTAAATACCACCATGATCTTGAATCATCCACAAACAGACATTTGTGATTTCATTATGCTGAGTTTATTACGTAGGTAGGAATAGCTATTGTATATAATGGAAAAGAACCGTAGAAATAAAGTAAGCAACAAATGGATCATGTCTGAAGCACCTTCTCTGTTCTGACAAGGAAATAACAGTTGCTTTTGATTAGTACATAAATAAGACACCTTCCAAGAAAAAACATGATGTTGTAGGAAGAGAAGATCCTGCTTCAGAAAGTGACCAATGTCCCTATGGATCAGTGAATCAGTGACTCAGCACTGTCAGTGACCCAATGTCATTTACTCAGTGTTAAGAAGCATAGTTTGGATAAGATATAAATGTTTGGGGAAGAGGTAAAGAGGAAATATCTTACCAACTTTCTAAGATTTAGATATAATAGGTTCTCATGTGCTATTATATACAATTTTAGATAATTACCTACAGACAGATGAACTAAAATGGTTGCAGAGGGTCATGCCCACCCATAGAGACATCTTTCTCATCCACAAAGGTTTAGATATTAAAATTCCTCCTGCAGTGTCAAAAGGATGTAGAATTAGTTTCTCTCTCTGTTACACTGTGGCCTAGTGAATTCTACTGACCCAAAGGTGATTATTTGCAGAGGTGGGTGAAGTTAATTTTGTATGCAATACCGATCTTGAACATCTGATTGAACATCTAACTCAGAATAGAAAGTGATTGTTTAAAATACAAAGCCAAGCACAGAAATTTTAAGGACAAGTTATTAAATGGGAAAGACTTGTTTTCAGACCAAAGGAGGATGTTAGAATCTCAGCAAAGACAGGTAACAGCTGGATGTTTCTTTTCATTCCTTTAATGAAACGAGGAGCTTGTAAACTCCACAGTGCTCTGGGCAAAGCTTGAGCAACTTCAATATTCAGCTCCACCAAAACTCCAGCCAAAGATTTGGCTTTATTGAGGGTGACAGTTAACAGACCATAAAATCCAGTCTCTCCTCTATACATGAGGGGGTGTGAGAGAGTGGCTGTGTGGGTGCTTGGCTGCTAGCCAGGGCCAACCCAAAACAGTGCCAGAGACTGGTGATACAAAATACACAGATGCTCTCATCCTCTGCCATTTGGAGCCACTTAAAGATCCTGCTTTCAGAGGGAGCGTTGGTCACAGAGTTTCTCTATGCCCTTTAGCATGCCTCTATGGAGGCTGCTGGATTTAATTATCAGTACTGTGATCTTCTAGTTGGCTCAGTGCCTTTTAAACGGTATCATTTGCATCATCAGGTCTTGAATATGCAGCTGTCATTACAGCAAATTTGTCATTGGTTTGGATCTTATTAAGAGAAAATTCTTGTGTTATTTTTGAAGCCAGAGTTTTAGTTCTTCTTTTTGGTACCATTTCCTGTGACATCATTTTAGATCAATCATCAGGGTTAAAAACAGGACGCAAATTTATGTTTCAAATTAGCTCATGCTCCAATTTTATTTAAGTCCTTTGCTCTATAGTCTTTTAAAACTGAAATATCTCTTAAAGTCTTTAAACTAAGGGGAAAAAAAAGACTTCAAAGAAGCAATTGTCTTTTTTTCTTATCAACCAGTCATGAAGTAAAGCCTGTCCTTATCATTTTGGTAAGATGTTAGTAATTTTCTAGCTAATCTCCATATTTTTAAACTTCAGATATCTTGTTATTTCAGAAAACAATTAAGGATTGTCTATAAACCTGCTACATTTTACCTACAACATCTCAGTATTCATAATATCAGGCAATTACTGATAACAAAATACCCAGCAAATTTTCATATAGCAACTTTCCAGTAGGTAGAGAATGCTTTATAAGTAAATATTTTTTGCAAATTATTATACAAGTTACATATTCAAACAGCAACAAGATATTCACCTTCAAAATGGAAATCTTCATCAGAAGTAATAAATGCCTTCTTTGAAACATTTCTCAATGAAGTGATGTCCTCAAATTTTAAAGCACTGTTTACACAAAAAATCAGTTTTATTAAAGGCTTGCCTATTGTTCTTTGTTCAGGTTTAAACTACGGGCTTTCCTCTTTACAACAGGGAAAAAAGGATATTCTTTTATGTAATATTTTACAGATCTGATAAGACATACCACTATGTTGATTGCTAGGGAACAATCTGATGTTCCTTCATACAAAATCTTAGTCCCTTCCTTTCGTTTCCCTTCTCTTTTTTCCTGATAGAGATCATCTCTTTACCACATGAGAGTCTTGTGTAAAAAAGTGAACACGTTACTGCGCTCATTTGCTTATTTCCACAGCAATTGTGTGGCACTTCATGATTTTGTGAAGACAAACTCTTGGCTGGGTATTCCTAGGCACTGTTCTTGTATCTATTTTGTACTGAACCATGTAAGTCTCACTGTAAGGAAGAACGGTCTTGAGAGAGACTGGGGCCCGTGGGTGAGACAGGCCCATTTGTAAGATTCAAATTCACAATAACTGTAGGTAGTGAGCAACCTGACAAAGCCTCTCTCACCAAGCTTTCTCGTTGACTGTTTTGTTATTTTACCTGTTGATAAATTAAACTTCCAGTTTTACATTCCAAATCCAAGAACTCGTTAATCACTAACCAGAAATGTTGTATGGGAAACAGAAGCAATAGTATATAAACAGAGAAGTAAGTAAAAAGTAAGTACAGAACATGCATCTAAAACCTGCAGATAGCTTGAATACCCCAGAAATCCAGCAGACTATCAGAGGAGCTCCAAAAAATTAATTTTGTCTCTCTGTCCAAGGAACTGCTGCTACCAAATACGGGCAAAGCCTGTATCTTCTGTACAGCTGGGTTAGAGGCACTGAGCCTATATGTTTATTAAGGAAGTAAAAGCCACTTATCAGTCTGCACTGAAAGAATTCAAAGAACATTGCACACCAAGAAAGAATGGAACTTTTTGAGAGATACCAGAACTCAAAAAAGTAGAGAAACTTCTGGGACAGCTCTGAGGATTTTCAGTTCAAACATACCACTTAGGAAAGCTAGTAGAATACATAGTGAGAAGTCAGATATCCAAAATTAAGGAAGAGCGAGTTATATAATTAACTTTGAGCAGGCAGAAACCAGAATTAACAGCAAAACAGGCTCCAAAATAATTTTCCCAGATTTACTCTCTACCTCTGTAACACCTTTTTTACATGTGAAATAATCTGATTCATAAGTAATTCACAAAATACCTCCATAGCATTGCAAATCATATTAATTATTTAATTTTTCTTTCAAGAAAGTTGTTTGAACAATAAAGTGTAGACATTTAAGCCAAATAAACAGTTTAAAACTGCAACTCAGACCAAACATGGCTGCAGATAGTAACATTTCCTTTGCCATAAAATCATGTTTTTCTTAATTGACCACTGGCCATCCCTGTGACAGGAAGAGAAGACATTCTTGAAATTTCTTCAGTTAGAAAATATGTTTTGGACAGAACAACCACGACAGAAGCATAGAAGCAACGTGCATGGAAATGCTGTTTGCTTAAAGTCTGTAAAGATGGAGACAAGCTTGTGATAACTTGTCAATTACTTAAAGAATATACTGTATGGTTTTACCTCAGTACATGGAAATACATAGTTATGCAAATAGCTACCATCATACAGTGTTGATGCCTCATTCATCACACAACAGACGTGATAATGCAACATATCTACAATTTTGTTCTTACCTTACTTATACATATATATATGCTTGTATACAACTTTGATCCTCAACAAGATAAACACTCTCTATAACCATCCTATCTATGTATGCATAGTGTCCCGTATAAATATACTGTATGATCCAAAGGATTTTTGCTAGTATGAAGTTAGCTTTCAGTTGGAAATGATCACCAGGAAAATGTTCTTTTACCTTCCTAGAGATCTCAGCCAAGGCCAGTGTACCTGATTGTTATGGGGTCAGAATCACAAAACTTTCTTCTTGGCTAGAAAGACAATTATATATAACAAGCTGAGAGAAGAAATGAGATATACAGAGTAGCAAGAAGGAAAACTGCCCAACCAAGAATGCGACCTCTGAAATATGACCAGGAGTCTAACTTGACAAACACTGATGATCTGGGACCCAGAAGTGTGGCTGATCAGACAACTGAGTGAAAGAGCTCCATGAAGGGTTGTACCATGAGACTGTTTGGGCAAGCATCTTCAGTTCCTTGCTGCAAGGAGCTGAATTGCATAGCTGCTATGCTGTATAAATACTACAGGACTTGAAGGTTTCAGTCAGAAGCAGGTCTCCCAGACCCATGCCCTGATTGCTTTACGAGTAAGCCCAAAGAAAGCCAGGACAGGGTATAATCACCAGTTAATATTTTCCTCTATACAGAGTCTACTGGTTTTGGTGCATAAAGTTTTGGGTACAACTACTAGAAAATAATGCTAATTTTGACAATTTCCTGTTGACATTTTGAGCATTGATAGCAACATTATGGGTTCTTGTTTTGGTTTTGTTTTTTTTTTTCCAATGCCATTTTAACAAATTAATAAATTTATCAAATTTAACAAATATAAAATCTTAAGTTTCTGCAGCAAACAGTGAAACAATAAAATTTATAATAAAGTATTCAGAAAGAAGAACCCTCAAAAAAATTGAAATGTGATTTTTTTCCACATTAGCTTGTTTTGCAAACAATCTTTTTGTGTGAGGACATATTTTCATGTGGCTGAACACATTTGATACGGAACACTAGTTCACTACAACTTTCCTAACAAGCCAATTGCTTTTCCCTTTATCCACAAAAACTCAGTATAAGTTCTGCAGATAATACAACTGACCCTTGTTAACAGTTTATCTAGTTAAGATGTTATGATAGCAGGCATATAATGCAATGAAGCAAACGTTGCTAATTTCTACAGAAACATGTGTGGTAATGGCACTGAAAATTCTGCCTTAGGCTCCCACTGTGTTAGGCAGAATACATTGAAAAGAAACAACAATACCCTTTATGACCCCCACACAAATGAAAACTTAAAAAAAAGATAAAGAGTTTTGATCAAGTTTTAACAGCGTTTTCACAATTCCTTGGAAAAACAAGCACATTTGTTAATTTCTATCACCGTTCACTGTCCAATATTTTGAGACAGCATGAACATTTTTTCATAAAACATAGTTGCTCTTCTTAAAAATTTGGTCAGGTCCTAGTGATAGCAGACTATGGGCAATAAACTATAATATGAAATATATTTTGACTTACAGCTTTATATTACATAGTTATACAAAGAAATGTTTAAATTAGCTTAAAGTTCACCTTGAGGCATGTTTTTAAATATACTTACCTCTTTAATATGTATGTACATGTTTCTGTATTTCCATCAGAAATACAGATATTGATACTTTTATATTCTTTTAAACTCAGTAGCCTTTAAAATGTATCATGGTTTACTTTACATGTATAGACATTTCTCTTATAAATGCTGTGGCCTTCCATACAGAGGCTTATAACCATTACAGGGAATGGCTTGTGAGCTTTGAAAACAAAACTTTTAAAGTAGTTAGAAAGGGCACAAAGAGATTAGTTTCTAAGGATTTTAGGATATGCATGTGACCCCAGTTGTATTTAAGAAAAGCAGATCATAATCCTAAGAACAAAAAGGAACATTGCTCTGTTGGTTGGATCCTGCAGAAGAACGCCTTCAGATCCACTTATTTTAGCTGTTTTAAAGTGGTGGGTTTGGAGCAGATGCAGCTATAGATTCATTCAAGCCATTCAGCAGCTACTTTATTGAATCCTGCATAATGAGTCAAATGCAGCAAATATTTGGAAGAGCTAAAAGAAACTAAATGTCTCTGGGCTTGTAGAACTTGCCCTAATTTAGCAGGAGGAACCTCATGCAAACTTGCTTAAGTGTATTCATAACCAGACCCCTCAATATTCCCATTCCGCTCTGTAGATACTGTGCTTAAAAGAAATAGGGACTGTGTCCCACATTAACATCCACTGCACACCTGACTTCTTTTTTATGCTCCACCAGCCAGTTCCTCAGTAGTGCTGGCCTCCAGAAAGTTTCATGCTGACTTGCTGTCTTTGTTCTCCTTGGTTTTGTGATCTGCTGTTCCGAGCTTGTCAGTTACTCCTTCAGCAGCAGCCCAGATCAATGTGAATGGAGACTGGAGAGAAATTTTCAATAATGGTAAGTCAGGCAAAATAGGGAGCTGCAAAAGCAAGCCAGGAGAGGTACTCTTTGAAGTCTTAAAGTTTTGGAACCCTTTAGTTGACCTTCAGTGGTGCTTGGATTATTCTTTTATCAAAGAAAATGTTTTCTTGCTTGGTTCGCAGAGACCCACTTAAACAACAGTAGTTTGAAAAGTGTCTGGAGACCGTAAAGAAATACATTTTACTGCCCTTCTTATGCTGAAGAGTATTCACTGATGATAGCAGCTTCTGTTCAGTTATGTTTAATGATGCTGGTAAGTATAAGTTGATTTTGAAGTACCACTACATGTCACTCATCTGCACACAAAGTGTATAAAAGAGTGGGAAGTAGGGACATTTTACTTATCCTACTACGTACCAGAACTGGCAACTCTCCTTTTTAGTACAGAAAGTCCTTAGGGATACAAACTAAATGGTTTAGCAGATGCAGAATTTGCATGTTTTGTGATCATCTCTTCCGTTTTTACCTTGGGTTTACTGTATGCAGGAGGAATGAGTAACCAGAAATAGACAACACCCTTTGAGGCATTTTGTTAATTTAGTATTCAAACACAGACCATCAGTCTCTCTTGCTGTTATTTTGGGATGGAGTTCCTCTCACCAATACTTTTCCCAGACTGTCCTGCACTGTTTCTAAATGACCACACAACACTCTGCAAAAGAAGCCACTCTTATGAAATGAGAAGTGCAGAAAACATGAAAATTTCACAATTGAACATTTTTTAGCAATGCTTCTCACCCACTGCTTGTAGTAGTTAGACTGTACTTTTGCCTAAGGGGAGAAGAAAAGATATTTTGAGGAAAAGATACTCAGCTAACCAATATTTTCTCTACAGCCTTCCCTTTACTAAGGATTAAAAAGATTGCAAGGGTTTGGGTTTTTTCCTCTAAAAATGGATGACAGCTGACTTCCTGTTATGAGAACTCTGTACTCTTATTAGCTAAGTGTGCCATTGGCAAACAGATAGTAAACCTATGCCTTATCTTCATCTTTTTCTGTAATACAACCACTCCACTGAAACCACCTGATCATAAATGTCTAGATGTACTAAAGATCAGATTTAGAAGAACCAAAAAAATACCACTAATGAGGATCCTTGACAGGTGAATGCAGTCATGACTTTGCTAGGATAACCAGAAAGTTATTCAACTTAGAGAAAAGAGTAATAAGGTACCTGTAGGATGCCATCCAACCGAGTTATTGGCAGAGTTGCACAGATGTAAGAGTTCAAAAACTCATTTACTCTTCAGCAGGGTGCTTTGCCTTACAACAGGTTTTTCCACAAAGCATATCATCTCCAAACAGACTCTGACAGCAAACAGGAGAGCTTTATTCCATTTTACTGAACAGTATGTGTAACAATCTAAAAGTATATACAATATCGAACAGTATATCTAACAATCATACCATCCACTGTTAATAAGACTGAACAGTACAGAAGTATCTGTAAACTATGGCAAAATTAGGCATAAGAAAAGGCAATGTTACTAACACTCACATGGTGTTGTGCAGTATAAGAGCTCATTGTTGATTCTGGGCCTGATTACTCACTACATTACTGCAGGTTTGTATTTGAAGTCATGTTGGTGGAAAAATAAAGCAATGCTGTGGAGAATCAGGCTTGCAGTGTTTATGCAGGCTGGAAAAAGAGAGGACACTGCAAGGCTGATCAGAAATAAAGCAGCCATCCTACAGTTTTAGAGCTGGAGTTCCCACTATTTTGCTATGCTGCATCTTGTCAATATCTTTTGGTGAGATCGAGAGCTTAGATGAATTTTGCTTGTTCCAGCTCTCTTGTTTTTCCACTGCATTTAACACAAGCATGGTGATTTTCCATTTTACTGACAAACAACAAGAGAGAGCAAATTGACCAGTTTATTCTTTGAGTAGTGGGTGACATTCAATACAACATTTGACTGACATCACTGGCCAGTCCATCAACAACTGTGCCACAGTTTTCAGCAAGAAAATCATCATCGATAACTATTCTCTTTACAGCACTAGGCACATTTTTTAATGTTCTCAGAGTGTTTCCATACTTCCTTAGCCATGAGAAAAGTATTAACTGTAACAGGAGTTGTAGGGCTTAAGCTCTGCACAAGACAGTGGAGTTATAACTTCTTTTGACCGCTTGAATACTACTGGAATTTCAGACTGCTAACAAGGGGAAGAACCTCACATGGTTTAAAAACAGCAGGACTCCACCCACCCCAAGAGAGTTTGATTTACACTGGTTGAAATTCTGTCTCATAGGGTTTTGATATGATCTCTAATCTCCTCTCCCTCTATCCTCTTTTCCCAGCTGCTCACAAGTCCTTCCCCAAAATAAATAATAAAGATGTTGATATTTTCTATGTTTATATGCCTGCACTACAGTGACTGTGTAGCTAGTAATGAGCTTAGTCTGGTTTACAAAGTGAAGTTCTTACTTTATATTAATCCTGAATTGAAAGAAAAACAGTCAGCCTAAGAAGGTTACAATGGTTTCAATTTCATCTAGCTAGAGTCCCTTCCTTGAAGACCCAACTTTACTTTCATGATTTGTGTGAAGACTATGGAGTAAATTCTCTCACAATCAAATGCCATTGTTTTCCTCCTAAAGAATAATGTTGCAATCAGCATAAAGTGCAAATACAATTTTCTTCTTGTGTTCTTCCTGTTTTAAATAAAAAAGTCATGTAAATACCTGGCTGCTCCAGAAACACAAGGGAAAGACAAACAAAAGTAAGATGTAGTCCAGCATTACTCCTGTGAATGTCAGGTTATTTCCCCAATTAACCTTAAGTGCAAAGTCATCTTTTAAGTGCTGTGTACAGTAGTATTGCTTGCAAGTCACATCTCTATAGACACTGAATTCTGTGGGCTAGGAGTTCTTGAGTACACATATATAAACCAATGTCAGGGTATCTTGTAGGGAAAGGATTTTACATTTCTCTGAGAAAATCAATGCTTTTTCTTTTTTAACCATAGAAGCTTAAAGTTACCAAAGGCAGAAACATCAGAGTATGTTTTATAAAGTAATTTTAATTAGATCAGGGCAGGAAAGGACTATATTTTCCCTGAAAATTTTAATAAAACTAGAAACTTTTTTCCCTCAAAAACAACTATTCTTTCAAGAAATATTTCTTTTATGTCTTGTGGCAACTGAAATTTGGATGTTTCATTCTGACATTTGACGTTCTGGGTAAGTAAGTTCTTTTTTGTCCAGCATTCTCTCTTAAGATACATTCTGGTCCTCATTTCCAGTAAATTGCAAAATGAGGGCTTTGCAATTGTACACTTTTGTTTTGCTGAATAGTTCAAATGGTCAAGCAGCAATAAGTGGACAAAAGAATAGAGCACAGCAGGGGATAAAACCAAAAATATTATTGAGCTGTCACTTTAAAGCCTAAGAATGGCCTGTATGTACAGGCTTCAGTCTAGATGAATAGTATCCTTATGATTGATACCTCAGAGAATTTATGTAAGACTACCCACAATGATGTTACTAAATAATACAATCATGACCAAAACCTCTGAGATCGAAGATCCTGTTGTGAAAATGAAAAATTTAACAGCTGAGGGAGAAGACATAACCATTAGCTGTCTGAGGTGATTCTGAAATTGTCAATAGATAAATAAAAGTCTTTTTTATATTTATTCTGTTATGGAAAGTTGTATTTGCTAGGTGTTAATGAGGGCTAGAAGCTCAGAAGTGATGGTTAAAAATTTCATAGAAATCACCTGGCTCTAGAAATTGGAACCTGAATTAAAATAACTGCTCAAGCTTTTTTTACAAATCTGATGACAGTTGGCAACAATGAATGCAGTGAGACAAGGAATATGGCAAATTTGAAGCAAATGGCAGGTCTGAGGTTACAAAGATACTTGCATCATGAGAACTGGTCAGACCTACTGGTAAGAGTATTGTAGCTGAAAGGAGAGGGGTGAGTTTTAGAGGGAAATCAATCTTAAGTTCTGCTTTCTATCCCCATATTAATTCAGAGGTTTCTCTGGATTTTGATAACATATGTAGAAACAGAAATAGCAGTGATTTGTATATTCTCTGCTAGAGATCGTCAAAAGATTTTTATGAAGATATTCTGGTATTCTTGAAAGTATATTTGGCATATCTTTAGAATTTAAAAGAAAAGCATATATATACACATTCAAGCACAAATAAAATGCATTTAATTTTTTTGTTCGTTTGCTTTTAAGTAAAGAAAAAGACTTGATTCTGTATTTCAAGTTAGGATATCTAATAAAATGCCCAATTGGGATTTTATGAAGCTTTCCAAAAAAGGACATCACCTCTGGGTAAAAAACAAGTGTGAGAAACCTCAGCCCAGAGAGCAATTATTTTACAGTTTTAAGTGCCTGAAAGCAGGGTCTTGTTTCATCAACCATAACAATAGTGATATTGCCACAATGTGTTATGTCTACCAGCAGGAGGAAGGCAATGTCTGTTTGTAATGAGGACGGCTTTTATCATGGAGATGGAGAGTGATTCCTGGATAGCTAAGAATGAAAACTAATTTGATTGATTGGCTCAGGACAGAACTGGATTTATTTTAAAACAAAAAGCAGGATCAAGCAAAAAAAAAAGGATAAAACCAGGCAAATTTTTAATGTGCAATACAGATGACTTGCCATTCTTCTGATCTTCCTGGCCACTTTTTACCCTTCCTCTAATTCATATAAAACTCATTTGGTTATTTTGGTATTTAAGCACATTGTTTTTGATAGGGCAGATGAACCATTCCATTATAAATTTCAAGAGGATATGCACCCAAGTGAACAGTGGAACAAGAAAATTCTAATAGACCTTCTTCAGTTCAAGGAAACTAAATTAATCACCATATAAAGCTACTGAGGGTAGCTTTCAAATTTAGTTGGTCAACTTGATTGTACTATATTCCATTAATAACCTAAGCATCTCACATAAACGAATTAATTCATCCACACCAACATCCACCATATAAATCTACAACAGGTATTGTTATTTCCCTTTGAGCAATGGCAAAGTAATGCAAAGAGATCAGATTGAGTCAGCATAGGAAATCCAGGATCAGGAAGCTTTTCTGATGTACACAGGAAATGACCTCAAATTTCTTCACTCATATAGGGAATACAGTCCTATTGCAGGACTATTCTTTCACCTAATTCAGTGGACTAAGAATGCCTATGTTAATTATCTTCTTTTAAATTTTATCAGAGGCAGCACGGATATACAGGAAACTTGCTAGAAGTATCCTATCAAAGAAATAAGGTAAATGGGTTCAGATGGGAGGCATTTTTTATTGTGATTATTATTCAAACTCTTTACAACCCACAAGATTTTCTTTAAAACAATTATCTCAATTCCAATTTAACCTAGAGTTCATGGGCAAATGTCTGAAGTACTTCAGTTAACTGAAAAGACTGAAAACACCCTAGGTTAAATATGATAGATAAAGTAAGACTTATTCGTAACTGAAACGGCACATAACACGTATTGATTCTCTACTCAGGACTGAAGGAAAAATCTGATTGTCTTCATGCACCTGTTTTTCTTTCCTCTTTGTCAGCCACCTTCTAAAATAGTTTTCAGCATCCACAAATGTAGCTTGTGGATCCACTGATCACACAAATATTAATTATAATGTCCTTCTACTCATGCAACATGCAATATGGTATCACTAACAATGGTTGGATTTCAAGTTTGGTAAAAGCACTTTACGTTGAGTTTCTGGTCTGACTATATTGACAGTTTTCTTGGGTAAAGTTACAGAATCTCATAGGGATTTAACTTTCTAAATTACTTTAAATTTTAAACTGCATGTTTATATGATTACCAATTCTTTTAACAGCACAAGAACCAAATGATTTTTGGCCCCAGATGATCATGAAAACTCCTTCGCTGTAACAATAAATTCTCTATAGATTCCTTAAAACTAGATTGTTAGTTTTCAATGAAGGTTTTCTTTTTTTTTAGGAGTTGAACCTGCTTTGATTTTTTTTTAATGTGATAGATACTTTAATTTCCTTTCTCTTTTTAATTTAAATTTAATTAAAATCTGGCCTCACTGACTTTCACTTTCAGGTCCTGAGTTGTCTCTGTGTTCACCCTCCAAGTGTTTCCAGTACCTTGAGCACATTAGGAATATTAAGCGGTTAATCAAGTGTAAAAAACATTAATTTGTTCTCTAGCATCTTTCATCAATCTTTTTTTTTTTTTAATCAGAAGAATATCCAACAACTAAGCCCACAGATTCCACAGCAAGCATTTCATCAACAGGCGCTGATATTTCACTGCACCCAGGATTGTGAAATAAATCTCTACTGATGTGAGTGAATGGTCTTCTGTACAGGAATCATCCCAGCCTCAGTGTAATCACTAAGATTCTCCCATACAGGTTTTAAAATAATCTATATAACCCAGTCAAACTATATGTGTGTGTGTGTGTGTATAGAACAAGCTGATTCCCTGAAGCCACATTAAATTCTCTACCCTATTCCTAAAAGCCGAATGCAATTCAGCATGCCATAAGCCCTATCTCTCTCTGTGTAATCTTCTCTAGTTTCTGAAGCCTGTGTCAGAACCACCATCTGTCCTATTTCTGCCCATGAACCAAGGCTTTCCCTTTTGTGGGCTAGTTTTCTAGAATTTGTTCAACTAAATGGCTGGTGTGAAAAACCCATTTTACATGGTGGACCTGATCTAATATCCTGGCACAAAGAAGAGTTACTAAAAGAGGTAGAGACCTTTCAGAGACTGAACTGTGCTGATATCTTTATGTTTATTGTAGTCATTGCTGCCACTGGCCCAAAATACACAGCACCTGGTCCAGAAACAGCACAACTTTGAGTCTGGAATATCCATTACTTCTGGAACTGCTTTATGTCAATGTAGGTATAATAATTCCTGGCATAAGGCTGGTTTGCCCTCAGGTATCAACAATATTAACTAGCTCTGGCTAATGTTAGTTTATGAATCTTTGCATTAGAATTCATTTTGACTCTAGTATAATTCGAATCTTCATTTGCAAAGAAACTATTTTATGAGCTGCAGTGGAGCTATGCTTTTTGAAATCCCTAATCTAGGCATATATAACTTTGTGCAAAAGTTACAAAACTAATACAATCATTATTTAGATTATGAATAAGAAGGCTCAGTCATTATGCAGTGATTGTTTTCCATACAATGAAAAAAAACCTAAGAAATGCTCTTTTACATTTCTCTGTATCCCACTGAATCAAATACACGTGTTTTAAACCCCTGTTTTGATCACAAATCTTCAGTCTGGGGCAAGGTGGAAATGCATTTGCCACACAAACTATACAAGCTTCTGGGGAACCATGAACAAAACCTCAAGTCCTGAATTAACTGAGATATAGGATCCAGTCACTGGAACTAAAAGAAAATGCATCAAACTATTTGTACTGAAGTCATTTATCCCTTTGTGAACAACTATTACAAGCTTCTTCCAGTTCATTGATATACACAAAATACTTTTAGAAGTGTTTGGAAATGTTTTTTGTTCTTGTTTCTAAATATAAATAGTTTTTATCTTTCCTGGGAAAACTTCTAAATCTGACTTAGTTTGTATTTTTCTGATGAAAGTATGAAGAACTAGTTATCATTTTTGTTTATTATTTTTCTCCCTTATCTTGGAAACCTGGGACAAAACCCAGGTAGAAAATTCCCATCAGGAAGCTTACTCTTACTAGTAGATCTCAGGATAGAATTTATTGAGAAATTCAATCTATGTCAAGATAAATACTTGGAAGTAGCACCCCACTATGAAATTCTGATGAGCAAGTGGTTTTGTAAAGATTCATTGAATAGCTAGTGAATTCAGAGTGACTGCAGTGATAATACAACTAACTCTTTTTTTCTTTGTGTAGTTAATAATGCAGCATCCCATATGAGCAAACACATATACTCATAGCTTTAAATTTTGCTTTTGAAAGTAGGAAATGTTAGCCTTTATCCCCATAGAAAAGTTATGATGTAGTAAATGAGTCTTGCAGTGCACAAAGTGATTCTGCAAGTCTATGGAGTTTACTAATTCAAGGTAAAGTAATCCTACTCCAGACCCATCTCAAAGAGAAGTGAGCAGCATGCAAACCAGATCGTGAGTCACGTAACTGTGCAGTCTGTTGGTCTAAGGCATGCTGGTTGGCCTTAAAGCACTGGGCTGCAAACTGCCTAAGAGCAGGAATTTTTTCCTGAGCAGCTTACCTGACGGCAGAAACAGTAGGTCAAACAGTTAAGTGGAACAATATCTCATCAGATCTGCCAATACAAATTGTCCTTCTTCATGAATCAGAGCCTAAGGTATGGAGGAAGATAGGGCAAAATACTAATACACTATAAATTCCTGCCTGTGCATACTGCACAATGACATCTACATGCAGAGAAGCCCTTAAGGGTAAGGAAAAAAACAATAACAAAGAAATAGGAAAAATCTGAAATATGTCTGTACCTTTGTGAAAAACAGAATTTCATCTTGGATTTGTCAATTTACTTAGTATACTTTCTTATGCATACTGCATTTTTTATGTAATGTTATATGCAGTATGTTATAATAAGCACACACAGATCAACTCTCCCCAGACTTTCCTGTTTGCAGTCATAGAATATTGTAAGCTGGAAGGGAGCTCTGGAACTTGTCTGGTCCAATCCCCTGTTCAAAGCAGAATTAACCAAGAAGTAGGACTGGACTGTGTAGGCTTTTCCAGACAAGTTTCAGAAACCTCCAAGGATAGAAATTGCACACTTCTCTGGGCCTTTGTTCCATGCTTGACCGTCCTCGTGGCAATTTTCCCCCCCCGTTAACTAATCAGGATTTCCCTTCCATTGCCTCTTGTACTTTCATTTTACACCTCCAAGGGTCTGGCTCTGTCTTCTCTATTACTCCCTTTAGGTAGTGAAAAACTGCAACTAGATTTCCCCCACTCCTAGCTTCCTCTTCTACGTGTTAACATCCAGCTCCTCCTCTCTGTATATATTAAGGCCCTTATTGCATCTTAGTGGCCCTATGATCTCACTCCACTAAAAATCATGTTTTTTAAAGCTAGTGAGATCTGACGTGAAAAGTTTCTGAGGTGTTGAGATTGTGTAGTATTCCAAAAGAAGTGCTTTGTCAAGGTGCACAGCTGAAAGTAGAAAAGAGTTAAATTTGCAAAGTTCATAATTTGTGCCATCTGTCTAATACTGTCCTTAACTGGAATACTCTTATTCAGTGTCATCTTTTTAGCTGAAAAATTATACTGTGCTAGGAAACATTCTCACTGCAGTATCTGAAACCCAGAATAAACATTGAAAAGATTGTTCGTATTATTTTGTGTTTATGAATAGGAAAACCCTGGAAAAGTTAAGGTCACTCAGGTCACACACAAAAAAACCTGACAGAGAAATGTGGCATGTTAGCAGTATATCTTACTGTCTGATGTACTATTAAATTTCTGGATTAGATAAATATCTTTTTTGCACTCACTCCTGTTCTCCAGCAGTGTAGTAGAAAACAATGCCTCACATGTGAGCTATGAAAAAGAACAGTTGATGTTCTGTGGCTTTTAAACACAGTGTTGCTGTATTTTTTAAAAAATTCCTATGGTCCTTTACCATCAAAACAAATCACATCCGTTCATCTCTGCCTATAGGGATACACAGACTGAATAAGAGCCTCTAATGGAGGCTAACATTGCCTTGATTTACTGTGAAAGAAACACTCATTTGTTGTACTCTTTCAAGTGTTGCTACTGATGACCAGGAAATGAAAATACTTGTGAAGCTGCCAGGCTAATTTCATGACAGATCAGTCAGGAATGGCACACAAGAACCTGATTTTGGGCATACCTATTAATGTCTAGCAAGTCATTTGGGAAAAAAATTAGCATTGAAAAGAAGTAATCAAAAGATCCTCCAACAGTGAAGATATCAGTGCCAGGTATTTATCACTGGGAGTATAACAAGTTTACTAATCTTAGTAAATTGGAACAAGAGATACATTAATTCTGTTCATTAGGTACCTCCTGCTGTTATGGTTTGATTATTATTCATAGAACTTGGACACTTCACTTAGGATTGGGTTATTAAGAGTTCTAAGTACTGCACATAAGCATAATAAAAGTCCATCCCCAGCTCTGCTTTACAGTCTTACAGAAAAAAAGGACTTAATTTGCAGTTTGGGAATGGGTACAGAATGAGGTTATGCAACCTGTGCCCTCACTAAGAACTGAATAAGGACATTATTCATCACAGACCTGTACCTTAATGCCCTCATACCTTATCTCCCTGTGGGCTTCTTCCACTGCAGTGATATTTTCTTTTGCTTTGACTTGTTTATAAACATCCAGCTAATACATGTCAGCAGCAGCAGCCATCACACACAGTGGTATGTCAACAGAGAAAAACACTGACAGATTTGCATTGCTGTCTGTACCAAACGATTCCAAACAACTCCAGAAATCCCCACTTCTCAAAGCAGGTCTCTAATAGACTGTGATAGCTCCAGTGTTATGGTCTAACTCCATTTTTGGTAGCAAAGTTCCAGCTGAAAACCTTAGCATTTACAATGAGGCACAACAGCGTCATTTTCTTCTTTGAACAAGTGTCCAATTCTTCTGTGACGTTCCTATTCCTGCAAGAATGCTACAAAATATTTAATATCCACAAAAGACCAGGTTTAAATGCCCCAGCTAAAAGGCTGCTGCTCAGAGAGCCTGCAACAGAGGATTGTATGAAAAATATTCAGGGCAGACCAGCATCTCATGGGTTTGTATCAGCCAGATCTGGATCTATATAGCATGATCTGTCAGAACATACTGTAGACCAAACTTACATACTCTAAATACTGAAGCTGAGAGGCTCATAACTATATTAACTGTCTTAATATATTCCTCCTCCTTATCACCATAAAGATGAAATTTATCTGATTTTGGATTAAGCAGGCCTCAATGTGAATTCTGAAAGTCTTTGGGAGTACTTTCTTTCTCACAGTTCTTACTGCTAGAAAAGTGATTCTCTCAGAGGGCAGAAATTAAAAAAAAACAACCAAACAAACAAACAAAAAAACCAAACCCCCAAAAAACCCAGACTACTAAACATCAGTATAACTGCAAAAACCAAGATAGTGAATAAAAATGCCTTATGAGCCTGCTAAAGAGAAATTAAATTATATGTTAACTAGGCTAGAACTGTGGAAGTGTGCTGGCTAGTTATCCTACTGTACACTGAAATTTTCCTTATGCTTTTGGCACAGAAGGCCTGAGCCAAGGCAACAGTGTCTAAGAGTCTGTCCTGCCCTTGGAACAAGCCTATAGGACTCTCTGCCCCTGTATGGTTTAGTGGTGTAAATCCAAAGGAGCTAATGTGAGAGATGAATCACAGGAAGAATTTTTAGGTCGTGAAAATTATTCCTTCCACTTACAGTCTTTCTTGGACCTTTTTTTTTTTGTTAAGAAAGATATACCTATCCACTAAAATTCCTGAATACTTTTATCTGAACTGATAAAAATCTCTCATGAGGTTTCAAACACAAGTCCAGAGGTGCAGCAAATTTTCAGGGATATTCTGATGGTATATGTGTCACAAGGAACTGTGACTAGTTACCCTAGCTATGAATTGGCTCCAACCAGAGTGGAGCATCAGACACAGCTGGTCAGCACAGCACCACTCAGACCCTGTTTATTGTTACAGGAGCATCAGACACAAGAAAGCAAAAAACATTGGGCTTCTCCCCTTTCTCACTAAAAATCCAACCTTTTGCAATGAAAAAAAAGGGGAGGATGAAAGAGTCTATTTAATGAGCATAAACCTAATAAGCATTTCTGCTGGGAAGAGCACACTGATGTCTTAGAGGCAGTACTCATGTGGAAGAAGTTAAAAGGCATGTTCTAATTTCATGTAAGTCTTTATGGAGGAGGGGGAGAAAAGCCTAATACTTCAATTTAGATTAAATTTTAGAGCTACTGCTAGTATAGGTAAATATCTGTAGTTTCACGGCTGTAAAGGTTTTAGATTTAATTAGAGGAACTTGTTTCCCTTTACACAGCAACTTTTGCAATGAGGTATAGAATCACAGAATCATAGAATGGTTTGGGTTGGAAGGGACCTTAAAGATCATCTAGTTCCAAACCCCCTGCCATGGGCAGGGACACCTTCCACTAGAACAGGTTGCTCAAAGCCCCATCCAACCTGGCCTTGAACACTTCCAGGGATGGGGCATCCACAGCCTCTCTGGGCAACCTCTTCCACTGTCTCACCACCCTCACAGTAAAGAATTTCTTCCTTACATCTAATCTAAATCTACCCTCTTTCAGTTTAAAACCGTTACCCCTCCTCCTACCTCTACATGCCCTTGTAAAAAGTCCCTCTCCGGCTTTTTGTAGGCCCCCTTTGGGTACTGGAAGGCTGCTATAAGGTCTCCCTGGATCCTTCTCTTCTCCAGGCTGAACAACCCCAGCTCTCTCAGCCTGTCTTCATAGGAGAGGTGCTCCAGCCCTCTGATCATCTTTGTGGCCCTCCTCTGGACCTGCTCCAACAGGTCCATGTCCTTCATATGTTGGGGACCCCAGAGCTGAATGCAGTGCTCCAGGTGGGGTCTCACGAGAGTGGAGTAGAGGGGGAGAATCTGCTGGTCACGCTTCTTTTGATGCAGCCCAGGATACCGTTGGCTTTCTGGGCTGCAAACACACATTGCCAGTATGCTTTGACAAATTGCATTAATGTGCTTTATATAATTTTTACTGAGTTTCCTGCTCTGAGTTGCTATGCAGTATCATATTTTAGGATACAAATGAGAAAGGAAGTCTTCATTCTTTCTTGCTTGCATTTGGAATTTGGCTGTTATTGATATATTTTAGGAATGATGGCCATAGGCAAGATATCTCCATGAGCAAATCTATTGAATAGGTTTCAGTACACTTGCAGTAGAAAGTTTGTCATTAATGAACTTCATGAAAAATTAAGTCAGAGAGTCTTCCTAAAGGGTTCACTAGCACATTCAAGATAGAAAGATGTTATTCTGACACACTTTTTGTTCACTTTCCTGTACATACAAGGTGAGAATTTAAGATTTTTTTTTTGAGGACATATGAGTTTATATACTTTCAAGGCATACAAGAGTTTTTTAAAGTTATTTAGACGAGACATGCTTTCCACAAAATCCTGTTGATGGACTCTAGAAACTGATCTACTATTTTGACTACAATGTTGAGTTCATTTTTCAATGCTTATTTGGGTCTATGTACCTGTCACTTTTAGAAGTGCCATAACGTTGGCCTATCACATTCATTCTTCATACATCCTACAACACAAAACAAATTTCAGATCTGAACATGCTCTTTTAAGACTCTAGATTTCAAATTACTAGGGATTATTGATTGTAAATAGAGAATGCTTAACAATTGCTGTTGTTAACAACATACTTGGTTAAAAATAGCCTAGAAAAAATAAAATCACTGTCGTATTATATCATGCCGGTTTGTACATATACGTATGCTGTATGAGTAACTATTAAACACACCTGCATTTTTCTGCATTGCTAACAAATTTTAAAGCTCCACAAAGACTTTGTTTTATCCCCAATATATTTTTTCTGCTTGTTCTCAGCTCTGCTAGATACTAATATCTCTGTGACACTTTTTAGCTTCCCTTATCAATTCTCTGTTTTTTAAGTTAAAAATTATATTAATACATTCTTCCTCTCTCTTTATTTGCTCTGTTGCGTTCTGTTTATAATTTATGCCTTCAACACTGAACAGTGATGGGCTTGTAGTGAGCTGTCTTCTTCCCAGACTGCAGAATCACAGCTTTTTGACCATCAAGACCTCTGTTGTGCCTCCTGTTTTCATTCACTTCCTTCCTCCTAATTCCTCCCAACTCTCTTTCAGAAATCAAGCCTTCTGAAACACTGTATGTATGTAAATATATATGTATGTAAATATGTCTATGTAAATATAATACTGGTTGGTACTGTCCTTTTTTTTCACTAAATTTATTGTATCAACAGCACTTCCAAAGCAACCATTAACTTCCAATGTGGTGATTAAATCATCTTCCTCAAAATGGATTTACTATTTGATTTTTTATTTTATTAAGTTAAAAATCATCTATAGTTTATAGAAACTAATGACATTTTATTATTGGCTGCATAAAGCTTCCAAACTGAATTTTCTATTCATAACATTTTTTCCTGTCCATATGCTACTATCACTTAGGAGGTTAAAAAGGAGTCCCTTCACTGGAATTTGGTGGCCCATGACAAACCTCTTCATGGCACTGCAGCAACTACTTGTACCCAAATGCATGTTTTAAGCTGCACTTAGAAGTTATCAGTAACATGTAAACAGCTGCATAAGAAAAGGATGAGCACCAAGAAGGCAGAGAGACAAGACACTGCACTTGGCAGTGCTTCCTGGAAAACTCTAGTTTGAAATTATGCTCACGTCAGGATCATCTTCCTGGCAGCAGGCACTTTTCTGCTACCTGAAGAAAATAATGTTACTCTTCCCAAACTCACTCATTTATTAGGATTTTTGCTCTTAGAAAACTGCAAGTTGTCAATTTATCTCTTGTAAAGTTACATCCTTTTCTCCAGAATCTTTAACATTTTCTGTGAATTGTAACTTCTTTCTCTTGACATGTTCTCCTCAGCAGCACTCACATTTATGTAAATGAGGAAAAGAAAAATTCATCTCCAAAGACAGAAATAAGCCATCAGAAAGGAAAAGGGCCCAACAAAAAGCAAGGAAACCATAATACTAGCTTAACAGTGGACTGGGAGGATAACTACTGGCCACACAAGAAGGGGCAAGTCTTGTACATGCTCAATACTCTTATGGCCTTGACTTGCCTTTTTTTTTTATTTAAGTTAGTTTAAAGGGAAAGGCTAATAATTCAGTTTTTTGTATTTTGCAGTATTTATATCTGGTGGTAGGAGGAAAAAATCCTGATATTCTATATGCATAACTGGAAAAAGCTTTTACACTGCAGATACTGGAGCTGGTTTTGCATTTTTCTTGTTCCATAAGAAACTAAGCAAAACAAAAAGCTATCATCTGTCACTTGAATCATTGTAGGCTGTATTAACAGGCTGGTTCAACAATGGGAAATGGTTCATGCAAATTATTGCATTCCAGCTGGTCAACTTTTTCCTTGGTAAAACTTACATATATTGTTTAATTTTCTAAAAGATAAATTATGAAATTTGGCATTAGAGTAATACTTAAGAAGCATCTAGACATTGCTGGAAGAGGCCTTTAGATATGTATTTCAAACACCACATACAGCTGCTGAAGACAATGATTAGGTTGAGTTACTGCTCATTTTGGTGTTTCGGTGGTACCTCTGGCTTATAACATCATAACTGAAAGGAATATCAAGTACCTTAGGATTTAAACTCTAATCTGAGGTAATGTAACTAAACTCAAGGTCCTTGGTGCTCTGTTCAATCTCCAAGCTGGTTGTTATTTTGGCTTCAGCCTTGAGTGGCTGATGTTTTAGGCAAGGAAACCTGGGCACTGGAGTGGGAGGAGAAAAACAAGTGCTAGCTTATACTCCGGCTCCCTTGCAGGGACTTTGTCCTGAAGTTCATTGACAGGTGGCAGAAAAAAACCCCTGTGTTCAACCAGAGCCAGTCTAGCAATAGCCCCAGTAGGGCTCCTCTTTGTAAGGTTGTATCACATCTCCACAGCAAATCTCCAGGCTATTGTAGCCCGAACATACGGTTTCCACGTTTTCTTTCTCAGTTGTATTGCAAGCTGCACATACAATACATTTTATTGTATTTAGCCAAGGGTGATACAGTTCTTGAACAGTTTTTTCATCTCTGTAAGATATATAAGCAGGATTATGGGAACAATGCTAATGCCTAAAATGAGCACTATCAGTTAACCTGTCAACATTCCAATTGCCACAGTAGAAAGGTATTGGTGTCTTCTAGGTCCTATCAATCAACTCCAAGTGAACGTCTCAGAATTTCTAAAATAGATGCCTTTTAAACACGTGAATTATTTCCTGTGTGGTGGTAGACAACAGCTTTTTCTATGTATATGACTAGCATAGTACTGTTTTTGCAGCCAACCGAATATTCACAAAGGGGTCACAAACAAGCAGGTTTACAACATCCTGTCGCTTAGAATCAACTCAAAGCTAGCATCAAGCTACAAACTTGCCCCAAATCTTCAGGCCACTATGAGACTCATCAGTTGATTCCCAAACAGTGCATGGCTGCATCTGCTTTGCCTGGTTTGGATTGCAGAAAGCTGCATGCTAATACTTCCCAGAATGCACTGTACAGTCCCATGATACTATACTCTTAGTTCAAAGGCTCTTGTGATTTTATTAAGTATCTCTTTCTTTGTAATATTGTTATCCCCTTTTCTCTTTCTTGAAGTATTTGCCTAACTCTGGGCTTCCACGCATCCTTCATGAATTCTCTGTCACATTTCAGAGATTGCTTCTAATTCCTTAAGTACTTCAGGGTAAATTTTATCGTGTTCCGCTGACTTGAACAAATCCAATTATCTATTTGCCTGTCTACATAAGCATTAGAATTTACAGATGTTGTTCACCCTTAGTCATAGCAGACCCTATAAAAGCAGAACTAAGCTGACTCATAGATTCCTCCACTTCTGTGGATGTTTGGATATGCTGAGAGATGGATATCAGTGCAAGGTGGGGTTTTTGTTCAAATGTTGTTATTGTGTTATGAAGGGATAGATAAATCTGTCAGATGGGTATTTAAACTCTGTCTCCAGAAGTTTCTCTGGAATATTGTGGTGTTCTTTTAAAGTATAAGTCAATAAAAAAACAGACTGTGTTTAATGAATTCTAAAGCTCTTCATGATAACCAAGTGATGTCTTCCCAACAGCATTCCAGTAAGAATGAAGTCATACATCCATTAGACATAAATCCTTGTATTTCATAAAACAATTTCTGGCAGTATCCCAGCCACTTTCACAGAATTATTCTCATCCCTTTTATATCAATGTTCACTCCTTTAAGATCAGCTTCCCAGCATTCTCTCTGTAATCCTTTCTTGTCACATTCTGTTGCTGAAAGTTGAAAGCTTTTTTCCTCTTCTTCTCACCTCACTTGACTACTCCACCTCAATTTGTTTAATCTAGCTTAAAACTGAACTGATGGGCCAAATTATTCACAGTGTTGCATAAAAAACCCTAGCTGAATTATAATTAAATACAGTATGTCTTCTGACAGAGTTTAACCTGGAAGTCTCATAATTACTCCAAGGAAATATAGTCCTTAGTCAATTCTTTCTCTGTCATGTCTTCTCAGTCATCAAATTCTGCTTGTAATTTCTTGGGGGCAGGAAGGGATTACAAATCAGTCTCCTTTTGTGCAAAGTGTGGCACAATATGTCCTTTAGGTTCTACTGGAGTGCAAATAATCACCATGTTCTTTGGGTGTTTAAATGTCACAGAGATGTGCTTAATCTAACCAGGTGCAGAGTCAGATGAAAGGAAGACTTAATTGGAGAACTCCAGCCTCTGAATAACTGATTGGATTTTTCAACTTAATTAAAATTACTAGCAAGCTCTAATGCATTTCCCATGTTCATCAGAGAATATTTACTGACATACAGGTGTACCTACTCTTGTCCAGATTAAATAGGACTTCTCTTAACTGCTTAGAAATGGTTAAAGGTTGA